>NW_028186956.1:1330553-1543599 GCF_003343005.1 Rhea americana | reverse complement strand
GCCCCGGCCCCCGCGGCGCCCGGCCTCTGTTCGGCATAATTGGTTCTTTATGTCAGCCGATACCATCTATAGCATCTTTCAGGTGCTTACCAGAGTCTAGATTGATTCTTTGTTTTGGAGTTTTCACAGTAATTGAAATTAAGTTAACTGATCTATACTGCCTCTCTTTTGGGCTCTCTACAGATTGGTAGTGAGCTTGACATCTCCAGTTTTCTAGTGCTAGTTCTTAAACACAGTGGTAACGGTTCTGATATTGCCTCAGATTTTTTTTTTAAGTATCTAGGAGTAAATGTTTGGAAAACATTTAACTTAGTATTCTCTAACCATTCTTTTTCTAATATTTAATCTATTTTACCCTTTCCTACCAATTAACTGTCCTCAAATGAGCATTTTTAATGAAGGCTAATGCAAAAATACATTCAACATTTTGATCTTTGTTATATTTTTTGATCTGTCATCTGTTAAAGGTTTACSTTCTGAGTAGTGACTTGACACTATTTAGAGAGGAAAGGACACAAGTCTCTAAAGAACAGATACAGAGTCTCATGACTAAGCATGACAGAAGAAGATGCATCTGAACAGCTGTTAATAAAAGGATATATATTATTACTTACTGCTGGTGTCCCCTTTACTATTTGTCCTCCCTTTTCCCTTTCCTATGCCCACTACTTGAAGACAAGAGATGCAAACACCTATTTTCCCTTTTTGAATCAGTATGCACTGATTCATACATAAATTATCACTGGCAACTCATATTAAGCATAAAGCCTTCTATGAATTCAGCTGTGTTGAATACTTTGACAGAACAACAGTGTGAAATCAAGTCAAAGTTTGATGCAGGTAAGTTGTATGAAGAGCTCCATGAGAGTCTCATCACCACAGATAAGAAGATGGTACCATGAAAGCAGGAAGAAGTATTACTGAGATGAACGATAAGGATTCCCTGAGAAGAGAACAAATTTGTGCATTTAGAACGTAAAATGAATATTCTGAAATTGAAATAATATTCGCATTTCAAAGTGAAATCAAGATCTCTTTCAATGATTTAAGAATCTAGTATAGTCCTTGTAAATGACTATTTTTACATTCTTTAGGAGGCTACGTAGTGTTTCATATAAATATAACAATAAAAAGAAAGATTCTGAATTATTTTAAGGCTTTAAAGGTTATTTTTCACCATATAAAATTAAATCACATATATTTTATAAGATGCTGAATATTAAAAACCCATTAACATTCTGTATTTCAAAGTGTTTGTAATGTAATCAATTAAAACATGTTTAAATGGCTTTAATATTAGGACAGAAACAAGTGAAATCAAAGCATTTCAAAGTCAAGGCAAACACATTCATTTTTCATGTTTTCTTTCTTCTCTTCAATAAAATCTTAGCTAATTAAAGTGATTAATAAAAGCCAGGAATGAGGCATTATTTGTTGACTCACAGTGTTCTGATCTCAGTGGGAAGATATATATTGGCTTCAGCAGACTTAGGGTCAGAGCTGATATGTCATTTAAACTTCCTGAAGACGTATCTCCTYGTATATGTCAAGCTCATTCTCGGAGATTTTCTGTTGCTTAGCAGATGTACAAGGATTTAAAAAGCAATATATAGGTGTTTCYATTAGCTTTGGCGAGTCCCGTGTACAAATGTGTATCATGTGGAGGAGTGTAGCTCTCTGCATTTAGTTTGGGGTTGCATCTGCTACAGATTCCATGAGTATATTTACTCATGTAACACATGTCAAAATGTTTTCCAGGATAAAATAGGGGAGCAGTGCTTCATGATACTTCAAACAATGCTTTTTCTACAGAAAACAATTGTCAACTTTAAGTTATTCCCTTGGCATCCATTAGAAGAGCTGKTTGAATTCCCAAGAATTATATGCAATCCTGTTTTGTCAAGGGTACAGAGTGACATTATGTGTTTTTTATGGAAGCCAATGCGAAAAAATGAAAAATAAAGGGAAAAGARGCTTCAGAGTACAGGTGGGACAAATGGAGAACTAATCTACAGATGGTTCATGGTTTAATTATTGCTCTTCAGTTCTTACAGTACATAACAARAATTTTCTTTTTCTGTATCTATGCCATCCTTTAAAGCACCTTAATCACCTTCTATAATTGCAATATCTCAAATTCAGTATTCCCATTTTCATGTTGAGGACTTAACAAGTTCTCCTTGTCCAAAACTCAGCTGTTTGCAAGTTCCCTGCCTGCACTCTGCCCGAGTTACCATCTTCAATAGCTTCTCTCTGTCTTCCCCAGGAATGTCTGTTACCCCTTTGGCTTGATGATGATTTATTGGGTGTATTTTCTTGGTTCAAATCTCATGTGAAAAAGACAGACTCATTTCTTTCCYTTTTCTTCTTTTTCTTTTTCTTTTTTCTTTTTTTTCATAAAAAATCAGCGCTGTCTTGAGATTTGACCTTCTAATCATCTGGTGTGTACCATAGGTTCTCTGAATTGAAATTCTCTTCTCCAAATGRTCTTTCAATAAAACTTTTCCTCTCTCCTTTTAAAAGTAAAGCAATTGAGCCAACGTTGTTAAAATATGTATTTTGGTAACTTTATAAATTAATTTTGCTGGCTAGACATTTCATTTTCTGAAGATTTACAGGGACATTAAAAAACCATAATTGTATAATTAGACAGCACAGTAAACTAAATAAATATCAACTGATTATTAAAAATATTCATTGTAATAATAGTGGTTAATCCTCTTGAATGTGTTTTTAATAATACTATTATGTTTAATGTAGGATGAATGACTGATTAAAAGTAAATTTATGTGCTTGATATTCTCCACATGTTTGGCATTAGACCATTAACACTAATGGGATTTGAATGGTATTGAGTTCAGGATAGGCCCCAAGTACAAATGTGGGAACCTTAATTAAGTTTTTATTAAAATCTTCAATTAAATGAGATGTTAGATTATTAAGATATTTTTGCATATTGTTTAATGTCAGTTAGTTATTAAACATTTTCACAGGCTTTGGAAAATGGTCTCAGAGCAGGCTGATAGCTAAAATTTATTTGAAAAATGTTGATGATCAATTCTTTCATCTTGGGGGCAAAATTGTGTTTTAATGGAAATTTCTGAGCCAGCTGTGATGCTGAACTGGAACAGAACCTAATGAATAGGTCAGCAAGTAATAGGCTTAACTTGTTGAAGGGAAATTTCATGTTAAGAGTTTTTTTAAAACTTTCTAGCTCTAAATGAAGTGAGATACTAAAGTGGCCTAGACTGCTTTGGGGAGTTGTGCGGTAAATAAACTGCTCTATACCATGTAATCATACTAGCAAAAGCACAGTGAGACCATGAACTACTGAGGTCTCAGTTGGTAAATCAGATTGATTTGTGCTAATGTCACTGAGCATGTTACCATCTTACTATTTCTATCTCAACTTTTACGCGATGTGGATCATACTGATTTTCCTTACGGTACTATGCAGATGACATAGTGTTATTAAACTCTTTAAAAGAATGAATTTGGACTGAATAATTTAYAACTGAAGGAGAAAAATCCTAATTCCTCTGTATGAGCTGTCCAAACTGATGGAACCAGGTGTGTGAAGGTAACGGGAATCTCCTCTCTATTTGAGACCATAGTAGAGGCATTGGGAAAGAAAATAAACCCAAATACTACATTCTGTTACTCAGACAAGTTAAATCGTATTCTTGTCCTAGAAAACACAAAAAGAAATCATAGAATCATAGAATCAGTAAGGTTGGAAGGRACCTCTGGAGATCATCTGGTCCAAACTCTCTGYTCAGCAGGGTCACYTAGAGCATKTTAGACAGGGTTGCATCCAGGTGGGCCTTGAAGATCTCCASAGAAGGAGACTCCAYAACCTCTCCGGGCAACCTGGTCCAGTGCTCCGTCACTCTCACAGGGAAGAAATTCCCCCTCACCTTCAGGCGGAACTTCTGTGGTTCAGTTTGTGCCCATTGCCTCTTGTCCTGTCACAYGRGACAACCGAAAAGAGTTTGTCCCCRTCCCCTTGACACCYTTCCCTTCAGGTACTTGTACCCATTGATAAGATCCCCCCTCAGTCTTCTCTTCCCCAGGCTAAACAGGCCCAGCTCTCGCAGCCGTTCCTCATAGGGCAGGTGCTCCAGCCATCTCATCATCTTTGTAGCCCTACGCTGGACTCTCTCCAGTAGCTCCAWGTCTCTCTTGKMCTGGGGAGCCCAGAACTGGACACAGTACTCGAGATGAGGCCTCCCCAGGGCTGAGCAGAGAGGCAGGATCGCCTCCCTCAATCTGCTGGCAATGTTCTTCCTAATGCACCCTAGGAGACCATTGGCCTTCTTGGCCACAAGGGCACATTGCTGGCTTATGGTCAACTTGTCATCCACCAGCACTCCCAGGTCCTTCTCTGCAGAGATGCTCTCCAGAAGGTCAGCCCCCAGCTTGTACTGGTGGCTAGAGTTATTTTTCCCTAGGTGCAGGACTCTGCACTTGCCCTTTTTGAACCTCAGGAGGTTCCTCTCTGCCTTGCTCTCCAGCCTGTCCAGGTCTCTCTGAATGGCAGCACAGCCCTCAGGTGTATCAGCTACTCCTCCCAGCTTGGCATCATCAGCAAACTTGCTGGGGAGACACCCMATCCCCTCATCCAGGTCATTGATGAAGAAGCTGAACAGGATGGGACCCAGTACTGAGCCCTGGGGGACACTACTAGCCACAGGCCTCCAACTAGACTCCACGCCACTGATGACGACCCTCTGAGCTCTGCCTTTCATCCAGTTCTCAATCCACCTCACTGTCCACTCAKCYAACCCACACTTCCTGAGCTTBTYTAGGAGGATGTTATGGGAGACAGTGTCAAAAGCCTTGCTGAAGTCAAGGYACACAATGTCCACTGTTCTTCCCTCATCTACCCAGCCAGTCATTCTATCATAGAAGGCTGTCAGATTGGTTAAGTAGGATTTCCCCTTGGTGAATCCATACTGGCTACTCCTGATCACCTTCTTTTCCTCCACATGCATGGAGATGACATCCAGGATGAGCTGTTCCATCACCTTTCCAGGGATGGAGGTGAGGCTGACCAGCCTATAGTTGCCTGTGTCCTCCTTCTTGCCYTTCTTGAAGACTGGAGTGACATTGGCTTTCTTCACGTCCTCAGGCACCTCTCCAGTTCTCCAGGACTTTTCAAAGATGGTGGAGAGCGGCTTGGCAACAACATCCGCCAGCTCCCTCAGTCCCTGTGGGTGCATCCCATCTGGGCCCATGGATTTGTGGATGTCTAGCCTGCCCAGAAGATCCCTAATCCTGTCTTCCTCAACCAAAGTCTTCCTTTCTCCAGACTTTCGCCCTCATGTCCAGGCTCTGGGATTCCTGAGGGCTGCCCTTAGCAGTGCAAACTGAAGCAAAGCAGGCACTCAGTAATTCTGCCTTCCCTGTATCCCTTGTCACCAGGGCACCTGCCCCATTCAGTAGYDGGCCCACATTTTCCCTAGTYCTCCTCTTGCTGCTGATGTATTTGAAGAAGCCCTTCCTGTTGTCCTTAACATCCCTTGCMAGACTCRATTCCAGCTGGGCCTTAGCCTTCCTCGACCCATCTCTACATGCTCTGACTGCATTCCTATAATTCTCCCAAGGAGCCTCTCCGCTCTTCCACATTCTGTGTATTTTCTTCTATATAAAATAAAAATAAATAAATAATAATATTATAAAATAAAATATAAATAAAAATGTCTACCTCCTTGAATTAAGAGGAGGCCAAATAGGTGACTATTACAATGTTATTTCTCTGAGGTACAAATGTTCCTGTTTTACACCAATTTAATCAAGGCTGTACTGGAAAGCTCAAGTTAGCTGTGTATGAAAGTGTCAGGATAAAGGGGTTGGATCCTGCAAAAGCCTTTCCCTACTGAATTCAGAGAATATGAATGGCATTGCCTTCATACATTCCCTAAACAAATGTGTTTTTAAATAAAAGTTGATACTAATATAAACTATCCTCTTTAACATTATGTTAAACACACAGTATTTATTTTCATTAACTGAGAGCGCTTCAGAACATTATTACTTTTCACAGACAAATTACAAAGCTGTTCAGCAGCCAGATCTATTTATCTGTTTATAACACACTCATTAACATGTTATCTGAGTGTCTAGATTTGCTGACACAGTTTGCAACCCATGGCCCCTACTGAGAGTGAGTTTAACTAGTGCTGTATAATGGATGTTCCAATACCAAAAAAGCAATTGTCCCATAGCTGCATGGGCAAATATGCTGCTGCACTGAGAATTTCTTCCTTTTTTTCCCCCAGTGTCAATCACAATGCAAAGGAGGTATTTCAGCTGCTTTTTACACTGTATAATAATTAACTGCTAGGATACTTCCTCTATTCCAGTTTCTAGGACACTTACAAGCATGCAGCAGAGAATCCAGCTTTAGCTCGAATTGTGCCCTTAAAATTTCTTGCCACAGCATTTGAAATTGCTCTTTTAAGAAATCACACAATTTGAAAATGGTAGCATGTTCCAGCCTAGGCCAAGGCCGTGTGCCGGCAGCATAGATGTCAGAAAGGACAGTGGTWATGAAAATAACTGCAGTCTGGTCTTGGAGGGGAAGACTGTAGTTACTGGCTCAGTTGCAAATGAAGTTTGCAAACATACTWTGTGAAATTAAGAAAGTCAAACTAGACACAATCTTAGAGGCCAAAGATGCTCTTCCAATTTAGATGAGAAAAATCTCACAAAGAWCCAAAAGAGAATTCTCAGCCATCTTCAGTCCTGAAAAAGATGTGGTTAATAGAGTGCACGTGTGACCATAAAGTACAGGATGACATGGTGGTTTGAATTAGAAAATAAACAAGCTCCATAGAATATTCCAGAGARTTGCAATAATTTCATCAACATTGTTGTCAAAGCATAGTCTGTTTTTTTAGCTATGGTATTGTTCTGCTATGTCAGCAAATATTAAAAGTTAGAATTGACTATAAAGTTAAACTGGCTATTACAGTATGTCATTCATGAATTAGTTGTAGTTCAGTGACATATACAGTGAYGTATACATGGATCCACGTGTGCTGTTCTGACAGGCACAATGCTGATTCAGAAAGAATCCACTTTTTCCTCTTACAGCTAAGGCAGGATAGCAAAAAGTTCAAGAAGAGAAATAGAATTTAAGAAATGGAGAACTCAAGAGACCAGCTTGTCCCTGAACTTTYTCAAAACAAGGTAAATCTCTGTCATAGATGTTTGTCTAAACTGAAGTTAAAGACTCCATATCCAAACTTCACTGTTCTATTAGATCTACTTTTTTTCTGGTGTCTAACCCACATCTTTCTTGCTGAAATTTAAATCCTTTACTTCTTATTCTATTCAGCATAGATGTGGAGAAAAGATTAATTCCTCCCTCTTCCCAGTACCTCTATCTGAAAACCATTAACATATTCTCCCTGTAGTCCTTTCCTCCTGTTGTTTGGTTTAAACAACAACCCTAGCGGCTTTCTTCATCAATTACTCTGATCCTCTGGACTCTTTCCAGATGGTTTCTRTCTTTGTGAAGGTGTAGTGCCTCAAACAGGACTAAGTATCCCTCCTGACAACTTACCAAAACAAAATGAAGACAGATTAGTTTAGGTAATTTACAGAATAAATGTCTTTCCACTGTGATTTTTTTTTTCTGGGGAGAGGGGAAGCCTGAATTGTTGAATCATGTTCTGCTGATCTTCTATATTAACTCATTTTGCAGATAGAAAAGTGAGATGCAAAGATGAAATGACATCACGTCACATAAGAAACTCATATCAAATCTGGAAATGGAACAGTGATCAATTTTCTTGCTTCATCTTTCTTCCCTCAACAGATTCAAATCTGAACCGCAGAACTGTTTAAATGGTCATTTTCTAATAGACTTCAATAGCATAAATGTAATTCAACAACCATGTAGAGACAAAGGCAGAGAGTCTGAGTAAGTGGAACATGCTTCTTTCCAATAGAATTTGAAATAATTCACAGTAGTAATGTACCCTTTTGGGAAAAATTGGGGCCCTGCATTTTAAGTGAAAAGAATAAATTAAAAGTAGCTATCTATCCAATTTTAAGCTAACTATCCCAATGGGGTTAAAATGTGATGAAGAAAATTAAACATAGAGGGAAATTACAGCAGAATATTGAAAAAGGGAAAGGGACAATTAATAATGAGGAAACGAAGAAATATTTTAACAGAGATATTGCTTCTGTGATATTCACTCATATTTTCCCTATAGATCACAAGTGTTTTTAGCTCCACCATGTCATGCATTAGGTGAAAGTAAGGCTTGGGACATGTTATAACTACTTGTAACATCTGGTCCCTAACACATTCTTCTTTGATCAACAGTATGTCATGTGTTATAGTGAAGCAGATTGCATAGTTCATCCTTCCTGAACCTTCACCCTTAGGACATCATGTGAAAGGCAAACTCCATCTGCCTCAGAGAAACCAAAAATAGTCAGAAATGTAAAAATTCAGTATGACCAAGACAAAAATTTGTATTAAAACAAGGCTTCTTTTTCAGATAAGGCTTCTTATAGATGATGGTCCAAATACTTTTCTCCATCTTGCATCATTTTCTCCCCTATATTGTTGCATATGAAACAACTTCATATGTTATATTATGTTATAAAATGCATGGTAACATCACAATCTGGAGCCAGGCATAACATGCAGCAGGGACTGCACAATCTTGTTTCTATGATTAGCAAATAGTAATTAGAAAGAGGACACCTCAGTTAGTTACAAGTCAATCAATGCTTGAACCATAATTTCATCTCTTCTCTTTCTCTATTTAAAATTAATTCAGAGATACTTAGAGGTACGTAGGAAATTAGGAGGTAGGTGCAGCCCTGATGAATGGAAGCCCTGATGTTTCTTGATGCCCTCTGTTAGGCCATGTGGGGTGTCAGTGTCCCTCCACATGGTGCACTCTCCACACTGGACACAAGCTATGGAGAAAGCYTGGGGCTCGTCCCTCCTTCCCAGCTGCCCCAGCATGGACACCATCCAGATGCCTGGTGTGGCACAGCAGTTCCTCCTGCTTTCTGAGGCTGGCATGTTGGGCCAAGCTGCCAGAGAGGAGTGAGAGTGAAAAAAGGAAACAGATGGGAGCTAATGCTTCACTTCCCTGGAAAACATCCATCTAAACTGATCTGACTTATTTTGTGTATTGATACATCAAGAACACTGACATGTGAAGCACTGGGAAACAAAAAAGCAAATTACCATGGTAGTACAAGTTCATCAGCTGAGCTGCAGCACTTATCAGTTTGAATGCTCTCAGCCCATGTCAAATTTACAGCAATTTGACTTAGATTAGTCTATAATGAAATAGGTAAAGACCATGCACATCAGTAAGACCTGTAAGTCAGTTGATATGTGGTGACATGTGGTAACATGATTACATGCCTGGGCTCATACTTATATTACTATGCACATTAAAATGTAGTGCTAAACTCTCCRCTGCATACTAAACTTGTATGTAGCATCAGCGAAGCCCAGTGATTTTTTGCTGTTAGATGAATGAGTCTTTAGTAAGCTATTTACTTTTCCCACGGCCTCTTGAGCTGAAACCTGTTGTCTTTCCTACACTTTTCATCAGCCTCTTTAAATCACATGCTTAAGTGAAAGCAACCAGTCCCATCATTTATGTGAGGTCTAATTCACCCCTCAGATGTTTGTACTCTCTCTAGCAAGTCTATAGAAACTGCTGTCAGAGTAAAGCAGGCACTGACTTACAGGATTACRCACTGTGTGTATTCCTGACATCTAAACTTCCTCCTCCTCCCCACTCAATGAACAAAACTTAAACTCAGGTGAACAAAAACTTCATTAGAAAGTGAAAATTTCTTTGGGAATGGGTTCCCCATGGAGGCCTCAAGTTAAAACTGTACTTTTCTAGTGGGAGCAATAAATTCTATTCAAGTAAATATGATCCAGTTATGAAATATTTCCATAACAGAAAAAAAAGTGATTAAAAATCCTTCAAGGGACAGCGGATGAATTTAAATGTTTTGCAAAACACTCCCATTAGAGAAAAAAGATGATAAAATGTGATTGAAGGTCCATTTAAGAGCATTTTAATGCAAGACTAATGTAACCTTTTTCACTTGAGATTTTACTAATCAATAGCTACATCAGCAATACATGYTGACTATGTTTCATATAAAGCTTATAAATATTTACACTACTGAAGCACAAATATCACTTCAACTCATATTCTAAAAGGTCTATTTTTAATATGTTAAAGGAAATAATACAGAACTTGTATACTCCAAAAAGCTCAAATTAAGATGGTTAAAAATGGATCAGGGAAGAATACTACTTAACATTTTTAGAATTTTTCTTAGAAAATTTCTAAATTTTTTCTCTTTAAGTGAGATTTTCTCTTTAAGCGAGATGAATTGTCTTTTTTTAGCATAGGTCCGGGTTTCCTAGTGTTGTATTCATTTGCACAGAACTGCTTAAGGAAAAAAGACAATATTTAACTCCGAAATCAAGTAGCTGTAGTGACAAAAAAGTTAAATTGGAGTTTTGTTATATGCTGTTTGTTTTAAACATGTTGGACATTTTCTTATCTGCCTCTGATGTTCAGAAAGATACTAGCAGAAATAGCTGAAAAGCAATGATTTGAATGATCAAAATCTGAATAAAAAAAATCAGACTTAATTGATAGCTATGCAGATTATGCTGAAATGGAGCTACTAATAATTCCAATCAATTTCTCATTACTTTGCTTGTCAATGGACCCCTAATGAGAACACTACTTTTTCCTATACTCAGGTTAGTAAATTAAGTTAAACAACAGATGCTGAACAGATGTTCTCATTATGTTAGTGACTTGATTTCTGGTTAGTTCCCAAGTTGTTTTACATGACTAAGTGTTGTATCACTCTTTCTGTGACAGATAAAATATCTGAAACTATCAACACTCAGAAACTCATTAGCAGAAGCAGTTTTATAAAATTTTAATGTGGTATATGGACACATCACTTCTCTTTTTTTAAAAAGGCATGTCAGGCAAACAGATCACTTCCATATTTCTCACAGTAAAAGTGAAATTCAGGTAGCATACTAATTTATATTTGTTAGTAGTATTAAATGCTTCCATTTTAATGTGATATTTCAAGACCAAAGTTTCCTGATATAATTTTATATATTACATTCTAGATAAACCCTGAACATTTTCTTTCATTTTTTTGGTCTAATTTTCCTTTTTATCAAGGTCAGAGAGATGTACTGAACTCATCATCATGATTATAATTTATTATATGAGTTTCAGTGCAAATACTGTCTGCCTAAGAAGAGTGCCTTAGACATTCACCTGGGCTGCCCTGGTTTAGCCAGTGAGTACTTAGAGAAAGATGTGGTATTATCCTGGGATGAATGTAGCTGCAGTGCTGGGGTGGTGGTGGTGGGGGGTGAGCATTAARACAAAAGTGCTAATGAAGGGTCTACAGTCCTGTTACCACCTCTCTCTCCCCTGCTATAAATCCCTACCTCTCTTTTAAGATGCTCATTGCACCCTATCTCCCCATTAAATACCAGCAACACCTTGTCTGGTTCCCTTTGTCTCCTTCTTGCTAGAGGTATCGTAGGAAGTGGCTCAACTCAGCCTCTGCTGCCTAGGGAAGGAGACTGTGCGAAGAAAACTTTTAAAAGGAAACAGGTAGATCCCAAGGCTGAGGATAAAGAAACTCCCATCATTAATGTCATACACTTCCCAGTAAAGACCTCAAGATGCTGACAGCTTGTGGCAAATCTCTCCCTTCTAATCTTTTTGAGGAGGACTGAAACCATCAGCCTGAGGATTCAGGGAGGATGGATATCACACCACAAAGGAAAGGTTTTGGTAAATGTTCTTTTAGAAAATGTTAAGAGTTTTACTGCTGAGGCTTTTCTGTGTTAAGTTGGGCTACAGATATTAATATTATTGTAACTGGACTACTAGTAGTTGTTTATTTTCTTTTGATTACATTGTTCATATTTTAATAAGATTGATAATAAAGTATTGGATCTGTATAGAATGGTTTATTCCCTTTTGCCCTTAACAAGATTTTGAGTGTAGCAGTAATCAGGGATCCTCCTCTTGCACAAGAATGATTTCCTCCTCTTTGGGGTGTGGGTGCAGGCGTGCTCCTGTCACAACCCCAGGCACTGGTCCGTGTTTGTTTTCCCGACAGTAAGGACTTGCGAGTCTCATAGGTCGTAATTCCAGCAGTGTGAGAGGTCTATTTACACATATGGGCAGGGGAACACCACATATGCAAATAAATCTTTACGGAAACCATTTAGAGGCTTTGATACAAARTTTTCATCCTGTGGAAGTTCCTTTATATTTTTCTGGTAAAACTCTAKTGTTTAGAATGTTCTATAAGCATTTAGCAACAGTTATATCTTCTGCTTTTGTGTATACTATGCATTGGCTTATGTGTTTAGACTTCTCTTTTTTACTTCATGCCCAAATATTACAATTTTTGAAATCTGTCTATACAGTGCTCAGGATTGAGTATGACAAGGTACAGTTATCCCTTGCTAATTAAAAAGCAGAAAAGTCTAGAAAGAAAATCCAGCACTCCAAACTTGAACAGTAGTAGTGGTAATATAATTGAAAATAACAGTGAGTCGCAATTAGAAAATCACAGATTGAACTGCAATTCCTTCTATCTAGGACWATTGCAGAACTTGCTCAGCTATGAACATTGCCAAGGATAAAAGACGGTAAATCTCCCCTCAGCTCACATATTTCCAAAACAACCTGTAGGTTTCAGATTCAGCTGCTCTTAATTGCCTAGAGCCAAACAAAGCCAAAACATAAATTATATTGTTTCAGCTTCTTAAGAGTTTCCTCAGTTACCTTTACCTCTTTCAGCCTCAGACCATCTGTGCCTATAATCTTCCACTTCTCCCTCTGGCCTGTGGCTGCTTTACGAGCCTTAAAAGCAAATGGAAGGTTTGCAACCACTTTTTCTGACTGGGGTTAAATGATCCCCTTGGTTTCTCTTTCTAGTTTTCTCAGAGAATTATTGCCACATTTTCTATGCAAAATGTAAATTCTTAGGTTATATGAACTAGTACATGTAGAACAAAAAAAGAAACCATGCTTTTTTTTTTTTTTTTTTTTTTTTTTTTTTTTTTTTACAAATACCATGCAGAAAGTCTCAGAATCTAAACTTAATCAGCCCCAAACACAGATGTATGCTTAGGCATTAGTTTCTGTTTCCCTCTAACATTAATTAAAAAAACTTACCTCCAGTAACAAGAGAAATGTTCATTATCTGTTTCACTGTTTGAGCTATTATGAACAAGTAGCTATTAGAAAATACTGTCATGTGAAAGAACCAAGTGACTTAATAGTCTTTCTTGCTATAAYAGCACTAAGCCATTTACTCATTTATGTAAAGGACAGTGGATGTAACCGTGGTTGCAGAAAGTTATAAATCCAAGTTAGCTGYGTCATCCAGTAGACAGGTACCTTCTCCAGTGCCAAACTAGTATGTCACATACAGATAATTGAAGTATTACTTAAGAGGCAAAGTTTGTTAATCTGAATAGAGAAAAGGGAATCAACTGAATCCAATGGATTTTAACACACAGCAGACTTAAAAAATGACTGAGGACATAAACCAGAGAAAGAGGATTTGCTGTATTTGACACCTGGATGAAATACCTGTTACTTGACAGTCATCTCCTGGCTAAGAGCTGAAGCGATGTCAGAAATTCTGGCAARTATCATTGAATAGAAAACTCTTATTTTAGCACACAGCATTCCTTTTTCTCTGCTGAGGGAACCTACATTACCAGGGTGGCAATGGCTGCCATCAATGGTACAGCAAGGACGATTCAGGACAAACAGTAGAGACACTGCTTTTCTGATAAAAAGGCACCCCAGAATAAGTTTATGTAAAACCAGAAATTGTTTTAATGTGAACACACCAGATTCCTTGCCATTTTTAAGCTGTTGCTCTGGTTTGATTTCACCACACTTACTGAGGACATTAGCAGATGAAAAAAACCCAACAACAAAGAATGCCTGATGAGGAGAGAAGAGAAGGAAGTAGTGCTTTGACAGCCCAGTTTCAACAACTAGAGCCTGCATGATAAAGAACCACACAATTTTCATTARATGGGCCTCTTCTGAGAAAGCACGTATCAGTGAACAATTTACTAGGCCTTAGGTACAATTTTGGGGAGGGAAAATCTGATGTGATTACCTCTCCCCTGTGCAATCAAAGGCTAAAATGATCAATGTTTTCCAGCTAGTCTCTTTCCTCGTGTTGGTCATAATTATTGTGCTTAACCTTTGACTGAAGTCATGAAAAGGCTAAAACTGTTCTATTCAATCAGACAGAAACAGGTGAATTAAGACCAATGAAGCCAGAACTCTTTCCTTCACTGCTCAGGGGCATATCTATCTGCATTAATTGAGTGGCAGATGAAGTGTGCGTAAAAGACRAGGAGAAAAAGAGCAGAAGAATGTATCTTCCTGTCTATCTCTCCTGTGTATGTATTTTTCAGTATCTCTATTTCAAAAACGAGATTCAGACCTAACCACAAGCCAGCTGGGCTCCCAGAGTAAGAAGGAGCCTGGAGCTGCAAACTGTGGATGGAAGATGCCTCCCTTCTGTGAAATGAATTTCCCGAAGAAGGGGGAAAACACATAGGATCCTACGTTTTCACGTACCCTAAATCCCTGGTGCTCTCATCCATTGCTGGTCTGCCTGAGGAGTTGGTGTACCAACTGCACAAGSGCTGCAGCATCCTATTGTGTTGTTTTAACTGTGCTGCAAACTGTGGTGGAGCCAGCAGAAAAATAATGCCTGTCATTTGGAGAGCTCATAATCTAATTTTAAGAATGAGGTTTAAAACAACAAGATCATATTGTAACACAACTGTAGCCTTGACACATTGTAAAAATATTRTATTGTTATTTTTTTAAATAAAGCAAAACCTTATTTGGTACTGGCTGGGGACAAGGTGGAAAAGGAGATTGTAACAAAGTTTTTCAGTGAAGTCTGGAAATTTGGAAACCTGGAGATGCAGCTTTAAATTGTAAGGGAGAAACAAATACAAATCACAAACAGTATGTTCAAAGAGTATGCAAGCAAGTGTGTCCTGAGGTTTCTTTTGGGCATCTGCATTCTCCTGTTGCTATAAGATTTGTTTCTGAACAGTCAATCAGATAAAAAGGCTGTCACCCTCTAGATCTTTCCCTTTGTTTAAAAACTTCCAGCAAATGCTTCTCGTAGGGCAAACGAATGCTCACAGGAATCTCAAATTAAAAGGMTTTACAGATATTTAGACAGTACAGGGTATATGAGAGCTTCCTCCAAAAAACTGCATAATATCTGCAAGGTATCCACAGCTCAGGGACTGACAGCTCAAAGATATTTCTGTATAACCCTAGACACCAGTACAAGCTGGGAGCTGACCTGCTGGAGAGCAGCTCTGCAGAGAAGGACCTGAGAGTGCTGCTGGATGACACACTGACCATGAGCCAGCAATGTGCCCTTGTGGCCAAGAAAGCCACAAGAAAGCCCTGGGTGCGTTAGGAAGACTGTTGCCAGCAGGTCGAGCGAGGTGACCCTGCCTCTCTACTCAGCCCTGGTGAGGCCTCATCTGCAGTACTGTGTCCAGTTCTGGGCTCCCCAGGACAAGAGAGACATGGAGTTACTGGAGAGAGTCCAGCGTAGGGTTACAAAGATGATCCGAGGGCTGGAGCACCTGCCCTATGAGGAACGGCTGCGAGAGCTGGGCCTGTTTAGCCTGGGGAAGAGAAGACTGAGGGGGGGATCTTATCAATGTGTACAAGTACCTGAAGGGAGGGTGTCAAGGGGACGGGGACAAACTCTTTTCAGTTGCCCCATGTGACAGGACAAGAGGCAATGGGCAGAAATTGAAGCACAGGAAGTTCCGCCTGAACGTGAGGGGGAATTTCTTCCCTGTGAGAGTGACGGAGCACTGGACCAGGTTGCCCAGAGAGGTGGTGGAGTCTCCTTCTCTGGAGATCTTCAAGGCTCACCTGGATGCAACCCTGTCTAACATGCTCTAGGTGACCCTGCTGAGCAGAGAGTTTGGACCAGATGATCTCCAGAGGTTCCTTCCAACCTTACTGATTCTCTGATTCTATGATCCATCTATGGATCTTTCATGACTGTTTATTTTCAAAATAATTATTGATGAAGACATCCACAATGCATTTTAGAACAGATGAAACAAACACAAAATGCATGGTTTTGTTATTTTCATTTGGTTTAAGGAAAAAAAAATAGATGTTTGAAAGTTCACTGGTAAGAATTTTAATTCCACACAGACATATTATAAAAATAGTATTTACACATTTTTCACACACTTAATCTAAAATTTATGAGATGTATGATTCATCTCACAGTGACCTGTGATGATAGATGTCAAATATGAGCCATATGTCAGAAGTCCAGTGTTCCCAGACTGCTCAGAAAGTGCTGAGGTGATGACTACTCTGGTATTTCTCCAGAACTGGAAGTGTAACTTTTTACAACTGGCMCTAAAGCCTGATCTACCTAAACAGCATTGTTCTGGATTCTTATTTCCCATGGTTTGGACAGAGAAGGATTCTACAGTTTGTGGTTATAAGGACACAAAATTGGCTCTTTACAAGCTGAATATTTTCAGGCTACTGAGGTGGCAGTGTAAGCAAAGTGGTTTTGAAGTTAATAAAATACTGAATCTTCATTCTTGACATCCCTTTGTCCTGACTGCTTTATGTTTATACAATATATTGTACAAAATAATTAACTGCTTTTACAGCATTTCATTATTTTATGCCCAGATATTTCATTTATTTGTTGAAATGATTAAAAAAAATATCATTACAAAATCAAGCTGTTGGTTCTCACACCTCTAGGAAAGTAGCTTGCAAAGAAGTTTTACCTAACAGTAATTAGTTGACGCTTGCRTGGTGCTTTGCTGAAAGCATATATTAGGTGATTATTTTATATATATTATCATGTTACCAGTGGAGTAATAATGAGGTTCATTCTTGAGAACACTGACTAGATTTAATTTTTTCAATGATTCATGGTATAAAACAAGAGATAATTGGTCAAAGTGCTCTTTTTAACCCATTGAAATCTGCTCCTGACAGGCATTCAAATTAGGATTGAAGACTAGAGACAGGATCTATTACTTTGAGCATGGCAGCTTTTGAACAGAGATAAGTGTATCTGAATCTGAATTTAGCTATGCTGATGCAGGGTGCCAACAAGAAACTCAGCGTGTTCAGTACCCTTGGATGGCACAGCTATGCTTGTCAATTAGTGCCTCATGAGAAATGGCGGCTTGTGGAATATGAGCTAAACCTATCGGCAGGCCAGCAGGGAAAAATGAGGATAATGCTGTGCCTTAAATCTCACTTCTTTTTAGTTACATATCGTAGGATTTACAGCCTGAAACTTGCTTGTGGACTAGATACCATGTTTTTTGTTGGAGGGCATAGGTGCCCAAAGTTTTCTTTTAAGAGATGGCTAATGTAGTGCRCATCCTTTTATAAACTATCCTACCAATTAATTACATTACTCGGGATGCAGAATACTCAGATTCAATTATCTTCTTTGCCTGAGGATAGTCAAACCCACATCTCCTTGGGAAGGATGCAGCTTCCAATCTGGCAGTTATTTTGCCTGCAGCTATGACCAGCTTCTCCTGCTGGAATTGTGCTTTGGTAAACTAATAATTCACAGTTCTCTGGGATGGGAAAGGAGAACAAATGAGAGAACAACAGTAACAAACCTAAACCTCCATAACTAGCATTTAGGGACTTATTAGAGGAGGAAGAGACCTCTATTTCTGTCCCTGTTCCATGATCTGTCTGTAAGTAACTCACGTGAAACGGTCACTGAATAAAGTGTGAAGTAAGTTTTGATGAGGGTATTGAATAATGGTTCAAGTTTCTTAGTATCACAGTACTGAAGAACTGGGCAGTAATCTACCTTTAGTACCTTCCTATTTTGCAAGTACCTTGCTTTTCCTATCCTCCACTCCTACAGTATTGGTTATTCAAAGACAGAGTGCAAAGTGCTGTTACCCAGGGGAAGGTGGATATATGGACTTGAATCCTTCTGCACTGAAGAAAATAAGCTGTGCCTATCTGTCCTGTCCTGTGGGTGAATGCTCCAACCCCTACTTTATGGGGAATGGTGTTGAGGCGCCACCTGCACCTTTTTTATGTGTTGTATGTGGTGCTCAATATGAGAAGGTGTGATAAGTATTTTTAGAGCAGAGACACCATGTCGAACAGGATCTCGGGCAGATGAGTTGCTGCTTCATCAGTGAGTCCTGAAATATGGAGTGTGAGACTAGCTCTGAATTACACAGAACTGTTACAGCTGAAGCATGGCAGAGTCAAAGGGGTGTCAGTGGTGCCTGGGCATATCTAGAGCATTTTGATTTCATCTCTGCAACAAGTCTGCTGTGACTGTGACACTGATGTAGAGTTAGGCCTTGACTGTGATCTTAGGTTGATCTTAAGCTACTCTACATATGTTTAACAAGTCTGGCTCTTTGGAGCTCCTGTGTGGTGCATTCACAGTAGCTCCGAGGTGTCAGGCAGAGACTTGCTGTATTCTGGGTGTGGGACCTCTCTCAGACTGGGAGTCTGTGGTTCATGGTTGCAGTGATTTGAAACACTTCTGAGCACAACTGTAGGTAACTCTAGGTAGCCTGGTAACTTTTAATRGTAAAAATTATCACAAGTAGGTGTCTCTAGAGCAGGCAGTAGCTGAACAGGTTTTTTGAGCATAGTTGCAAATTTTGYTTGGAGCAATGGAATTTATTTCTTGGATCTGTCTTTAAGTTCTCAGCTAAGTTTGGTATTTTATATTTTAAGATGCTCTAAGGGGAGCTTAGGTTTTCTTTCAAGTAACACAGATGAATCTCATGTGCTAATATTCTGGTAAAGTTACTGAAATGACAGTAGAACTGTGGGTGGTTGAATTATGAGTCAAGAGGTGTATTTGAAATGACATTTGATATCATCAGTGGACATTTTATCTAGAAAATTCCTCATCTTTAAAAATATTTTCCATATTGCCTTATTTAATTCTTTGAAAGTTTTAATGGCACTGAAATAGCAAAAGAAATTCAACAAAGAGTTGAAAATTAAATCCTTTCTGTCAAGGATCTGATCACTTCGATCTTTAAAGATATAAAGTTTAATATTATAATCAGAAAAAAATGGCATAAAAGTGCATATACAACAGTTATATAAGCAAAGMTTTTGTTTAGTTAGACTGATTTTAAGATATATTTCTCAGCTGCCTAATCTGTCTGAGTTTCTTGCAGTTTTTTATGAACCTTCTGTGGTCTGGAGTTGGGTTGGATTCTTGAGTTTTAATAGCAATGTGAAGATCTTTATATTTTTTTATCTGCTGTCAGACCAGAAGTTCTGATGTTCCATAGTTAGCTGCTACCACATTGTTTTTTTTTTTTCACRTATATGTTGCACAGATACTGCAATGTACATTCCAAACCTTATGCTTGCATATACGGTATTTTAAATGCTTTATTATTAGTGTCATACCATCAGATTACTTTACAACCACATAGTGATGGAKTCTATTTTAATGTTTACTTTGTCTATAAATAAAACAGAGAGGAAGTATTATCTCCCTGATTGTCCTGAAGTGAGATGCAGAGGAATTAAATGACCTCGCAAGATTGAGAGGTAGTTGTCTTGCAAGCCTAATGCCTTTGATAAACAAAAATCCTCCCTCTTCAATGCTTTTCTGAGAAGAGAAAGTAAGAGCAAGAATGGCTCACATACATCTAATCTCTTCCCTGCTCCAAAAGAWTTTTTTTTGGAGATATTTTAAACAAAAGGATCTGGTTGTAAAATGTGGAACTGGTGGTTGTGCCTCTTTTCCACAAGTCAGCTCCATCATCCGGTCCTGGCTTCCTGAGGAGTTTGGCTGGCATCTTTATGGAGATGTTGCTCACATGGGTTAGGCCAAATCTGTAACAGAACCTAAATTGCTTCTGTTAGAATATAAGTTGAAACAGAACAGCTCAGTAAAGTGTTTACTAGTAAAAAGGATCAGGTTATGGTGTTTTATGCCTATGACAGTTACCTGCATGAATATTTTATTAATGCATTTTTACAGCTATCACAGAGATTGTACATAGCTGTTGATTAGACCTCCTACAGCACCGTGATTGTGTTTCGAAAGCAGCAAAGATATCTTATGCCTGTGGTGGGCAATCACTATTGCTGATTTTTATCATCTTTTAAGAGTAATCAAGTGACAGTTACCAAGTACTGTAGCTGCCTTGCTGACTCAGAGTTGCCTTCTGTGTATTTTAATTATGTTATGATCCCACTTACTTCCTGGGGTGCCAAAAAACCTTTTACTGGGTTTTCAATGCCTATTTTTTATTAGTTTTATTAGTTATGTCRGTTCAGTTTAAGCAGTCAGACACAAATGCCTTTCACTTACATGCACACCAACAGGTAGTAAAAGCCTTAATGAGCATAGATTTTTAAACTGTAGTCAGTAATGAGTCTAGAGTGCCAGAGAGAGCATAAAACTTTGCAGTAGTTAAGATTATTTTTACTCTGGGAATGTTTTAATTTCAGAAGTTCAAAAATGCCTTCAGATTGACTTTTTTGCGTGTAGATTTAACTTTAATGTAGTGCTACATTTTTAAGTGGGTATAGTGGGGGTGGGCAGAACTGACATCTGAAGATGAAAATAAAAAGTAAATACCAATTATTTCAGTTTTATGCCAGTCATAAAAATATAACATAGCA
Organism: Rhea americana; assembly: GCF_003343005.1. Taxonomy (NCBI): domain Eukaryota; kingdom Metazoa; phylum Chordata; class Aves; order Rheiformes; family Rheidae; genus Rhea; species Rhea americana. The sequence goes on along the minus strand of NW_028186956.1, from coordinate 1,522,816 downwards.
GATGCTTCCATGACATCTTTTAAAAGTCGGGTGTTTATTGTGTGCATATGTTCAACATCAAATATAATTCATTTTCCTCTATTCATCTCAAATTAAGAGAAAAATCGAGCATCAGCAGCTCTACAGACAATGACAACAACAACAAGAGCTACAAAATGCGACRAAATGCAGAACGAGATGAAACAAGAAAAACAAAAGTGTTAAATATGAAAGAGTGGTGGCAGGTTAAAAAGGATAGAAAAAAAAAGAAAAAGCACCACACAAATAGAAGGAAAGCCGCACAAGTGGAGGAAAATGTAAGACATAGACTGAGGAAATAAATTTAAAATAAAGGAAATTCTGAAATGTGGCTCACTCAGCTCTGTTGTGATGGGAATAGATCTACTAAAGGAGGATAATGCCCAAGACAGGTAACTAATATTTCTCTCTGTGCTGTCAGCAATCAGTTGTTCATATATTGCTTTCATATGTTTTGAAAATGGTTTGATCCTAAAATGATGGAATTTGCATAAGAGAGAATAACACATCAGTCACCTCTGGATTCAGGAAGCCTATTCCCCTCCTGAAAAAGTAACCCTGAAAGCATTGCAGCAGTGCTGAAGTTTGCTACTTTTACAGCTATATTAGAGGCTGACCTCTACAAATGACACARAGCCTCAGGAATGGATCTTATACCAGCTTTTTATTTCTCATGCTATGCACCTGAAATATCCGATATATCTGAGCTGCATGGTGTAGTGCCATGCAGAGGTATTAGAACTGGAGTAAAAAAATATGCCTATAAAGCTAAGTGCTTCAATGATAAGACATAGAATTTAGTACAGTGTTACRCTGATGAGATAGTTATTCTACAGATTATGTCTGAAGTCAACCTATGACTTCTGTACCTGTGCCCTGTGCAGGCTAATGCATCTGCTTGTTAGAGCTAGGGACAAGATTTCTAAACTGGTGCTGCCCTGTGTCATACGGACAGAGTAACTCCTGTGTGATGGCAGTCTTCGGTGGCAGGGTGTTAGGAGCTTGCACAAGTACCTGGACACTTGTCCAGTGCCCAGTTGCTTCAGGGTTTCAGACACATGAGTTCTAGTATAACTTAACTTTTTATCTTAGTATACARTTTTTTTCATTGCCTTGCTTTTAGGCCATTGTAAAAATGTCCAAGACAGAATACAAATATCTCAGCATTAAAAGGGGAATGGAACATACWGACCTTTCTTCTAGTGATTTTGATGGTCAGTTCACAACTGCCCATTTTGGCCATAGGAGGAAGGCAAAGGTGTTGTGTGGGTGGATGGCAGTCAAGACAGCTTTGGAAGTGTTAGTTCAAGTATCATAGTTTAGCCATGGCAGTGTGCAACTGAGTGTCAGATAACTTTCTTCGCATAAAAGTGCAGTGCCATGTCACTGAATGAACTGTCTACATGGAGCATCTAGGGTAGACTGTGCTCCAGACTCCAGACTAGTTTGGAAGTCTTTAGGCTGCACTGCCAAGTAAACACACATTATGGCACACAGAATATTATTATTAAAATTTGCCTGGTGAAAAGGTAGCAGGAAAGGATAAAATCCTTGTTCCATTCAARTAAAGAAGATGGATTTCACTGAAGTCAAGATTTTACCTTTGTAGTCTTTTTAATTCCCTCTTAAGAGGCCTCAACTAAAACAAGTGTCACAACTCATATGCTGTTCAGTAACCCAGCAGGTTCTAATGACTGAATACATCTTGAATGCAGGGTTTCCCACGCTCCATTTTACAAATTAGGTTGTCCCTTCTGAAATAGAGTTGATGGAGCTTGGAGGATACACAGAATGATGCTGACAGACTTGGGGCTTACTCTGTGAAGAACTGAAAGGACTTAGTCTGCTATGGGTTGTCAGTCTTGTGACCTCATCTAGCAATAAATGAATGTAAGATCAACAAAAGGAAAAGAGTGGCTAATTCATGGTATTCAACAGAGGCCTCGAGCAAATGCTGTGATACTGAAGTTGCMCTACTACCTTCAGTCTTACTTAGAATAATGTATTCAAAAATAAATATATGCTAGACTTATGGGTCTACCTGTGTTACAAACCATTCATTTCATTCTCTTGTTAAATGTTTTTAAAGTAAGATTAAAGGCTCTTTTTAAGATGGGTTTTTATTGAGCTAATGTACAATTCCTTTCAGGGATCTGCTTCCATGACAAGGCACTATATAAATTAGATTGAATTATACACAAACACAATACAGTTTGACATAGAGGGGTAGTTTTGTCTCTCTACTTTTCTGATACTTCACACTTCATATAAAAGGAAATGTTTTATGCAAGCCAACTTTGATATTAGAATTAGGTATTTCAGCACATTCTTTTAAGAACATAACATTGTGCTTTCTATTATATTACTTTAAAACAATTGGCACAAAGGTGCTTTCTGAGGATTTTGGCAATTACATGAAAAAGCAGTTAATTTTGAGGCCAGCGTGTGAGCATCACATCTCCTTTTCTGCAAAGCATTCTTGCTTCTTATGTCCTAAAACATTCATTCTTCTAGGATGTCTACAGTCACATGGCCAGTTTGGCAATAACAATCTTTTCTATAATTTACTACTTGCTCATTTTTTGCATATTCACAAAGTAGCAGCATCTGCTATGATGAGATTTGCTCATTTGTTACCATTTCTTATGAAGGCACAAGATTAGTTTTTCAAGGTTGATATCTTTACATTCCTTTGTATCTTACTCTTCAATGGAATACCCTCCCCTTGAAAGCCAGATCTTACAATTAACTCTGTCAATAACATTTTATAAACCAAAATCAAAAAACTTTACCTTACACTATGCACACTACATACACTATAAAGGATTCTCAGCTAATTTTCATTAGCATTAAGCTTTCTCCTGGGGTCAAAATTTCTCTTCAAGTGTGCAGTGGTCACAATTTGCTGTCCTGCTCTACTTTGGAAATGTATTTCAGTGGCAACAGATAGYAGTACTGGGAAGGTGAATATATTTTCAGTCCTATATTTTAGGACTGAAGACACTTAAATGTATTTTCTTATTTTATTACTGATAATACAAAGGAGTTAACAAAACAGAGTCTGAGAAAAGCAAAATCACCACATTATGGCGGTATGATGAATTCCCATTTCTCTACTTTGTCACCAAAGTAAAAAGCTCATATAATATCTTTAAGCAATAGACCCTAGGAATATAAATCTAAATCCACATCTAGGTGCTATTTGACAGTAAAAACCCAGAGTGTCTAACAAAGTTAATGAAAAGAACTGCAAAGATCTCAGCTTTTTTTGAAAACCAGGACATTTATATTTGCATATCTGTCTTTTTATATCCAAATGGGAAAATTTTGCCTTTAATTTATTGGTGAAGAGGTCAAAGGTATTAAAACAGGTATCATGGATATTAACATTTCTGAGGAAGAATTTTTCTTTTTAAGGACTTCCTTTCTTATGTTATTGGCACTCTGCAAGCCATACAACACTTCTATTTCTCAAATGTAAAGATAATCCAAAATCATTCCCCAGCAAACAAATATATTTCATCAGTCCTTACCTGCATTATCGCCTGCTCATTCCTCCACATGTGTTAAGGTGTTTCTTTTGGGTATAAACAAAAAGGATAATGATATGCTGATAATTCATGAAAAGGTTGCACAATAGTGTTATGGGAGTTACCGTATTTTAGAATCTTATGCTTGAAATCATAAGTTGCTGTGATGATTCTCTATGATGACTGTACTATCCATAGTTGGTGAGGCAGAGCAATAATCAAACCATAAGAAATCAGCACTTAGTTATTCTTGGCATTTCCTTTTTTTCCTGTGTTTAATCTAAATATAAGAATTGGTGTTGACTTTGAGAAAAAGAAAACTTTGCAGCTGGTCCATCTAGCTTTGTGTGATATAACTTGAGCGTATAAAAAGAAAAAGATCTAATGCTCTTCAGGAATATAAAGAATTTGCTACTTGTCCACAAGACTGAAGCATGTATCTGTGATGGATTCTATTAAGCCATAAACAGGACACGATATCCCAGCTTACTTCGAATGGAGCTTTATTTTATATTAATATCTTGAAGCTTTGGACAAAGTTAGCATAAAGCAATACTCTCCTTTCAGATCCTACTAAGCAGAACTCACCTTTGATAGTCTGCTCTCTATATCTCTCATGCATGGAGATCTGTGCACATAAGGTGAGCAGGGTAATGGAGTTGTTATGATCAACCATGTGCATCTGAAAGAAAAATGTTGTCCTTAACAAACGCACCAGCCTACTTCCCTTCTTCTGAGGAAAGAGTGTATGTTTAGAAAGCCTGTTTTTTTCCCAAGATGGTGTGCTTTCCTAAAGATTCAGCTTGTATGTTCAGTTCTTGTTTATGTAATTTCAAATGCAGTAATGACAATTACAGAAGCAAAGAGAATTAGCATACATTGATTATGCATAGTCAATAATGAAATTTAAGCATTTTGTGTACAAATATGAGATAAATGTCAGACAGCACTTAGTAACAGAATGAAACAGTGAAGAAAAACAAGTAAGTAGAAATAAACAGAAGTAACAGAGGGCAAGAAGTTGTAATTTAAATAATTGATGAGAGGATGTAAGATATCACAATTTAACATACAGAGAACAAGGTTTAATTGCATCTCTAGCAATTAGTAACATCTAATGAAACCCTAAACAAAATGGCTTTTAAAGAAATAGGAGAATGGCAAATCATTTCAGTGAGAGTTTGCAAAATTATGTATTGAAGATCAGCTATGATAAAGACAGCCATGACAGTAACTTACTATACAGCTAAAGCCAGATTCAATCACTCTTAGAGTATCACACGAGAGAGGGGTTGCAAATTCTGACAGATAGGAGAAAATATTGAGAGATCTCACATGTTCTTTCGTTACTGAAGAGTGAGAAAATGGCATGGATAGATCGGAAGACAGCTTTATATAAAGCAACTGCTACTTTCCAACTGTAGATATCTCAGAATTTTGCCTTAGAAGACCTGCAGGAATATTGTATGCTGATATGAAACAGTGTGTCTGCAACAATTTCTGGAAGGGATTACAAGAGGACATTTAGTCTATCTTTGTCCATATGTGACAGCAACTGTATTTGCCCAGGAGTTTAGCTAACTTGTTCTTAGATCTTCAAGGGGAAAACTCTGTTGCCTCCCTAGGTAATACACTGAAATGCTTAGCAGTGCTTACAGTTGAAAACTTTTTTTTTTTTTTTTTTCATGCAAATTATCACTTTATCTTWCTCTTAATGGATATAGAGAAGAAAAAAAATATTTTTTACTGGCATAGACTTCTAAACATCTAAAGAGCTATACTGGCCCTCTTTTCCATTTTGAAGAATCCAAATAGTGTCAGTATACGCTTTTATTTTTTCCAAACTCCAGGTCAAATTCCATGTTGCTTCTCCTCTGTCAGCTCTTTGTATGGCTTAGTGCTAGGTAAGCATATCAAGCTGAGGCCCCTCCATACTAGTTAAAAAATTTGTACCTAATTTCTTTCACTGGGCTTGCTGATACATCCAAGAAAGTCTTTTGCCTTTTTATGCTTGTACCAGAATTACATTGCTCCCCCTCATTCATTTTGGAATCTACGTTAGATGTATAGACTTTTTTGCAGGGCTGCAGTCTTTTCACATTTGATTGTACTACCCTTCTCTGTGTCATGTTTCCATGTTACCAGATTTCACCAAATTCCATAGTTGACACCAGACCATTCTTCCATTTCGTGGAACCTCATTTTGAATTCTGACTCTGTCCTCTGTAATACAGTTACTTCATGCTTGATGTCGTTCACAAATTTTGCAAACAGGCTCTGCATATATTTAATTGATTATGCCATACAAAAACAATTAAATGCATCACATAGGAGTGGTTGTATTTTTCATACAGTTATAATCAGGGATGAAAGAAAGTTGGGAATTAAAAAAAGAATCATAGCAGTAAAGGTAAACATGCTTTTTTATATCCATTCATTCCAACAGTACTTGTAATGTAAAATTATGGACTACTCTGAGGGGGAAAAAAAAAGATGTTATATATGATTATTATGTTATTTGATTCAATTTTCTTTTATATATTTGAAATTGTCCATGAATAGAATGTCACTTGTTTTTGAATTAGTAAGTGAATAATAGATCCTCAGCTGTACTTTGCTAGTCCTTTACATTTGGTGTCTGACATTCAAATAGCGCTAAGAAATTATTTATTGGACATGATGCTTCCTATTTCATAGCATTTTGAAAACAGAGCTAACATTCAGGACCAATTGTAGGACCAATATTAAGTTGACTTTTTAACATTTTTAGTAAAATAATACTTGGTTCTACTAGAAGAAAATAGTTTTTCTTGAGCTAGAATCTCACATAAATAGGTTTTGAAGAGAGCTATTATCATTAGTAAAAGGAATTCTATAATTCTCATAATTGCATGCTGTTTTTCCATGAAAATCTCAGTGTTCTTGTGACAAAATTTGGCTTGAAGACTTACTTAGCTAGACTTGGTGATCCCTCTAATGGCTACAGTACTAGTCTCAAAAGGGATTTTAGGCAATAGAAATTGGCAAAGTTAAGTAACATGGTGTAAGGAGAGATTTATTTTCGTTGTATATAGCTGTGGTATCCATACCATCAAGGAAAAGCAGCTGAGTAGAAAGGTGATTCATTTCAGCAAAGCTTACTGGTTTATAATCTACAAAGAGAACAGTAAAGTTTGGTGGAAGTTAAAGATGGAGTAGAAAGTTTTGTTTAACTTTCCCTTCAAGTAAAGAAACTCCATAGGTTTAATAAAGATGAGGTTAAGATGGACAAATACTTGAGGACTGCCATTTAAATTTTGATTCTAAAATATTAATGCTGCTTTTCAAGCTGCAGGAAGATGTTGAATATATGAATGACTACTATCTTTGGGGGGGAAAAAAAGGAGAAAAGTAGTATGCTTCTGAGTACCACAGTAAACTCTTTCCTTATACASATTCTTAGACTTACTTCTTTCAACTAAAATTTGTAAGCATGGGTCACCATGCTTACGTGCCTTTTTTTTTTTTTTTTGCTTTTTTTGTCATTTTTTTCTTTCAGTCTGTCCAGTCTGGTAGTTTAAAGGTGAAGTCAGAGGAAGGATATATGATTATATTTTTTTTTACAACTCTTCTTTTTATTATCATGAAATGTAATTATTACAGGAATATTTAAGCTAATTAATTTGTTAAACAAAAGCCTATCCAAAAATATATGGCTATCAGGCAGTTGATATCCATATAAAATATGGTTTTATATGGTTATATGTTTTTTCAGAATATTGGGAAAATCAGCAAAATGACCAGTGGTTGCCAGAAAAGGTGACAGCAAATTCTGCTGATTTTGAGAAGCACAGTGGTAGAAAATGAGAAATTTGCACCAAGCAGGCTTTTAATTTTTTAGCAAGTTTGCTAAAAGCTCTCTTTTTTTTTTCCACTGTCTTTTCCTGGCATGTTGGGAACAAAAGTCTGTCTGTATCGTAATGCTCAGGTGTCACGGTCATGGTTACAGTGCCCAGCATAATGTATTTTGAGGCACTATTTGAACTGTATGACTGTACCAAAGTACATCATATGAAGGCTTACAAATGCATAGAGACATTTTAATTAGTCAGATTTACAGTTCAGCTCTCCTGAAATTTCTTCTAGTTCAGGAGAATCATTTCTTCAATGCTTCAGGAGAAGTATTTTTACTTATGCATATTTAAGGACTGATTCTTATCAATTTGGGGATTTCTTCCTGACCATGGTCAGTGTTGATTTTGTGTTCTGAAATGGGAGTTTAATTAACTTATAGTTTTTGGGGGTCTAAACTACTTATAGAGATGTATGTGAATGAATGTTCTCAAAAGCTACCRCCCCGCCTGAAAGAGGACCAAATTCAGCAGGTAATATAGCTTATCTGAGCGGCCAAGACTGTGAAAGGAATTTTGTTCCTTGTTAGTCTTCAGTACACAACACTTGGCTCACTGAGTCAACTGAGGGTCAGTTTTTACTATTCCGCATTGCACCTACATCCTCAAAAACTTGTCATTTTGAGTGGATAACTAAATAATGTTAATTCTCTATTTGCGCTATTTGCTAAACAGCACTATAAATTAGAGATAACATTGTTTTGTTATCTAAAACAACTGTCAGGCTGTGAAAGGTGACCACTATAGATTGCATACCAAAATGCTTTCACGTATTTGAGTTCTTGTTCTCAGTGAAGATATTTTTCAGAAAACTAATCAATATCAGACTCCATAGTCCCCACTTGCTAATTATCTAATTAGGCACAGAAATGTAACCCAAACCACCAGGCATTTTTTTTTTCCTTTTCACATTTACTTATTTGAGCTCTTTTCCCTAAATAAGATTATCTTGCTCCCTAAATTTTAATTTATTAAGTATTTTACCTGAAAGCAATCACCCTTGCAGTTGATTCCCAGAATAAAACATCTGCCTTTTCAATTCAGACAGCCTATCAATGAAGAAATACACCAGGGAAACAGAATTGTGTTCTCTTTCAGAAGGCAGGGGTGTTTCACCAAGATAGTATTCTGACATCRGTCAACATGTTCTGCATTACGAATAAGCTTACTTTGGAGCTGGGATAGGAACAAGACAAGCAGCGTGTGTTTCACCAGCTCAGTTGCCAAGTTTCTTATGCTCTGGAACTTCTTTATTAATTTTTTCCTATATTATTTGACCTTTACATGGGCTCCTTGAGACCTGTAAGTCCCTCTTCTGATAGCATTACTGGCCTTCAAATTTTCCTGAGGCATGTATTTACATGACAGTTGCAGTTTTAGTGCTGTCTAAACAGCACATCTTACAATTCTACAGGATGAACACTTAATTATTCCTTCTGAGACCTTAAGATTCTACACTGCATTTGAGCGGTTTATTATCATTTTAAGGTAAATTTCAAAAACACAGCAAATCCTATCTTAGCAAAATAATCCAAGGAATTCTTTTTCATGATATAATATGCATGCCCAATCTCATTTACGTGGTAGACAGAACACCATTATTAAAATTATCATTGGTTATATMTTTACAAAAGAAATTATAGAAATATTTTGACCTCTGCTTTCTTGAGCAAGACAGTCAAATCATAAAACTGAACTCGTATTGGCAGTTGTATCCCAAGATGTTTTTGAGACACTTTGATATTTGTTGCCTATGATGAAGCCCAGGATGGAACAGAACGGTAATTATTTAGTTAATTTTGCAGGAAACTGATTTTGCAGGATAGATCAATTTCTTCCCTGTGGATGAATTTTCAACTGAGTTTTCCAGAGAAAAGTGAGCAAATTAAATTTAGTAACCTGATTCTTCTGTTACTCTTGCCAAAGTGAATATGGAATCATTGAAGCAAATAGGATTACCACATAGAATGAATGGAAAAATTCAAATCAACAGTTTGTTTGAGGCTTTTCTTCTTTTCACAACAGTTTGTGACTATCTTGCTTAATAGAAGTTCACACCAGACAGCTYAGCCTCTGAGGTGATTAGAAGAAGAACCGCAGGATTATTCTGCTACTCTTGTGCATTTAACTAAACAATGTGTGCGTTTGCGCATTTCTCTCCTTTGCTCTTAAACACACACTCAGAAACATTCAAATGCCACCTGAACCCACTTTAAAAAGTAATAAAATAATTAGTCCGTCATAAATGCCTGCTATGCGGTGACTGGATGGGTTGTTTCTCTCAAGTGCCAGTTGTGAGCAGCACATATTCCCCTGGCATGGGTGTGCAGGAAGGGGGAGAAGACGGTATAGATGCTTTATGCGAAGATGGCTGTTATCAGAAAGCTGGTTTGCTCTGAGTTCCTCAATTAGTAGGTAAATTTGCCCAGTTTTGATGCTACTTCTAGAAATARTAATACAGAAGTTCAGCTATATCCCTTTGACCAATTATGAGTCSTCCAAGAGTGCTTTCTTTAAGTTTAGAAGCCAGCTAAAGCTGTTACATGTGATATATGCATGAGTGGGCCTTGACTATCAGCAGCCATGGTGATGTGGGACCTCTTTGTGCCATGTTTCCTTTACACTGCTGTTTCATATGGGTAAATGCATCAGTGACAGTGTCACAGAGGTCATGGATAACTGTGATATTGAAGCTTTACAGGACTGCTAATGTAACTTGAGACTTTCAGAGCATTTCARATAAATTTGCAAGGTGGTTGCACCACCCTATACGAAAATGTTGCTGCACTGAATTTACTAGGTATCAGACTGCAAGGACTGTATGGAGGMAAACCTTACTGTTACCTAACACTGAGCACAACAGTGCTTTATGCTGGCACAGAAGAGCAATAATCTCTGATTGTTATTAATTAATTGATTCTATAAAAATATGCTTAATCTTTCCTTTTTACACACATTTGGATATTAAAGTGAGAAGTCTCTTGCTGAACGATTCTGCTTATATAATCTGCAAAACATTATGATTTTGACAAAAAAAAGCTATTGAAGTAAAAAGATTATTTTTTTCCATTAATCCACCTGTAAGATGCTCTTTCAGGCAGCTGAGAGGGAATTTGGCAGGTGAAGTGCAATGAAGTCAAGTTTTGACTGAAAGCAATGAGCTGTCTCATGCAGGAGCTCTTGAGGTAACTCATGTTGCTCCACTTTTCCTTCTGATACCTCTGAAAGTTGGGCTTGCTGCTTCATCCCRTCTCCCTGATGGATGCTGTGGCATAAGAAGGAAAGCCAAGAAGATATCATATCATATTTAGATTCCGACTCCACTTGCAGCTAGAATATTAGATAATCAATGATGTTCAGGTTAGGCTGATGACAAGTTTTGGAGCTTGGAAATTCTGCTGTTATGGCACATTTTGTAAATTACTTTGTGTATTACTATTYGGCATTTAAAAAGCTTTGACAGGTTCCTGATGGTGGGATATGAAGCACACATTTGCTAAACCTAATACTCAGTGAGCTGTCTGGATATTTATCTTGAGCACCAAGAGAGAGAACTCTGAATTTAGTTGAATTTGGTTTTTTTAATGTTCTCTCTAGTTCAGAGAAAAAAACATGGATATTGTCTGTGACAATATGTGCAAGATTCTTTGAAATGYCTCAAATTTCATCCTTAGACTTCTAAATTACTTTGGAGACTATTGATACTATGTGAGATTTGCACTGGAGCTACTTGCAGGACTATGATACCAAAGTATTTACTTCACTTAGAAATTAACTTAAATAAAATTATTTCTTAGACTATTTTCCTTAGAGATTATTATTTCCAAAACAGTGATGTTTGATGGCTTCTTTCTAAACAACCCAATTGAATTGACAGAAAATTTGTGGTACAGGAATATTTTGAAATCCTTCCTTTGCATTTAGAAAAGTGCATTGGCTTCTAAAGATGTAGTACATTCCTCTATCAATTTTGAGATGTGTATGTTTCATTGAGAGACTGATTTGTTTTGACATTTCATCACTAACTCTGCAGTGCACAGGTGCTTTAGCCTCATGCTGCATTTACATGCCAAGACTTCAGGCTTTTCTGCACTGAAGCTGCTGTTCCTCAAGCATAGCAGATCATAACCTTTAGTTTCTGGGTAGGTGCTTTAGAAATGCTTTGAGGTTACATGAGCTCAGACTTGCTAGTGTCTCACAGCTGGAATTTTCAGGAGGTCTGAGAGACTTAATTTCAGGGCAAAGAACTTAGCAAAAAGAGATATTGTAAAATGTTTTAGTGCACAATATCTGAGAGTGTGCTTCCATCTTGTAACACTGCTGGTGGAAGTGCCAGGTTTGAATCCTACTTCTGCTGGTCCTATCAGACTTTACAGTCCTCTCGAAGTGCCCGCTCTTAATGGGGTCACACTTTACACTCGATCAGTAAATTATGTACTTAAAAGAAAACCCCAAATATACAAAGTGAAGCTTTTTTTGCTTTTCCTTTTTCTCTTTTCTAATTCCACTAGAAATGTTGTAACATGGAATTATATCCTAAGATACATAGAGAAAGGTCATGAGATTCAAATTGTAGRCAGGCTTTTAAATATGTCTGAAACTGAATCCCTTGAAGACAAAGTCATCTCATTATCACTCAGAAGTGGTTGGTTGCTGTTGTTTATGTCTACATTAGCAAATTAAACCATACCAAGGAATGATTCTGGCTAATGGGACATTGCCATCTGTGCTATGAAATTGTTACATTAATTAGTGGCACAATTTTGGCCCAGATCAACTAGTGCTCTACAAAATGATTCACAGTCCTGCTTTTGGAGTTAGCATAAGTCAAGAACATTTCTGAGTAGGGAGCTTGCATGTGGCTGTTGTTTTGTACAATAAGAGAATTTAATAGTACAGAGACAGGATGTTCCATGCCAAGTGGCCCCAGTGCCAGACAATGTTAGGGGACAAGTTTAATTTGCTAGAGCACAGATAGGTATTGTGCCTTGTCTCTGTATAGAGCCACTAAAGCGCTGCATGCACTAGCTTCATGAGTACATGTTGAGAAGTATGATTACCATTTTATGTGTGAATATGAAAACACAACTCAGTGTGTCAAAAGGTTCTGTACTGAAATTGTCATGTTGCTTCTTGAGATCTGGACAGATATTTTGTCACTGAGTGAACTAATGATTTGTCAAGTCAAGCACAGGAGATGATACTTCCTCTGCCAAAAAGTCATTAACGTTTCTAAAATGGAGAGGGTGGTCAATTAACCAAAGAGAAGGAAAATCAAAAGTGCTTCCCGAGTAAGGTCTGGATTAATCATATTTGCAAAGTGGAGGCTGGGGCATATGACAGTCTCCAAGGGACCCTCACAAAGGGATCAAGCATAAGAACTGGCATGCTTTTTCAGTGAACCTAGACTGATAATACAAAATATTCAAGGGGATTTGACGACTTAGGTTAAATAAACATCTATAGTTTGCCAGCTGGCTAAAGAGAAGGGAAGACAGAATTTGATCTTAAATTAAATGTRCCTTTCCTGTTATTTGTGTCGTTACGAATTTTTCCAGTTGTGCTATCCACTTACAATGTTGTAAATAAATATATGTATTTTGTTTTACTTTAGCTTAGCCTGAATTAGGGATGAAATTATAACAGGCTAAGATGCAGAGCTTTAATTCCTGAAGAAGTACTGATAATTTTAACCAGGATTCTGGACAATTCATGCAGACGTGGATACTATGAAGTACAATGGTCCAGGATTTCCAGATGGAAAAAAAGTATAAATATGTATCTGCACAGGCTATTTGAGAAAYAATATTGCAGTAACCTGAGGAGCCTTGACCTAAGATAATGTGTTCAAAATTCGTTTACCAAGGTAAACAAGTATTTCCGAGGTTAAGCCTAGCTTCTGTTCWGACAGTGCATAGCAGCAATGAAAAGAATAGACTGGGGAGAGTTTCCTGAGTGTATACTTGGCGACTGCTTTGGGCAARTAACAGTAATCAAAAACTTTTCATTTTATAAACTGTGGAACAAGGAGCGTACTGGAAGTACAAAGGATATATGCCAGCATTATTAACATTATGGGGAATCTAGCTATGGAGCTGCTCTAAGTGTGAATGTCTTTTTTGCCATGAGGCACCACCAAGGATTGTTTCATCTCTCATAGCTATTGTCAAAGAGAAACAGATGTGGCTTAAGGCGAATGCTAGGCCCGTTTATCCTAAGTCGTCCTTCCAGTGACCTTCAATGCAGATTTGTTGCATGTCATCAGGAGACCCCCACAGAGCTTGAGCCTGCTATAGGAAACATCTTTGCTAACCAGAACCAGGAAAGGCGCAAATTCAGAACCTGCATTTGTTGGTGTAGAACAGTCTTGTGGGACTGAAGATATTGAGAGCAGGTATTTATTTCTAAGCTACCGCTCAGTTGTTCCATTGACAGCACTGAAGATTTTGCAAACCTGTGAAATTACTTGCTTTAACATGCCTGGCATATATTCAATATTAGAAAAATGATTAGAGGTATATCGGAAACCTAGAGAGAAAAGCAGAGCTCTAAGGTCAAAACGTCTTCCCCTTTTGCCTTTGTTTTTAATATTGTTTTCAGGGTTGTCTTTTCCCTTAGTAACACAGCACAGGCTGCTTCTCTGAATTGTTTTAGAGCTGTCTTTTCCCATAGATGAGCTAACCTTTTCTCCCTCTTTCCCATTCCCCTTCCCCAGCAACTAACTGCCATGTCCATGGGAAGAGCCAAGTGGATGGCTTTTTCAGGGTACCAGCAATAGGGCTCCGGAGGGAAGCCAGGGAGTGCTCTTGAAGTTTGAGAGTGACTTCAATCTGCTGCAGAAGCAAAGCACACCTTCTCTTCTGCCGGCTGTACTGAGAGGATGGTGTTCTTGTTCCATCCCCTGGGCGCTTCCATTCGCATAATTTCTTTCCTGTACTGAAGCTCAGTATTACCTACTGTATTACAAGATACCATCTTACCCCCTAGAGCCACTGCACCTTTGCGTCAGGTGAAGAGATTCTTGTGTATTCATTTTGAGATTCAAAATAATTTTAAAGATGATGCAAACATATAAGATGCCTTTTTGCAATGGAATGTAAACCCCCCACACTTTTAACTACAACAGATTTATCACTGCGTCTCATATCTCAATTCCACAACTTAACATTAGAGTACTTTCTTTTCTTATTTTTTGACTCCCGTAAGATGTGTATGAGAACTACATGAGCAAATTTTGAAGTACATATATGTACTATCCTGAATGAAAATGTTTACAAAGGTAAGATGCATGGCACCAAAATGCCCAGCTTCCCACTTGCTTCCTGACCCTCTGTGTTTTACTGTCAGTGGTAGTAGCAATAGTTACAGAGGTTATATTACTATAACCCCTAGCATCCTGGTCAGACACAAAGCAGGACAACACAGTTTTAAATGCTGTGCAAACAGTAAAAACATATCCTTTTCTTATCCTCCTCTATCCCAACACACCTTATTAGCTTTGAGGTTATATTACATAAAATATTTAAGAACTTCTGGTCAGGAGGTACCTGTGAAGCAAAYGCTGATATCTTTAGCTTATGAACAGCTTATGGCTGTTCATGTCTAAACTAGTCATCCATTTACTCCAATATCCCATCTCTGGCTAGGATCTTATCTGAGAGGGGATCTTATCAATGTATACAAATATCTTAAGGGAGGATGTCAAGAGGATGGGGCCAGACTCTTTTCAGTGATGCCCAGTGACAGGACTCAAGGCAACAGTCACAAACTGTAACGCAGGAGGTTCCACCTGAATATGAGTAAAAACTTCTTTCCTGTGAGGATAACAGAGCACTGGAACAGGTTGTCCAGAGAGGCTGTGGAGTCTCCTTCTCTGGAGATATTCAAGGCCYGCCTGGATGCAACYCTGTCTAACATGCTCTAGGTGACCCTGCTTGAGCAGAGGGAGTTGGACTAGATGATCTCCAGAGGTCCCTTCCAACCTCAACCATTCTGTGATTCTGTGATTCAGTAATCATTTTAGCTGCTTCGGTTGCAATGTAGAGCAAGACAACTGTGGAGCATTGGAGTTGCATGAAGTAATGTTCTCATTGCCCTCAGTAATTTAAAAATTGACTTATAAGCATAAATATTTCTATCCTCTACATATCATTCAATCTACATGATCTATTCTTGGTCATACACTGAATCTGACTTCAAATACCTTGTTTTCAATATTCTCAGTAATAAGGACCACACTGTCTACGGGTATTCATGTACGTAACACCTGTGACATGAAGTTTTCAATTCTAAACCATTTCTTTTTCTCCAGAATATTACACAGTTTATCTGATTTTTCTCTACATGCTTCGGAGATAATTGTTTGCATTTGCAATGTGTGCGGGCATAACATCTGCCTCAGAGTAAGTTGCTGTGTTCACTACTCAATGAAGCAATGAAGCATTTGAAATGCAGGAACATCCCTCAGACATCGTTGCTGGTTAATGATTCTTCATGCTCTGAATGTTACATTTCTTGCATCTCATGTCTATTAATCTTAAAATGACACATCTTACATTATCAATATTCTCAGAAAGAAAAAGAAGAGAAATCATCCTGAGCAGAATCTTTTAAGTAAGTGTGCATTCAAAAATAAGGTATCTTGATCATTCTATAAAGAAAAAAAAAAATGTTCTGCTTTTATTCCTCTGTAGACAGCAGACTTTTAACTTTAGAGCTAGTCATGGTTAATCAACCTTCACACACAGAAATCACAATTATCAGAGGTCCTGCTGCTCTCTTCTGACTCGATCTTTTTTTATCCATCCTGGTGTCTGGATGTGTCACAAGCATTAGGTTAGTAGGCTGAACAACTGAGCAGATGTGAATAAAAATCCACGATAAATTCAGTGTGCAAGAGGCATGGAACAAATCTAAAATGGTACGCTAGTGAATTTACACCCAATTAATAAAGAATTTGCAATCTGGTCAGAGTGAGGGTGCAAATCAAAAAATGAGTTGCCCTTCTGGAATGGACCAATACCTTCTTAAAGGGTTATTTTGGAACATATTAAGGAAAAGATATTTTGATCCAAATTTTAAACAACAATAACTTTGGGTATGTTTTGAAATTTACTCAATATCCTAGCTAAAATAGTACCACTCCTAACTGATTTGTGCTTTCTACAGTCATGGCTCTCAACAAGATTTTAGTGATTAAGCTCTTTATGTGAAACACTGCATGGTTCACAAGGGAAAGAATTGCAGTAACCTGTATAGAATGGCATAGGAGTTATTCTGTAGAGTTTCCCAATAGGTTTTGACTAGCTTTTCTTTCTCAGATCCTGACGTAGACTAAACAGAGCTGCATTAAATATCACCTTTGCAAAAAATCACCTTGAAGGCTTCTGTCAATGAAAAAGAAAGAAAGAGAAGGCAGCAGGGAAACCCCAGCACATTCAACAATCATCTAAGTGTAAATCACTGCAATAGATTTACAGAAATGTCAGCTTCTTACTGCTTTTTGAATGTTCCAGTTCTCTATTACAGTATTTCCTTTGAATTATAAATTTTCTCTCAGAATAATATACAAAGCTCTATTTATATTTTATAGTAACAGTAAACCTTAAAAAGAGATGAAATCATGTAAAATTGGAAGATTAAGATTTAAAAAAAAGCCACTTCTATCAAAGAGGACCATAATGAATTCTGAGTGGTAAGACTCAGAAAGTGCTTACTATGCTAAAATCTGATTTTTATTTTTTAATTAGAAATAATATTTTTAATTCATGATTTTTTCCAAGGCCATGCAGTGTTAAAGAATTTAATACTTGTGCATCAGTGTACTAAGAAATATTAYGGAGTACTGAGCATTCTTTTCAGGGCTGTATAAATCTTTCCTTCCTTTTTCTCCAGGTTTTTGAATCGTTTGCAAGTCAAAATGACCATTTTAAAAGGATCTTTTCTTTTGTTTATAAGCAGGCTGTGCCTAGAAACCATCCAAGTGGAAAAAGAATATCACGAAGCATACTGTATTTTGCAAATCCAAGGATCACATACAATTCTTTTGTTTTTGAAGATGAACTTTTCAAACTCACAGAAATGTGAAATTTTTGGAGGTTCTTACTTACTTAGATTTCAGCCTGTTAGTAACTGTTTTAGAAAACTGCGCTAAGAGCACAAGATTACATGACAAGCAGATCAGGAAATTCYGAACATATATAGTCTTTAAAAACTGTAAGTGGGAAGTAACATGGCTTACTTGATTGCATAAAAATAGGTTCCAGGGTGCTTCCTCTTTTGTCTTAAGAGACTGTTTCTGACAGTACTTGTTTCAGCTGAAACAAAAGGAAAATCATTTGTGTCTAATCCATTACWGAGCTGCTCCAAACCTTG
This sequence comes from Rhea americana, assembly GCF_003343005.1. Classification (NCBI taxonomy): domain Eukaryota; kingdom Metazoa; phylum Chordata; class Aves; order Rheiformes; family Rheidae; genus Rhea; species Rhea americana. Next base: position 1,505,004 of record NW_028186956.1, on the reverse strand, counting down.
TGGAAATCAGTCCATCAGTAAAATTGCATGGGCTTCGAAGATCGTGCCCTGTGTGAAGAAGGAAAATGTTTCTGACCCCAAGAAAAATCAAGTTGGTAAATAGTACTGAATGCTTGCAATCTGGTAGTACAACAATATGATATACCAACAGAGAGAATTTAGAATTACRGAATTATATGTAGAGAATGTGAAATTGCTTTATCAAGAACTGGACTACTAACTGGATATAAAGGAGACACTTAACAAAAACAAGCTTTATCTTAACTAATCATACTCACAATGTGTAAGATAGTAGCCAATGCCAGATACACAAAGATTCTAGCTTAATTTCATATTTCTGTTTCCTCTTTTTCAAAAGCTTTTTGATGCCAATATCATTTCGAGATTTTACTTGGTGAGTGGCATACAGCATTGTTAGTACATGTTCCCACTTTCAGATGCCTAAAATTTTATATATATATATATGTAAAAAAAAAAAAAACGTATCTGAGAATTTTAGCATAGTTCATTTGCCATGTATATTCATTATTCTCTGTCCACTGCTTTAATCAGCTTTCTGGCAAAAAGCATTATATATTTTTGAACATAGCACATGTTTACCTTATTGAAGTCGAGGGGAAGTATATGTTTCATTTTTATTCAATTTAAATAAGAATTACTTACCATTAAAAAATTACAAAACTGCATTAGAAGATGGTTTTGAATATCACACTATTTTCTTTCATTCACAWCCTGTTAATTATGAGTGAACTGAATCAGTCAGTGAATTCTTAAAGTCTTGGCATTAGTACCCAGATTTGCAGAAAGCTTCCCAAATAATTCAGGACAGATATATGCAAATACATGCCACTTCCCACTTTGGAACTGAAAGTATTGTAAAAAACAAACCTTCAGAGTGCTGCTATTAAAATAGAATGGGATAGAAAGTATTGTAATAAAATTGCCAGAGGGAGTAAGTTCTCAGGGCATCATGCACCATTCAAACACTAAATCTTGTTTTGCATTCCAGCAAGCAGAAAAAAAGAAAGACGTAACAAAGGAAACAGACATCATCTTAGATTAGTCCAGCGYAAATGAAAGAAAGAAAGAAAGCTGAAAATTGTAGAAGAGTTGATTTCACTACATGTTTATGTTAATAGGGTATTTGACTTTTGAATGCTTCATAAACCTTGTTATGTTCAGTGCTATTTGAGGTAGTAAAACAGCTGGAACTCTGCCAGAAGCTTTAATTGGAATCAGCTTAGCAGGAGCTGACAAGGTTTCCTAGTGTTTAGTTTCAAACTTATTATAAAAATGCAAAAGTATGTCCTATTTATTTTCTATTCCTCTTTGGTGCACTCCAGTAAAGGTGAGAGGCTTAGCTGTGCTAGAAAACGGAAGCATTTTTTCCCTGTATGCCCTAGGCCAGTGGTTTGAAGAGGGCAGCATGGGTGCTGTCTCCTGTGATTAGATGTTTCCTCACACAGGAGGCCACAGAGACTCACCGCGGAATTCTTCTCTTTCATGCATGTTGGTTATTGATCAGGTCAGAGTGTCATTTGGCCATGATAACACCTCCATTAGCAATACATGCCTAGGCAATGGGATCAGAGTGCATCACTGAAAAAACATCAGAGGAATAATTCGATCACATTCCCTAGCTAATAATAAGACAGGAGACAACAGACCAGGACATCTGACAATATAGAAGATAGGAGTTACTCTTTTAAGGCACCAGTTCTGCAGGTTCATCCGTACTAGGGGGCCTGAGAGATGGAACTTTATTACAGAAAGCAACCTGCAAGATTTGAGCCTTTGAAAGTGATTAAAGGCTTTGATCCAGAACTATTAAAAAAAGATTGTTCATTCATTCATTACCTATAACTACAAATTAATAGATTAAAAAACTCTTTCTCCCTTCAGATTGTATGCATGATCTTTTCAAATTCTTTGCTTGATAAATGTAGGTCATGCAGATACATAACAAATATAGATAAATGACTTCTGCAAAGATGTTAAGACAGGAATGAATCCCTAGATAATGTTACATTGTCAAGAGGCCAAAAGTAGTCAAGAAAGCYTGGCTGTCGAATACAGTTTTCAGAGATTTAATAGAAAATCTTCACCTTGGGAATCTTCTAGTTCCTGGAAAACACCAGCTCATCTTCTAAAATTATTTTTGGTAGGTTATTTACTGTTACAAACAAACTACACCTCAGGTATTACCACTGCATGAAATGYAGTTCCTTCTCAGTTTCAATGTTTATTTAGATAAAGTGAAAGCTAGAATAGGAAATTGCAAGGGTCTTCTGTCTTCTCTGGTTCATAATTAATTTGAAACATCATGGCTTGGCAAAATAAAGATACTGAAAAGTAATAATTTCTCCAGAGCTGACAAATCATCCTGGTCTGGTAGCCTTGCTATCCTAGCCACAGACCTGAACCCAAAGGTACTCCTGTACTCTCAGCTCCAGAAAAGCTTTTCAGTTCCCCAGCTGGAGAGGTGGAGTTKGATCATCTGACAGCTTGTCATCACTAGCTCACTGCTGCAGCACAACAATTACGATTTTGCCATTGCTATTAAAAGGCCGTAGGCTTTACATTGTCCTAGTAGGTCAGGGTTGGAGGACTTGCCCAGGCTTGTTTTGACCTAGGCTGATTTGTAGCTGGCTTTAGCTGTCATAGCAATTGTCTAGCACTTGGATGACTACTGCCTAAATTTGCCTTAGTTAAGTTTTTTTGCAGATGTATAGTCAATGCTTAATGCTAATTAACAAGTAGTAATAATAAGTAGTGATTCTATGTAGGGTGAACTGTCTGTGACCCTAGAATAAAAATATATTGTAGCAAAGCACAGGCATAAGAGGATTCCAGAGGCTTCAGACTGTAAAAAAATTACAATTTTTTGTGGCTGGTTACTATAAAGGGATGCAACCTTGAAAGTCAGATAAATCAGTTCTAGAACTAACAAAGAGAATAGAAAAAAAAGTGTGGAATTCAGAGCCAATGAAGAAAGAGCAAGAAAGCAGATTTCATTAGAAAATGCGAAAAAAAAAGCGAAAAAAAAAAAAAGTCAAGTGGACCCAAGACTGAGAAGAAAGGCACCCACAGCATCTTCATGACCACTTCATAATCCTCTCAGCAAAGAGATTGAGATGCTGAGGGGCTCACTGTACCTCCCTCCCCTCTTCATGAGGAAGACTGGCACTTTAGGACCCAGGAGGACTGGAAGGTGAACATAACACCAGAGAAAAGGGACATTTATGTGTAACAACTGTTACTGTGTTATTAATGAGGCTTTCCTGTAATAATTAAGCAGTTTAGACATGAGTTTTAGTTTAATTGCAACTGGAATAATAGCTGCTTGTTGTGTTTGATTAGGTTTTAAGATTTAAATTAGACTGATAATAAATTCTTGGCTCCGTGTATAAAGTATGATCCTTTTTTGCCCAGACTAACATTTTGAGTGTAATAGTGTATATCAGCCATGTGCACCTTGGTGTCTCTGGAAAGCAGTGCACAAGGTTGTGGAAAAAGGGCAATAAAGTCTGTATTCGAAAACTGGTAAGATCATATTGTTATCTATTATCATTCACTTAATGTTAGAAACCATTTTTGACTAACCCAGATGCTCCTCACTCCAATCCAATACTTGCTGAGATTACTAATTTTGTGTATTTAGTTGTATTTCAGGAACATCACTCTGTAGGGGAGTGATAAAATCTACTGAATTAAACTCCCTCCTGCCTTAATAAATTACTATGTGAATTAGTTATATTGTAAATGAACTTTGTCTACATCTGGAAATATCAGCACATATCAGCAAGAGTGTTATTTGGCAACCTGTAGCTAATGAGATAGTGAAGCAAGCAACAGAAATAGATAAGGATTCTTTCACTTCCACAGGTAAAATTAAATGAGGACAAATTTTGCTCTACTATTCTATCATTTCCTAAAATTCTATTCTCAGTTTTCTGTGTGATTATTATATTTCCATAAAAAGATAAATAAAAATGTGTAAAGTTTTCTTCTTGAGGTCTCCATCAGCTCTTCAGACTCTGGTGGTTAAAAAAATGGTTTATCTTGTTTAGTGCAAGCAAGAAAGCCATGTAGCTTTCTGGCTGATGAACACAGCTTTCAGAGATTTAATAGAAAATCCTCACCTGGGGAAACTTCTTCCCAAAGTATCTTCCCTTGCAGAAGGGCAGCTGAGAAAGTACCTGACATAACTGTGCCAACTGCTTTTTATATCAGGGTGCTGTGTAGAGCGCATGAAAGCATTACGGTGGCAATGAAATTTCCCATCTTTAGAAGCTGGAAATGGAAACCACAAAGGTAAGGAAAGGTTTATTTGGAGGCCTAAAATCATACTCCTACTGCAGGGAAACAAACAGAGCCAAAAGGTGTTGTCTAATTGAGCAGCTGACAAGAGATTAGCGAAAGCTAAACATCTAGAGACCAGCAGGGGACAGCCAGCAAGGTCAAACCGCAGGAACTGAATGAATGGAAAGCAAGTCAAAAACGGGTAAGAGAACGAGTTTTGTGAAGGGGCAGATGGATAAATCTAAAAACCTGTAAGGATACCAAAAAGCTAGATGAAATGTAATTTTGAGCTCTGCATATCTGAAACTCATTTTTGCTTATTCTTTTTCAGAAAGAAAGGTCAATGCACAATGGATATGCCTTCCCAAATATCTCATCTCCCTTACTGTTTTGCCAGGGCCAGGTGCACTAAATGAAGTATATTTAAGTGATGCTAAAACATCATCAGAGACTATAATGCCCATCTATGCAGCCACTTCTCAGAGAAGAAATAAAATTCATGAATAAGGCAAAAAGTGCAATTACTTTAATGTCTTCAGTATGTTAGAGCCACAAGTATCTAGCTTGCTATATTGAAATAGTTTTAAATGACCTATATAAAAATCCATTTTATACGGTAGTGCATTCGCTTCCTGAGAATCTTCATTTTTTCCTTATGCAGACAGGTGGCTACATGATGCACAGCACGATTTAATGTATCCATACTCCTCAATGGAACTGAATCAACTTGTCCATACAATGATCAAGATTAATGTGTGCATGTGCTCTTTGCTGATCTATGGAAGATTCTGTACAGACTAGAAACAGAAGCACTCGGAAGCTCAGTTTGGGAAGGAAAATAATGGGACCTAACTAAAGTGATAAGTACCAGACAGTTTTCTCTTTTAAAAAGAGTGTATGATAGATGGTATAAAGAAGCATGATAAATATTGTAAGTAAATTCTATATGACTTTTTAGGAATCTATAATTCAGCATGTGTTCAGTCAGCAGGGGACAGTGAGGCAAGGATAAAAACACTGCTTGACTTGGATTTCTAAGATTACATTTTCCTGAAGACAAATGTAGATGTTTGTTGTAGACATTATTGTTTACCATTAACACTCAAATACTTATGCATGCAGGTTACAGCTTTTGCCAGCCATTTTAATGTCTTCACCACTAAAAGCAGTGCTGAGACACTCTCCGTTATTTTGGATTACACGTGGCCACAGTGCCAGGACCATACTTTTGACATGCTTTTGAATCCAGCCAGAACCTTTTTTTTTTTCTTACACAGACTCCTAAAGTACTAGAAAGAAGATTTTTTTACCCGGATAACAAAGTTGTAGCACATCCAGCACTTGCATTAGGCTACAGTGACCTGCACAAGAAAGCCATTCACTGCACACTGGGGTTATGAGACCAGTGGACTCGTCTTCATACTGTCCTCTGTCAGCCGCTTTATATAAGTGTGTACTGTGTAAGAGAAAACACAATTAATCTTTGCTGCTTGAATTAGTCTCATCATGTCTAAATGCCCATTTTTCATCAAATTCTGTGGATTTTGCAACATTTCTAAAGGCTACAAATATTCCAATGGGAGATATATTTTACAAATATTAGAGCTGGACAAATCAGTCATGTAGCTGAGGTATGAACATTTGGTCTACATAGCATGTCTCATTAAGTGTTACCCTGTGAATTGCACTTTGGTTTCTGAGAAAAGTGCAGAATTCTTCTCTTTTGCAGAGGTACTCCATATCACACCCTACTTCCCTAAGGTACCTGTTAGCACAGCATTACTTATTTCTAATCTAAATACCTCCTTAAAATATTGTGCCTATATAAAATAGATAAATACATATGATCAGGAAATAGAAATATATATGAATAGGTAACCCGAAATCAGAAATCTGACTGCTAACAGTGTATGTAGATGTAGGTTGTTCCTTTTTTTTTTTTTTTTTTTTTGGAGACTACTAAGATTTATCTTACACTAAAAAATTCAGAAATGTGGAAGCTGTACTTTACCACAGGGATTCTTTTGCTGAACAAGCACATTTAAAACCACTCAAATTGTAACTTTAAGTGGGCTTCTGCATTTAAAACGAGTTTGCTTTCTCAGAAAAAAAAGGTAATTTACAGACTGATGAAGTTTATGACATACAAGTCACAAAAAGGGGATTCAGTGCATCATTTCAAGTATCACTCAGTACTGTATATCATTATAAACTGGATAATCTAGTTGCCTGCTCATCAGTTCTGGCAGGAAGATGCAGGAGACTGCTGTCAACTGTTGATGTTCTTTTGCTTTGAAACGTTCTGTACTGAGTAAACAGCAAGAAGTCAGGCTTTTTACCTGTGTGACTGGAAGGTGCTCTTTGGTCCTAGCCTTTGATAATTTCAGAAATGTAGTTATCTGAGTGAACACTTTATTGCGGGTATTTATGCAGGTATTTATGCTTGGTTAATAAAGGAAYGTAGTTTACTGAGGTCAAGCCCACAATAGAAGCTTTTATTCAGGTATTTCACTGATAAAATTTGTCACAACCTTTCTGTTCCATAGCATGCACACATACAACATTGAACAGATTTGGAGGAATTAGCCTAATCTATGTGAGCAAATACCCTTTCCATTCTATATCTTCAGTAGAAAGGTTTTTTAAATAGAGAATAATATTGTCTCTTAGAAGAGTTAGGAAAGTATAAAGGATAAGAAACTTATTTAYGTTAAAAGGGGAAATTTGAATGATCAATACTGGTGTTTTTTAAGAAGGTAGGAAGAAGATCCTGATAAAGCCAAGAGAGAAAGGAAAGCTGAAGACATAGCCTCCTGGGCAAAGAAATATTATTGCTTTTTCCTTGTCTGGATATACACCACAATGAAACCAGAAAACAAGGTTGAATGTGTATATCAGCAAGGATTTCCTGCATTATAAGGGAGCAGTGAAAGAGGATTCAAAAGCCAATCTTGCTTTCTCTCGCTTATCACAGGGGTTACAGAGAAACTCTATTTTTCTCTCTTGTTCAGTTCAACGGGGGCTTGATGTCTGTTTGCATCCTAGAGGGCAGAGGTGGAAATCCATGGCACTTGCACCTGTGTAATCTTCCAGAGATCCTAGGCACTGTTTTGTTCATTCCAGTGAGACAACTGCTTTCCTTAAGAAGATGGCATAAGACTGCTTTTTTTCTTTTTATTTGTTTTTTGGTAGTTTTCTTTAGTTTGCTACTAAACTATGGAAATTATTGATATTACAACAAATGGAACCATCCCAAAATAGTGCTTATTTACTAATAGCTTTGGTAGATAATCTCCATAAGGTCACCTGATATTAGGATTTTCAAATGAGTGTGGTACATTTTGCCTTTAGACTCTTTGGAAAATCACAGTCTGGTATGTTAACAGCAATCATGAAATATTAGTACACCAGGAGTTTAGCATAATTATGTATAGGATTTATAGGCATTTAGCTTAATCCCAGGAATTCTCAGGCTTAACTTKGTTTAAGTGCTTCACAGGCTTTGCGAGGCATAAATTTCACTCTGAAAGTCACACTTTTTTTTTACACCCCTTCCCCACTCAGAAAATGTCATTAGTGCAGATCAAAACCTTTTTCATAAACCTCTCTTTCATGCATCTTCCTTAAACTTCAGAAAATCTTTTGCTGAAACAACCTTGTTTTTTCACAAAATAATTGTTATAGCCCTCTGCTGGGGCAGAATTACCTACTTTTTTTTACCCAGATCTCATTATTTTAACAAATAGTGTGATGTTTAATTGTTTCCACACAGTAAGGACTGTCGCTAATCAAACGCTTCTTAAAGCACTTGGATGATTCTTTGATAAAGGCTAAAAAGGATTAGCAAATCTCTATGAGAAGTCAGCAGGCATAGACAGTATGCATATCTCTTAGTTTACTATCAAGATTTTTCCTTGTCCTTTCTGCACATTGATTTTACAAACAGGCATTTGTGTGCTTAAGTTACTTCACTCAAAATTTGYAAAGATGAGTGCACAGATTAAAAAATCTGAACATTTTCCCAATGAAATGAAGTAAACCTGTTAGTTGAACCCAAGAAGTTTTTGAAGTTTAGATTCCATGATCTTTCAACAAATTAGAGGCATATTTTTTGGAGTCCTGCATGGTCTGTTCTGGGAGACACCAAAGTCCAAATCTATAGCTGTGGACCAGAAGTTAGCTGAGACCCCAGGACTCAGGTGGTGGGGGTCTGTCTGGGTATCTGGGATCTCATCTGGTCTGTGGCAGTTCTGCTCTTCGGTGACTTTCAGCCACTTATCATATAACTTATGAAAACTCAGCTTGAACCTGGGGTATCCTAGTATTGGCTCTGGCCCAGAGATTAAAGACTTCCAGGCTCCTTTTTCAAACAAAGCCAGAAGCCTATAATTTTCTTATTAGCCAGGCTTTCAAAGTGCTAAGCAGTGTGCTGGTCTACTTCAGAGCAGTAGGTAGGTGACTCTCGCAACTGCTGTGTGAAACTAGTGCTCTGTATGAATAGAAAAAGTCAAGTATCCAGGCTCAAGTTCCTCTGATGTAAACCAGAAATCTTATTACTAACTTACTCACTCCTGTCGGTGCTTTGTGATCCTTGAATGAAAGGTCCTCCTGCATATTATGCATTACCTTTGTTCCATGCAGTATGCTGAGACCCGAGTTCGGCCCTGTGGTATGCTTTCTTAAACACTGYCAGTCGCACAGTGGCTGGCATTGCTGAAGCTTTCTTGAAAACCAGTGGCTCTACACATTCACACACACACACACACACACAAAAAAAAAAAAAAAAAAAAAAAAAAAAAAAAAAAAAAAAAAAAAAAAAAAAAAAAAAAAAAAAAAAAAAAAAAAAAAAAAAAAAAAAAAAAAAAGAAAGAAAGAAAAAAGGCAGGAAAAAGACTTTGTTACAGAAATGGCAAATGCTTTTGGAAGCAGTCCTAATTAAATTTTAGCTTTTGAATTTTATCACTGAGGTACTTTACCTAAGAATAAACCCTGAGGTGACTTACGAGCTATTATTGCTCTTGCTTTTTTTCATTCTGCCGTGTGGGTCTGAGGAAAGCCTCCCTTTTGCATACTCCTTGTAGAACAGAAAACAGGCTGCAATGAGAAATTTGACAAAATCAACACTTACTACTAATATTTTATCTGAAGATCATTTTTTCTTTTAGAAAGTTTACCTTCAAACTCTTTGCAGCCAATGTTTCCCCAGTTCAGCTTCAAAACCTCATTTTGCAGGGCTTGTCCTACACTTTATAATGCTTTTAAAACTATGAAGATTACTGATTTGGTTCCATGATCGTAACCATCAAGTGTTTCACAGCTGTTAGTGTATCTTGTCTTCGTAATACTCTTGTAAGATAAATGCTATGGCCCGTTGTATGGATGGGAAAGAGCGTATACACTTACGTTACACATGGAACATGGCTCAAGATTCCTAAGCTAACACAGACTTTATTGTGTGTCCATGTGAAACACCATGTGGAGCTATTCAGTTGGTCCCCATGCAGGGTACYTTGAGTATCAGAACCAGAAAGTTATCCTGTTTCTCATGGTAGGGCTTCAAGGTGTGGACCAAGGTCTGAGATTCTTTTATGCTTTATTCCTGAATTTAATTGAAGTGATCTTAATKCTAACCTATGATATAGATACACTCTCAGATGCAAAAAAGAAAGACCAGGCTCCTCCAAGGAACATAAAGCACTTAATTCCCCCTGAAAAATCTAACCTACTCACAAGCATTTTCTTCTCAGTCTGATTTTGGCCTGTGAATTTGCAGATGAGATTACTCACATGCTTTTGAACGTTTTAGGTCTGACCAAAATGGTTCCTGTCATGAATGAAAGCATTTCTAAAAATGCTGCATACCTTGTCCATCCATGAAGGAAGACCTGCATATGTTTCCCTGCAACAGACTAGGGCTAGCCTGACAGCATCTGTATGAAGAATTTGAGCCAAACTTTTCTGGAAAGGAATAGCAGCCACAAATAAATTTTCACGCACTATTTTATTGAATCCAAACTCAAAAAAATTTCTTTTGTGAGACAGCAGCACAGCAAAGAATAGAACCTAAAATCACAAAAAACATATTATCTGTCATTTTCAATTAACTTCAAACTCAGTTTTTCTAGTCTTTTTTTCCCTCCAAAACCATTCTGCACACTTCTCTTATTKCAATAAAACAAAATAGATGAAACATTACTAAAAACAGAATGACAAAACATTCCCTTGTTAAAAAAATTTGGTTTCTACTTCTTGCTATAATTTATCCGCATGGTTTGGATTTGGTAAGACTGCCAGAGGAATGACCTTATTCAGTGCTTCGATTTATGTTTTCATCTTCAGGAATTTCTGGTGGCTTATGAGCCAGCAAATGTAAAATACAAGAACACATCTTAAAGCAAATGCATATCTTTTATTGAATAAATAGAAAATCACAGCTTCTTATATGGCAGGAACCCTAAACTATAAGAGTATAATAAAATCAGACCTGAAATATCTAGTTTTATGTTATATTTTTCCTCTGTCAGAGGAAAACCTAATAAGTACTGTGTTTGGTAGCAGGCACCTAAAAAGAAAAGTAAATCAAAGTGAAAGTGCGTTAGGGCTTTTATTTATTTATTTTTATGTCATTGTGAAGACTTTCTTTATTGACATTATTTTATCGAGGGCAAAATGTTTTTGAGTAGCTAAAGAAAAGGGTTCCTCATAGGAGCTCTTAAAATATGGTTCAGTAGTTCTGAAGCCTGAAAACACCAGCTAAGCAGAATATAATAGACCTTCTTCTACAAAACTTGAGCTGCATAATATCACAGTCTTTTTAAGGGCCTGATGAAAACACAGATGTACTAATGAGGTAGATCTTACTATTTTGGTGCTGTAGGCTGTTCTGAAAAGCCTATTTACTTCCAGAGGAAATCTCCAATACATGGTTAGAAAATGCTAAAAGTACAATATGCAAAATCAAGGCCTAACTGAGCAACATAACTATAAGCCTAACTTTGAGGAAGTGAAGAGTCCCTTGACTTCTGCATTTTTCTGAATGGGGATGAATATGACCCACCCAAATCAGTACAACAGATAAATTTTGTGATAAATTTTTTACTACAAAATGGACAAGAGGTATTTGGGGTAATATGATAAAGAATACTTACATACCATAAGGGAGATTGTATCTACTGAATTTGTCTTCAAACATTTTAAAAGGGGATCTCAGCCTTGATCCCTCTCTTCTCTATCCTCCCATATTTTTAGGCAAAATACTGAGTATTTTCTGGCTTTAATAKTGGTAAGCCTAAAATAACATCTTTTGGTATGCACACTGAGTAACCCTTATATTCTTTCTTATACTGCTTTCAGTAGAAATTTCAGATGATTAACCTATCTCCAGAGGAAAATATCTTTTTGTCATTAATTGTGATTTTTTTCTAGCAATTCTGTTGTGGAATCATAAATGATAGGATCATTTTATTACAGTATGTCAGCTGTTTGTTTAATTTTTTTAAGGAAAATTGTGATTATAGTCCACATAAATATAAGATAGCGGTCCGTAAGGGGCCTTAACAGATGAAAATCTAATTTATATAATACTGCAAGGAAGGCTAGTCAAYTTATGTCAGAAGACAGTAGGGCCAGTGATACTGAGGGAATAAACTAACAGGAGTGTAAAGACATGCTGGAGAGTCTCAGAGCCTCTCCCCCAAAATGCAGAATGAAAGCAGAATGGGCAGCAAATGTATGAACAAATAAAGGAGGTGTATTTGGTGCAAATCAGTCTGTTATTAAATCAGCCAATGTTCAGTAGAGAAGCTGAATGTATTTTAAGGAGTTTCAAGCTTTCAGGTGTTTGCAAAGCCTGGGATAGAGGAGGAGAACTGTTTGGACTCTACATTTTAGTACAAAATAGATGTGACATGAATGCTTCGGCAGGCATCATGCTTCCTTTGAATAGCAATATTTTGCCACTGCTTAAGCAATAGGTCTTTCCWGTGAGAGGTGAGGTCCTGACTGCCTTTCTCTTAACACGAGCATTTCTTGGGAAGAGTAACTTTCATGTGCTGCCAAACTTCAGTGTGGACAGTTGTCTCCCACCTGCCTAAGAGTTTCCAGTCTTTCAGATGTTTACGCATTTTCAAGATATCAGTAAGTATAATATTGCAGAAACACTCGGGGATCTGTCAGGATCGGGTCAGGATGAACCTCAGTTCATTTGTATGTGTTTGAACAGCATCCAATGAAGGAGATATTTCTGAGCAACTTAACAATTAACCCCAACCTCTCTCTTTCATTTCTTGCTTTGTTTCATGCTAATAACAACTGCACTCCCTGGAGCAGATTTGAGGAAAGAGCTAAGAGAGCTTGAGCTGGGGGATCGTGTGGAGCAGTGAGCACATGCTATCATGCAACAGGGGAGGAAACATCCATGCCCTGATCACCATGACAGCTATTTCTAGCCCTGCATCACCCACTAGATGAAATTATCTCAGTGAATATTTTATCAGATTTGTAAGGTACGTGATAACATAAGTGTGAGGCAAATGTGAGATGCCTCTTTTCACAAGGAACTGCAAACAGAGGTATGGCAAGAAGGTAATTCTTTACCACAGTCTGAGATTGGTTTTAAACATGAAGAAAATTAAAGAAGAAAAAAATGAATTGATGCAGTGCTTTTAATCTGTGTGAAAAAACAACAGCATTCATTATGTTGATGAAATTCCTGATACAGTAAAAACTAAGTATAGGGATTTAAAAAATCTGTTTATTGATATTTAAAAGGTTGCAAAAAGAGTACATGTGATCAAGACTGAAAGCTGATTTCCCTATTTTCCTTCCTAGCAGATTAACAAGAGGTAAAAATTCTGTTCTTTTTCCTCCAAAGCAGTCTTTGTCATGCAGGAAAGTAACCTATAAAGGTAACAAATGTATTATATAGCATCCTACACTTCTTTACATCTGTGTTAGGGCTCTGGAAAAACAGCAGATTGCCACAATGGAAAACGGACTCCTTAGCACGACATTTTTTAAAGCTTAGGCAGTCCGTAAACTCATTCTCCACATCTCCTACTCATCCCACTTTACATCATACTAAGGGATCTGGCAAGCTTTCCAGAGCAGTTTACGGACAGACTTTAAAGTGTAAATGCTTTGACGCTGCAACTGCTTGTTTGTCATTCCTGGTAAAGTGGATGATCTAAGATTGCAGCCTAAAGGTGATACTGCAGTAGAGGACCTACAAATAATAAATGATAATAATTAATCAGAACAGTCTGAGCATGAGAAGTAGCAGCACACAGCTCCCCTCAGGTGCCCCTTCCTGAAGAGTTCACCTTGAGGATGAATTGGCAGTTCATTCTCCGTGCCCAGGCAATTTTCAGTCTCCCTGAGAGGCTCTATTAGCAGCAATTGTGTTTGTAATTTGTAGACATGTCAATCACCTAATTTCGTATAGGCCACTGAACAATTATTAGAATGCAACAATTTGGGTTACTACTGACCCAGGCTGAATTTCAGCTGGTAATTTACATGTGAAAGACTCCATATGGTATTACAAAGTCCCCAAGCCTGCAGTTTCCAACTGCTTATTTAATTCAGGTATGCTTATTAGCTTTAACACACATTCACACAGTCTACACAACTTAGTTTGTAGATCTGTATGGGTAAATGCCATTGATCTGGCATTTACAAATCAATAGCATTTATATGTGAAAAGCATAGCTTAAGAAATTAATTTGTGTGGGTCAAGGACATTAATCAAAAGCGCTGGTGATTTCAGAGCATGTTGCTGCTTTCCTGTTTTTRTTGTTTCTTGTTTTCAGAGTAGGCCTTCCATTCTGAAACCTGGGACATATTTTCATGGATGCTTTTTCCCTTGCTTTTACTGGGATTCATGGGCTGATTCTCTGACTGGTCGCACAAAGAGCATTATAAGTGTTCATGTTTGGGACACAAGCTTGTGTCTGTAAGCCCCGGCGAAGCCTGGAAGATCACTTTGCAGGCGATATAGCACAATTGTGAATTCAGCCTTCCTGTGACCTGAACTGTGGGGACAGAGTCTGGAGAATTTGCTTTCCAGAATGAATCCCTGGATATGACAAACCTAACAGGATTCAGAGGTTCAGTTTTGCTTAAGCTCGATGGTTTAGATAATTGGCTTGATCACCTTGTTTGGGGTTTTAATCTTGGAAGAACTGCTTGATATTTGAACACTTGGGACCACGGTGAGTACTACTGACTTCTCTAATGTGCTTACTACCAATGTTTTTTTCTGGGATTAACACCTTGAAATAGAAACTTGCAATATCAGATTTTACAAAAAGTATCAGTATTCTTGCCTAGCTAGAAAAGCCACAAGGGAGCAGCCTTTCTTAAGGTATCTCAATCCTTTTGGTTATCAACCAGAGTGCAGAGGCACAAGTGAAATTAATTAAAACTTCCCGTATGTACCAAAGGTTTGAGCACTTGACAGTGGGTAATGGATGAAGTTGTGGATCTTGGCGTGAGTGATAAATGCAATTCAGCTCTTATTCACAGGAATTTGTTCGCTTTGTTTTACAATTATAATCAATAATCAGCCTTGCATGAGACCTAGTATGTTGGGCCCAGGTCTAGAAGAGCTAATCAGCATGCTGGGAATTGACTAGAAGTGTAAATTCCTTGGTGCATTAGCCTGGGGGTTCAGAGAGTTTGCCCTGCAGAAGCAAGCCCCCAAAGTGCTTAGAAAGAGCCTGCTTCCATGAAACTGTGAAGAGTCCAGATAGCCAGGTCTCATTCAAAAGCATAATTCTGCTTTTGGGAACTGTGATGGTCTCTGCACTTGACTAACTTACAGAAACAAGACATAACCTCCTCCTTCCTGACCTCTTTGACTATTCCGAAGTGTTGCAAGTGTCCAGTGAAATCTGTATACAGAAAGACAGCAAAATCTATCGGACACTGCCCAAGCAGCCCAAACCAAATCAGTACAGTATCAGCAGCTGGAGTCAATGAACTTCTGGAAAGCAGGAGTCTGTTCTTATGCAAATGTCCTCAGAAATAAAGAGTAAGAGAGTTGAAATAAACAGAAAGTATGATGTATTAGAAGAATAGTT
This sequence comes from Rhea americana, assembly GCF_003343005.1. Classification (NCBI taxonomy): domain Eukaryota; kingdom Metazoa; phylum Chordata; class Aves; order Rheiformes; family Rheidae; genus Rhea; species Rhea americana. The sequence continues at coordinate 1,489,621 of NW_028186956.1, read as the reverse complement.
TCCAAAAAAGTTTTCTGGAACCGTCAGCAGCTATTTAAGTTTGCTCGAAAGTGTTGAAGCAAAATGAAATTCTTTAATATATGATTATTTTTATATTTTTATATTTTATATTTTCAGGGTCTTTTTTTCCTAGGTATTATCTAGTGACACACAAGATAATGCACTGTATCCAGACAGAAGCACTACAAAAAGATCAAACAATCCACTTCATCATCAAATACTTTGAYGCTAGCATGGGTAAGAAGAATAGAGGAAAAGAAGCAAAAGGACGTTTTAGAATAGGGTTGGGGAAAGAAAGAGATAATATGCTGAGCTGCTATAAATTACTACTGGTAAGAACTGAGAAATCCCAAAGCACTAGAGATGTAGCAATCTGGTAATGCAAGTAGAGATTTAAACTGTAGCGAACAGCTGCCCCTCTGCCCCCCCAATCTTACTTGGAGAAACATACTCCCTGCTGTTCACCTATTGGTCTCAGGAGGAAGAGAAGTGTGCAGGTGGCCTATATATAAAATATCCAAGATTATATAAGTATGATTTATCCAGGTATGAATGCGATCATGGGAAAACTAAACAGCAAGTCCCATTTGCTTCATTAAAAAAAAATCTGAAAACCACAACAACTCACAAATAAGGTGTAAGATTTCTCTCCCTCTCTCTCCCTCTCTCTCTGTATTTCTCTATCTATGTATATACCAGCATGCATACATACATACATATATATATATATATATGTATACACACACACACACACACACACACACATATGTATGTGGTACACATATGAGTGCAGCTAACAGAGGCAGCAATCAGACACAGTAGTTTGCCCAGCAGTGTCTGGGCTCTGTTTAGAACTTTTGAGGACCTTGTTGGAAGTTCTGGCAGCGTTCTGGGGAACCCCGAGTAACTAGAGGGTGATTGCTCCTAACAGGAAAGGGGAACTAGATGAGAACACGTGGCCTTCACTTCTCCTGGGAGAAGCTCTAGCTAGATGTAGCTACTATTAACAAACTGTCTTGRTTATCCTTGATCAGCAGGAGTTGGGGCCTTTGATCTAGGTGGCCCTTGATTAGGGTGGGTCAAGCACCCTGTGAGTCAGTGCTAGGGAGAGGCCCATATAAAAGCCAGGCCTAGAGCGCAGTGAACAGAGGCAGCAGTTTGTGCAGAAGGATGCAAGAAGGCACCTTTGTTTCCAGTCCTAGTAGTGCACACCTCCTTGGATATGGCCATGACATGCTGCAGAGTATGTTCCCCAGTAGCTGCTAGAGTCAGTGCATCAGCTGTGTCAGATGCTTTGACTAAGACAGGTGCATTTGACAGCAGATGCAGCTCTACAGGTCTCAGGCTGCAAGGAGTGCTTGGGGCCTCTCCATGAGGCCTGCGTTGATGGTCAGCTTTCCTGCAGAAGGTGTGCTGTTGTTAACAAGTTGTGTTGTCAGTAAAAGGAGTTASGGCAGTAGCATCTGTGAAGATTAACAAGACATAAACAGGGTATTCTTGGAGACCATATAGCTCTAGAAGTCCCAACCCACACAGCAGTGGAGTTGCTGGAGGGCTCTGTGCCATGCTAGATAGTACATCATAACACTGTAGAAGAATGCTGGAAATGGGTCATTTCTTGCAGGAGGAGAAAGACTCTTACTCTTCTTGAAGACCTGCAATTGAGGAACAGGTTTAGTGCCCTCCAGGCTGAGGAGAAGCTGGGCATGGCTTCAAGGACAGCCACTGGGCCAACAGACTCCATGCATTGCGGGAACATCTGGAAGAAATGGTGATTGTGGTGAGTGATTCCATGCTGTAAGGAATGGCGATACCTATCTGCTGACTTGACATCTTGCCTAGAGAGGTTTGCTGCCTGCCAGGAGTTCGAATATGGGATGTCATGGAAAGACTGCCAAGACTTGTCTGTGATTTGGACTGTTACCTTCTGCTGCTATTCCATATGGGCTCTAATGTTACTGAGGGCAAATTGGAAACCATCAAATGGAATTTCAGACCTCTGGGGATGGTGTAAAGGGTCTGGGAGCCCAGGTCATTTTCTCCTCAATCCTGTCACTGAAGGGAAAGGATGGGAAGAGGAGTGTACAGATTATCCAAGTTAACAACTGGCTGCACCACTGATGTTGGCAATAAGGTTTTGGTTTCTACGACCATGGGACCCTGTTTGAAGACTGACAATGAATAGGGAAAGATGGGATTCACCTTACTACATGGGGCATGTCTTTGCCAACAGGTTGGACAGCCTAGTAAGGAGGCTCGGAAAGATGGAAGAGGGGAGTTATAGAGACAGGGTACTCAACAGAATGCAGCTCAAGTCAGGATGCTTCCAGCAGGTGCATGAAGTGTGGGGAAGCGGGGAAGTATGTACAGGACATGGCTATGGAGGATCCACTTGAACTCCACCTGGGAAACATGCATGTTCAATTACCTCTGTGTACACCAGTGCATGCAGCATGGAGAATAAACAGGAAGAATCAGAGATCTATGTGCAGTCACAGGGCCATGATCACATTGCAGTTACAAAGACATAGTGGGATAGCTGGAATGACTGGAATGCTATCATAGATAGCTACATGCTTTCTAGGAAAGATAGGCTAGGAAGGCAAGGTGGTGGAGCTCTTCTTTATGTGAGAGAGCAACTGCCTGGGGGGAAGAAGAGTGAGTTGAGAGCTTCTGGGTAAGCTCATTCCTATAAGTAAAAAGTCAGGCAAAGGAGACAGAAGACCTGCATGGATGATCAAGGAGCTATTGGTAAAACTAAAAAAACTGAAGAAAGAAGTGAGCAGAATATGGAAGAAGCGACAGGCCATTTGGGAGGAATATAGGAACATTGTCAGAGTATACAGGGATGTGATRAGGGAGGCTAAGGCCCAGTTGGAATTAAATATGGCAAGGAATGTCAAGGACAACAAGAAGGGTTGCTTCAAATACATCAATAGCAAAGGGAAGACTAGGGAAAATGTGGACCTGCTACTGAATGGGACAGGGGCCCTGGTGACAAGGGATACAGAAAAGGCAGAATTACTGAATGCCTTCTTTGCTTCAGTCTTCACTGCTAAGGGCAGCCCTCAGGAATCTCAGCCCCTGGAAACCATGGAGAAAGTCTGCAGAAAGCAAGACTTTCCCTTGGTCAAGGATGATGAAGTTAGAGATCAGCTAGGCAAACTTGACACCCACAAACCCATGGACACCGATGGATGCACCCAGGAAAGCAGAGAGCTGGCAGATGTTATGGCTAGGCCACTCTCCATCATTGTGGAAAAGTCCTGGAGAACTGGAGAGGTGCCTGAAGACTGGAAGAAAGCCTGTATCACTCCAGTATTCAAAAAGGGCAAGAAGAAGGACCCAGGAAACTGCAGGCCACTCAGCCTCACCTCCATCCCTGAAGACATGATGGAACAGCTCATCCTGAATGTCATCTCCAAGCCTGTTGGAGAAAAGAAGGCGATCAGGAGTAGTCAGCTTGGATTCACCAAGGGGAAATCATGCTTTACCAGTCTGATAGATATGATGGAGTCTGAGCAGATGAAAGTATAGCAGTGGAGGTTGTCTACCTTGGCTTCATCAAGGCTTTTGACACTGTCTCCCAGAACATCCTAATAGGTAAGCTCAAGAAATATGAATTAGATGAGTGGACAGTGAGATGGATTGAGAACTGGCTGAAAGGCAGAGCTCAGAGGCTCGTCATCAGTGGCGCGGAGTCTAGTTGGAGGCCTGTGGCTAGTGAAGTCTCCCAGGGCTCAGTAAGCGGTCCATTCTTGTTCAACTTCTTCCTCAATGACCTGGATGAGGGGACAGAGTGCCTCCTCAACAAGTTTGCTGATGATACCAAGCTGGGAGGAGTGGCTGATACAGCTGAGGGCTGTGCTGCCATTCAGACAGATCTGGACAGGCAGGAGAGTAGGGTGGAGAGAAACCTCATGAGGTTCAACAAACGCAAGTGCAGGTCTGTACCTAGGGAGGAATAACCCCATGCATCAGTACAAGCTGGGGATTGACCTTCTGGAGAGCAGCTCTGCAGAAAAGGACCTGGGAGTGCTGCTGGATGACAAGTTGACTGTGAGTCAGCAATGTGCCCTTGTGGCCAAGAAAGCCAATGGTCTCCTGGGATGCACTAGGAAGACTGTTGCCATCAGGTTAACAGAAGTGATCTTCCCCCTCTACTCAGCCCTGGTGAGGCCACATCTGGAGTACTGCATCCAGTTCTGGGCTCCCCAGCACACAAGAGACATGGAACTACTGAAGAGAGTCCAGTGCAGGACTACAAAGATAACTAGAATCACACAGAATCACAGAATCAGTAAGGTTGGAAGGAACCTCTGGAGATCATCTAGTCCAACTCCCTTGCTCAAGCTGGGTCACCTAGAGCATGTTAGACAGGGTTGCATCCACGCAGGCCTTGAAGATCTCCAGAGAAGGAGACTCCACAGCCTCTCTGGGCAACCGGTGCCAGTGCTCCGTCACTCTCACAGGGARGAAATKYCCCCTCACGGTCAGGCRGAACTTCCTGTGCTTCAATTTCTGCCCATTGCCTCTTGTCCTCTCACACGAGACAACTGAAAAGAGTCTGTCCCTGTCCCCTTGACACCYTCCCTTCAGGTACTTGTACACATTGCTAAGATCCCCCCTCAGTCTTCTCTTCCCCAGGCTGAAGAGGCCCAGCTCTCGCAGCCGTTCCTCATAGGGCAGGTGCTCCAGTCCTCTGATCATCTTCGTAGCCCTACGCTGGACTCTCTGCAGTAGCTCCATGTCTCTCTTGTACCAGGGAGCCCAGAACTGGACACAGTAGTTGAGATGTCACCTGACCAGGACTGAGTAGAGTGGCTAGAAGACTGAAGCATCTCTCATAAGCAAAGGCTCAGAGAGGTGGGCCTGTTTAGCCTAGAGAAGAGAAGACTGAGAGGGGACCTTATCAGTGTATATAAATACCTTAAGGGATGGTGGGGTTCAAGGGGATGAGGCCAAACTCCTTTCAGTGGTGCCCAGTGACAGGACAAGAGGCAATGGGCACAAACTGAACCACAGGAAGTTCCGCCTGAATGTGAGGGGGAATTTCTTCCCTGTGAGAGTGACGGAGCACTGGACCAGGTTGCCCAGAGAGGTTGTGGAGTCTCCTTCTCTGGAAATATTCAAAACCCACCTGGATGCAACCCTGTCTAAATGCTCTACATTGGACTAGATGAGATCCAGAGGTTTCTTCCAACCTTACCAGGGTTGGAAACCAATCTATGATTCTGTGATCAGTCTCATGAAAATAATGTTGTTTTTAAAATAGAAGTGGATAATAAACTTTCCTAATAATTTCCTTAAGTTTCCACTTAAATAGCAAATGTCTCTCAGGCTAAACACTTTCTCTGGGGTAAATACTCTTTCCCACTTCTGCAACACACAATTACTCTGTTTTCTCTGCTTCATTTTGTTTGAGCATATCAATATGTCTTTCCATAAATAAATGGATATGAATAAAACAAAACAACAAGGAAGACTTCATACGACTTTCTAGTTTGGCTTAGTTAAGAAATGTATTTTTTCCATGTTTATCATGACATATTGACATTTTTCTTTACCTTTAAGTGACAATGGTAGCCAGTATGCGATCATTTCAGCAATGAATGACAGGAGACAAACTGTATCGAGCCTTACCCTCAATTGCACGTAGGAAGTGTAAGAATATCTGCATGTAAATGAGAGCCAGTTCATATGCTGTCTTAATATACAGTAATATTCTCAGGCTGTTAATCTATGGATATTCTGACATTTAATAATGCAAACATTTTAGTAGCTTTCTGTTACTTCTTCCAAATGAAGTAAGACCATAGAAAAGTTTTAGATAAAAATAAAGAAACAGGGAATATTGCTCATTAATACTTTTTTTATAAGGTTGGTACACTGAATCTTCAAGTTATTTTAAGAAGCTGCCAAAAGATAGAGCAAACTAAAAATGCCGAGAAAGGAGTAAAACTTAGGGTCAGTCTCACAGAGTGCTGATTTGCCCCATCTCTGAGCAGTTTGTAAGCAGCTGGAAAGTAACACATATCAGAAGAACACAGTGAGCCTTTATACATTTTTAAAGGCAATTCTTTATTTATTCCTTTTCTTGCATTGGTCTTGAGGAAGTTTGACCCATTAAGCTCTTCATATGTCATTTTCCCCCTTCTATTAAATAACAGATCTATGACAAAGCTGAGGAGGTGGTAGGAAGTCAATAGGTGAGATTATGTTTCAATCCCATAGCCTGCTAGGAAGGAGGATATCCTACAGTTCCACTAACGGCAGAAAAAAAAAGGTCTAAATGGGTCCAGGTCCTGGAAGGAGTCCATGATCCAAACAGCCCAGACTGGGGCTCTGCCAGTGGGCTGTCAGTAGCCTTCTATATAACACCATTTTCTCCTTAAAATAAAATCCAAGGTTATGAGAATTTTCCAAAATGATATAAAAATGGGAAGGCTAATAGGCACAGATGTTGAATCTCTTTGTACATTGTTCTTTTTATTAAAAAAAAAGGAATCAAGAACTTGATGATAGGAAACTGTAATACAAGCTCTATTTCTGCTTTAATATTCAATAACCACAAACTGCAAGATGATGTTTTTGACAAACCAGTATTCCGAGAAACTTTTCAAAGATACGACAAAAGCAGCCCTCTCTTTATAGCCTCCAGCAACACCACCCTGTGCTCTGATCTCTCTAGATTTTACATGCTGTGGTAGGCAGGTTGAATACTTCACTGGCAAACTCCAAGGAAATCCAGAATAGAGCTGGTAACTTCTGTTGACTAATGTGCAGTTACCATCATCTCTTTGCTCAGCRCTGATATATCTCTAGTGAGCACTGACTTCTAGAATAAAGGTTGCAAGACAAAAAACTTAATCACCCAAGATGTCATAAGGATTCTGCACTAGGCAAAATACCAGTTTTAACATACCATTAATTTACATTCTTTCTGCAGCTATATTCAAAGACAGAGTGCTTAAGTTCCTGTTTGAAGCTCTTGTCTCATGTGGTCTGCTACATCATATTTGGTTTTCTGATTTATGCAGAAAAGATTGGTAGAAAGGATTGCTCATAAACACTCTTCAGTTTCTTCTAGTTTGTGGAATCAGTTTATGATTTAATATTTACAAAATATTTTGAAATCTCTGTGAAAGGTGCTACAGACTTTGAGGCACAATTTCAGATCCATAAGGTCAGGCTGTGGCAGAAAAGGGCTTAGAAAAACATCAGATTAAATTTAAAAGGCTATTAATAGACTTTGTGAAAAAGAATGCTAGGGCAACTTGGAGATTAGGATCAACAGAGCCTAAAAGAAGAGTGAGTGGTTTACAAAAGCATAGCTTCCTGTGGCACGCTTAGATCTAGCCAGCGCTGTTAGCGAGAGTCTCATAACCCCCAAAACATGAAACTCATTCACAAATTATTTATAAATGACAAAATGGTAGGCCTTTTTTTTGTTTTGTTTTCTTTTGTTTTGTTTTTGAGAAGATGCTAAATGATGATTAAGGAGGTTAACTCTATTTAACATCAAATAGCCATGCATACAAGAGGACAATGCCATTTTGCTAAAGAAAATCAATATTTTCAAACACAAGGGCAAATAATTACAGTAATTTTCTGCTCCCCAAGTCTCTGATTGCCAATATCTTCAGATGGTTTCAAATGTCATTTTATAGCTTTAGATATAGTTTAGCGGCTGTTGCTGAACATTCCAGCAAGTATTGACTATTTATCTTTGAATGGCTGACAGTATTATAGTTTTATTCAAATAAGAACAAACAAGGATCTTTTTTATATTGCCTTTATAGAAAGAGATGAATATTGCATACAAACAGTATGCAACTGTTCTAAATGTGCACTAGAGAGATTATTGCATCCACTATGGACTATAGTGCCAACAGCCTCACTTCTCATGGAAAAGGCCACCACAAAAGCAAAAGCAATTAAGTCTTGCAGGTGTTAATAATCATCAAAGAAGCAGCAAAATACCCTCTGCGGTGCCAGAAGAAAATAAGTGAGAATATGAAGAAATACCATGGGCTAGGGGAAAGGGAGAAGAGTCAGTAGAAGTTTGGCATGGGCACTGCAAAGATACTGTGTTCCTGGGTGACATCAGCATGTTAATACAGCATAAAGAGCCTTGTTCAGACAAGAACTCGGGATGGGTACATATTACTGAAGGATATTGCAACATTTCCTTTCTACAGCTGCTTCTACTGATTCTCGTGACCTATCTGAAAGCTGGAAGGTTTCTCTGCTTACTCCAGGTCAAAATAACAGAACTCACAAAAAAACTATAGTCAGAAGAGTCCCTAACTTGCAGCATGGAAATGCAACACTGTAACACTCCATTTTAAAATGTTTTGATTTGCCAATCTTTTTTTCTGAGGTTTCTTCTGCATGTTTTGGGCAGCAGAGTCGTGCTGCTAATCTAACTCTGACACTGGGTACACATTTTTGTGGTATTTGGGACCATGCCTGTAAGAGCTCYAGGAGAGTCTGACTGGATGCCTGGGGAATCTTGTTGGTTAAACGAAATCAGCAGAAATCTGAGGAGTGACCCATCAAGACAGCGACTGGTCATGCAGTACTAAATGTGCAATTCTGACCTCTCAGAAAGTACGTAGTTGAGAAGAATTTTAAAAAACAGCAACAATGATTATCAAAGAACAACTTCCATGCAAATAATGGCTAAGTAAAAGCCGGTACTAGACCTCCCTATCTGAAAAAAAAAAGGAGGCGGGGGGGGTGACCAAGCATCATCAGCATGTGTATGAGAGTATCCAGGGTGRTAAGGAGCAGGACTGGTTATTTACTGCATTTTCCCCTACAAGAGCCCAGGTGAGAAAGGCACCACAAGAAACTAGCACAGAGGTGGATTTAGCAATCTGCAGTGTGTAGTTTAGCTGTGGTGCTCCTTGCCAAAGGAGTTGCAATTATTTAAGTTTACAAAGATTCCAGGGAAAGCTGGTAAATGTGGTGGAAGATAAATCTTCAGTAGATTTCTAAATACATGCAGGCCATGTCTGGCTCAGGAACTAAAAAAGCTGTTAAAAGGTTGGCAGTTGGGGGGAGAGGTACTGAAGGGAACTATAGACACTATGCTGCTTATACTCATCCTCAGGTGCTCACTTTTAGTCCCCTGGAAGACAGACATAGGGCTAAATGGACCTGATCAGACCAAAGATGACCCCTATGTTCTGTAGTGCAGGTGCGAAGAAGAAGTTGTACCTTAGACCCTGCCTAGATTTGTGCAGACATTGCGCTGATTTGGACACAGGCAGTAAGAAGCAGCTATGGTGCAAAATAGCACTGAGGCATTAAATGACCAACAGATACTACATGCAACCAGAAGGAAAGGAACAACAAAGAAGCTCTTGATGCGTTTAATAGCTTCCACTTAACTCGTTCAGAATAGATTGTCTGTAAAGCTCTTAGAAATGTTTGAAGACTCCTCCACCCTATAGAAAAATAAAACAGATGAGGGGGAGAGGCTTTTTTTTTTGGTTTGTTTTTCCTTTTAATCACTACGGGGAAATGATGAACCCAAACAAGACCTTGGTATTGAATTGAGACTGAATAGCTTGTGCTGCAATTTGGTACAACAGGAGGAAGGAATGGGGAGATGCTAAGAGTCATGGGAGGAATATGGAGGAAATGGGAGAGTATGTGCAATGTACCCAAAAAACCTCACGCTATAAGGTCAGACATCATTTCATAGATAGAGTGGGCAATGTTTCAGCAAAATAGAATGGGGTTGCAATGAGGCTTTTATTTATTTTAAACTGAACCTTAATAGGCAGTAAACAAAAATTTACTGCTAGAATGGTCCTTTTAGAACCGGAGGGAGAAAGGCACAGATAAGGACAAACAAATAAATCTTTACTATTTGGGCTTTTTTCTAGTAAATGTAGAAGTAAACTAGATCCATAGACAAATAGCATATTAGRAGCTAATATTTGAATAACAGTAGGAAAAAATGCATATTTTGTTAAAACCAAAGCATGGCCACCTGGAGCTCCAAAAGTGTGAGGCAACAAGTATTGAAATCTAAATAATTTGAAAGGCTTGACCAAAGAGGACTGAAACACAAGAGTAGTTACAACAAAATGTAGTGCAGACTCCCTCCAGAAAGTGTACTGATATGCAGTGATTTAGTAGGTTCAAAACTAGTGGCTATTTACTACAGTTATTAAGAAATATTCAATGCTCAAAAACACACAGAGATTTTGGCCAAGTTAACTCTATGTATAKGACCTTAAATAAAATAATGAAAAGTATTATCAAGGTATGGCTCAGATAATATCATCTTCAAATCTCAGAATGAAGAATGCTGTACTGATCCAGCTATTTTGCTGTTAAGAATTTGAGAGAGATAGCAATCACCTTTGCCTGATATGGCAGACATAGAAGAAGAAGTGAATTTCCTGCAATTCTGCTAATGTGCTAAAAGAATTGCACTGACCCCAGTAAAAGAGCAGGTTATCTTAAAGACTGATACTTTCAGCAAATGTATTTCGTATAATTAGTATTATCTAGAACTGTAACTTAAATCAGCATTATTTTCAGGTGTCACTCAAATTTAGCTTTGATAGGAAAGTGAATTGTTCTTTACAGAACTGGTAGTAAGGGTTTATGACTGCAGAGATGGGTCATAGCTGCTACCTGACAGCCTGACACAACTCAGTCATTCACACTAATATATAGGGCTGTTAGCCCTACAAAAGTAGAGTTTGAATCCAGAAAAAAAAAAATTGCAAACCATTGCTTTTAGGGAAGAATAGTCATTGTGTGGTTTCTAGGCAGAAGCTGTGAATCAGAGTAGGACTGATCCTGTATTGCTTACATTGGTATTGATAAAATAAAGCAGTTTTCTTTTTCACATGAAATCCTTTTCTTAGAATTTCAGAATCCAGTCATTTTTCTTTCTTTTGAATGGAACTTTGTCATGAGATAAAGGTTTAATCCCCAATACACTGTGCATTTTAATCAGTTTAAATCTTTGTCTGAGAACAGAGATTTTGCAATCAGTGGTTTTTAATAACCTCTGGGGGGAAATTATGTTTAAGACAATTCTACCTACACACAATAATACTTTTCTGGTTTYCCTCTTTGCTACCCTTGAGTTTCTATTTCATTATTAAGAGTCTTAGCATGAGACCTAGATCTTTATTTCTCAGGCATTCATCTACTCTTGWTTTTTCCTCATAAGAAGTTCTAATCCTCTGTTTGCGACAACATAATCATTTCCACAGCAGCTAATTGCAATATTTGTAACCACTGATTAGAACTACAGGTGCAGATACATAGTCAAGATCTACTGAATTGAAAACAAAACAAGTCCCTCACAAGCCAAGATACGTGATAGAGAACAGAACTGTTTTGACAATCATGTTTGCAAAGCAATTCTTTTTWAAAAGTAAATAACTACAGCAGTTTGATGTAAGCATTCATTGCCAGTGGAGGACTTCCCAGACAGAGCAYTTCTGTAACCTCATTCCGCTTATCATGCTTTCCTTACAATACAAGTTTTCAGGTGAATAGAATTGTTTTTTCTTTGAAAAGAAGTCACCTTCAAACTAATGTTTCCGTCAGCCTGAGGTCTCTTCCTCTAGGGTTAGACATCGGAACAAAGCTCAGCATTTTGCTTTTACTAGCTACAATATGTAATTAATTGTTGCAGCCTAGAATTTTAAATTATAAATGAACGGAATAATTATGAGGAAAAGCGTTTCAGAGACTGTAGGACAGTAGCTGGTGTTTTTGCCCTGCATGTGGAGATGGACTGCCTAGGACATCTGTGGAGCTTTTCCTTCTCCAGTGTGTTTTCTTCCTTTACTATACCTGGCAGGAAAGATTAAAAAGGGTCATGATAGTCTATCCCAGAATGGAAAAAAGGACAGGCATCAAAAGACCTGGACTAGGCTTAGATAAGGTAAAGCCAAGCTTGCATTCATTCTTTGTCTTGAACCTAATTCAACTTATATTTCTTTGAGGGCTTGATCAGATCTTTACCACAAATCACACACAGAGAGGAGTTTTAACACTGGTTTTTGTGCTGTAGAAGACTAGAAAATTTGTTATAACTATTAACTAATATTTTTTCTGGCATATCACCTTCAACTAGCAAATAATGGTCTTTATTAGGAATTAATTATTAAATGAAAGCTTGAAAATATAATGGCAAAGGAATTTTTCCTCCAGCTTTTATTTAACTGGTCCTTACACATCTCAAATTCACCTTGAGGTCAATACTATTGATTATGTTTCAAAACACAGTATATGACAGTTTGGAGTGAAGTAGCAGGTAATCAGACCTTACTTTAGACTACATTTGTCAGCACTGTAATTTAAGATATATTTTTACCAACATGTTTTTGAAGCTTCATTTGCCACCAATTTATAAGATTTCAGTCAATAATCACATATTTTTTCCTTACACGAACTTCATGTTTTTTGTAGTATAAATAACCTAATTCTGCTCCAGACCCATAAATGGAGAAATCTGGATAGACACTGTAAATACTGTTAATGTTAGTATGCATTTGCATATGCAYTAATCATTTTAAATAAGTCCATGGCCCATTTTGTATTCACTTTTAGTGAATTTTGATTTAGTGATTGCAATGTTTAGTCAAACAGGAATTTTACTCTCAATTACAGGATCTTTTAAAATTGCTTGAATTCATTTTGCCAGCCACATAGACAAGAATTTTTGTCTAATGGAGGTTATGGATTTGTCTGAGGGAAGAAGGGATCTGAAAGGATCTTGAAAAAAAGTTGACTATAGATATATAATAGGGAGTCATCTGAAATCCTATTTATAAAGGTGTTGCAATTGCCTTTGCTCCATATTATACAAAATAGAATAAGAAAATAACAAAAATATAAAAGAAAAACCAAAACAATGACTTAAAGCAGTCAAARGAGCTGCAGACACAGACATGGAGTGAGTGCTCTGTTTTTCTCATTTTGCTTGTCAAAACATGGCCATATCAATACTACTGTTCTGGCAGACTGCGATAGCCCTCACAGAACAATAAATTAAGTGAAGTAATTCCCTCAAGGAAATGGCAGAATATTCTTTTGCTGAAAACTGGGCAATGGCCTGCAGGTTTTCTATTTTGATCACTGTGGGATGCCTACCTGCTTGCAGACACAGGGGTCTGCCACCGCAATGGACCAGCCAGYGAGCTGCTTCATGCCCTGTTGTTTCTTAGCTTATTCCTGGCTATGCCTTAGATGCTTCAGAGTATCCCAGCGGGCCTGTGAGTCCACCACTGGACTCCCTTCTTCAGTTTTGTCCCCCTGAGCTCTGGTCAAACAGTTTTCAGAGTTTGACTCCAGCCTGTTACTGGTTACCCAGTTATCTCTCCCTCATRCAGACCATTTCCAAGAGAAAGTCTCTTTCTTTGTGGAGATCCCCAGTCCTGCATCTTTACTGCCTCAAAACAATGGTGTCTATTAGTCCTTACTGTGTGATTTCTTGAAAACAAAATTAATGCCAAATCATGGATGAGTCCCAGAGAGAGATTCCTCCGTCCAGAAWCCTCAAGGGATATTTCCTTAGTGATCCCCTGGTGACTATTAAAACTTATCAAGGACACAGTGAGCATCTGTCGATTGACCTAGCAATATGGTGTTATGTTTGTGGTCTTTATTTCCTTAGTCCACTGAACTGCAACAGCACGCTGCTGAAGTAAGTGCACAAAATGGTTTGTCCTTAAGCCCAAGTAGGATATTTGGGAGAGATAGTAGTGAGATGAACTTGCAATTGCTGCTACAAGACTGAGACTCCTGTTATTCCCTTGTAAAGTGCTTGCTAGTGCCCACACGGATGATAAGAAATGCAATGTGTGTTCTTCAAGGAAGAAAGAAATAAGGCTGTCAGTTCTTTTAATTCTTCTGGCCAGTTTTCTCTCAGAAGTTCCTTGTCCATTCAACCTTTTACTTAACAGAATCAAAATCTCCCCCTTCTTCAGGCTCTGCTGCTTATGAAGAGAGATGATGGAAGAGAAACACATGGTTCAGGAGACCTGCAGTGCAAAGGAGTAAGGGGGGGTGAGTGATCACAGAAGATAGTTACAACTTCAAGCAACCATACGTTGAAATGTTCATTCCTGAAAGTATCTGAGGCAATTCTTGACTGTGATACTAAAGTTATAATTGCTCTCAGGCAATTCAAGTAAAAGACTAGGTTCAACTTTTAAATTGTTTACAATGAAAAATTCATCTAGCTAAGTTCTCAGAAGCAGGTGATTAATATATTAAAGCCTACAAGAATACAAAATGTCACATGCTTAGTCTTGATATGTGTTCTTAGCTCCGTCTGACTTACATGATTTCACCAGGCTGAACATAGGTTTGCTGTCTGCTGCAATGTCGAGGCTGGTATTTCTTGATATTTTGTTGTTCTGAAATACAGTGCTGGGGAACGAACTGCTTGCTACCCGTCTAAATAACACTGAGATGATTGATTATGTCTCTAATTTAATCAGTCTGCTTAGCTAAATGCTTCTAGGCAATAGAAGTATGTTTTGAACAAAAGATCAAATATCCAAAGAGTTGCGGCTAGCTATATGCTACATTAAACAATGTGAAATGATTTCTCCTTTTCTTCCAAATGGTTGAGGGATATTTCTTACTGGACAGATTTAATTTATTTGACTACAAGCAGACAAGAAAACATCAAGTCTGACAAGAAGAAAATGAACAGATACAGAACTAGCTAGACTAGGATTACCTAGACAAGCTAGAGAGTTGGGCGCAGAGAAACCTCATGAAGTTCAACAAGGGCARGTGCAGAGTCCYKSMMCTAGGGAAAAATAACCCTAGGCACCAGTACAAGCTGAGGGATGACCTTCTGGAGAGCAGCTCTGCAGAGAAGGACCTGGGAGTGCTGGTGGATGACACACTGACCATGAGCCAGCAATGTGCCGTTGTGGCCAAGAAGGCCAATGRTCTCCTTGGGTGCATCAGGAAGASTGTTGCCAGTAGGTYGAGGGAGGTGATCCTGCCCCTCTACTCAGCCCTGGGGAGGCCTCATCTCCAGTACTGTGTCCAGTTCTGGGCTCCCCAGTACAAGAGAGACATGGAGCTACTGCAGAGAGTCCAGCGTAGGGCTACGAAGATGATCAGAGGCCTGGAGCACCTGCCCTCTGAGGAACGGCTGCGAGAGCTGGGCCTCTTCAGCCTGGGGAAGAGAAGACTGAGGGGGGATCTTAGCAATGTGTACAAGTACCTGAAGGGARGGTGTCAAGGGGACAGGGACAGACTCTTTTCAGTTGTCTCGTGTGAGAGGACAAGAGGCAATGGGCAGAAATTGAAGCACAGGAAGTTCTGCCTGACCGTGAGGGGGAATTTCCTCCCTGTGAGAGTGACGGAGCACTGGAACAGGTTGCCCAGAGAGGCTGTGGAGTCTCCTTCTCTGGAGATCTTCAAGGCCTGCGTGGATGCAACCCTGTCTAACATGCTTTAGGTGACCCAGCTTGAGCAGGGAGGTTGGACTAGATGATCTCCAGAGGTCCCTTCCAACCTTACYRATTCTATGATTCTGTGATTAATCTGTTGTTCAGAATGCTTGAGACACTCCATCGGATTAGACAATTCATGCAATTTTTAAGAGCTCTGCTGGCATTATGATCAAAGATGAACAAATTATTGACAATAAATATTTTAATTAATGAATTTAGTCTGTTTATCAAGAATTGCTTGTGGAAAGATTCTTGAATTTACCTACTTGACTTTACACAGAGATATTCCTCCCACACCCTGTTATGATTTTACTGTGAGAAAGATAGTATGAATATTTTATATTCAAGATTTGAAGATRGATCTGTATCATTAGTTGCACTTTTTTCATGTAACTTCACAATCCTAGTTTGTTTGTTTGTTTCAGTCTCCTTCGTGAAAACTCTTYTGACTGGGGAGGTCAAAGAACAAAATCTGTGTTTCAAATTCTTAGTATCTCCCTGGATCATAAGGAGCACACCCCACTTCTAAAAGTAGTAAGTTAATGTAGGATTTTTCATGGCTAGGTTTCAGGTTTAAGGCTTATTTTCCTTCCACCACCTGCATGACCTAACTGTGAAGGGGAAGTCAAAGCTCTGCTCTTCTGATAAACCTATTTTAGGCTTCCACAGTAGGGCAGTATGCAAAGAAAGTCTCCTGAAATGTAAAATAGTAGGTACAGTTTAATCCCAAATCTGGCATGAGCATTTCAGTGTACAACTTCAAAGATTGGTTTTGACTTAAGCGATGGCCATGTCTTAATCACTTAGATTTTCATGCMACATGCAAAGAATAAAGAATGTGGAAGGAAATGTTTTTTGAAAGTTGAGCAAATACTTAGAGAATGCTGCAGAAATCATTCTCCTGTATTTGAAATATTAAGTAAGAAACTAACAAAAAAATTGGATTAAAAAAGTGTTATTTTTCACTCAAAAGAAAAGTGTTATTCCTTTATATTTCCCCCCAGAAACCTTGCTGGTAGGAAATAAGCTTACGTTCTCCTTTGCTTCTGAATTTGAGTTGTAATTGGTGTCTCTGTATCCTTGTTTGATTTCATTTGGATCTGCAGTTTGTTAGACAATGTTTCACTCCCTGCCCTATCTCAAAAAGTGGAAATACTCTTCCTTTTGTGTGTTCTAGTGCCACTTCAGTTGTAATTTCATTTTGCTCTGCTTCCTTTCAGTATATTTGCAATGTGCTCTGCTTTTCGATGTTGGGTTTTAAAAGTGTGTTTGTCTTCCTGATTATGTGACAGATCTTTTAGTTGGTTAATTTTTGTAAGTCTTTTCTTCAGTATATGTGAAATGATGCTTTAAAATCTGTTTAGTAGCTGTACATCAGCAGCACCTGTCCATTTGCAAACACTGGAGAGAACTAATGTTAGTGATAAGGGAGAATCTACACAAAATACATTGCGGGGGGAATACTGCTAAGCAAATCGGGATAAATGAGTGTAAAAAATTTCTTGAACTTTAGAATTGTGTGCCTGGAAATGAATTGGAGCTGTGTGCACACATACGTCCAGGGTGTAGATTTTCTCMTTTAGCCTAGCTTGTTCTAAGTGCCAAGAGCGAGCTAGTGGAAAAGAAAGGAAATTACAAATATTTAATGTCAAGACAGGAAGGGAAGACAGAAAGAGGACAGCTGCAAAGAAGGAGCCAGGAAGATGAGTGATATGTAGAGAAATGTGTGTTTTATAACAGAGGACGATATGTAAGGAGGATATTAAAAAAAATCACAAATTAGAAACCAAGTAGGTAACAGGGATTGGTAAGTATTATGAAACTAAGTGCTTACTCCTTTCATTTATATTTAATTAAAAAACGAGGAAGAATTTCACTAAGCCATCTTTTTCATTTCTCGAAAGATTACTATGCTGTTTTATCTGAGACTGAGAAAGTTACATTTTATATTCTCTTTATATTTTCACAGGGAGCTGACACTTTGTTATTTACATGCATTATGTGGTTATGTTTCATTACACAGTATAATAATATGACACAGCTAAATGACAAAGTCCCTGGTGAACATTTTAAGCGGTACACATCCCAGGACTGCAGTAAACAGGCTAAATTACAAATTCATGGACTGGTGAATATGGCCATTCAGCGATATACGAATAGTTCATCTTAATAGAGAGTACGTTCTGCTGAAAGGACATGGGCAATAGGACAGTGATTTATTTATTTATTTAAGGGTTGAGGTTAGAGGCATCAGGGAAACCATTTACAAACTTATTTAAAACACAAGGCAGAARTTTTTAGTCATAAGGATTTGTTCAGACAAAGTGAGAAAAAGGCAGAGATTTTAATGATTATTTCACCAGTATCTTCTGCAGTTATTTCTGCAGAAAGACAATGATACTCACAGTTTAATTACAAATTAAAGACAGGATKGAGTGATGAAATAGCAAGATCTCATAAGTGAAAGAGCTCAATCAGATAAAAGTAGCTGCCTCAGGTGTGTAAGCATGAATCTTGAAGTTCATGTCTCTGCCTCCACTTATTATCCTCCTTGCCACCTTCGCATGTCAGTAATGTCTACATGATATCACACCATTTTCACATTYGGCATGAGAAATAACATTTTTATTTCCGACTTTTGCTAACAACTGTAAAAAATACCATGGCTGATGAAACAAAATAAAACAGAAATCCAAAGACTTACACATCTTTTTTATATGGAACAAARGAAGACCAAAGGACAGAAGAAAAAAAGAATTGTCAGTACTGCCAGACAGAGAAGAAAACAAAAACAAGATGTATTCCCCAAGACTTTAATTAAAAAATACATTTTATTTTTTAAATTTCTACTTAGTCTTCATGTAAATCTGCTATTGACTCTAAATGACTGCTCTAAAAAGAAGTTTTAACTTCCACTTTCCCTACAATTGTGGGTTTTGATTTTGTTTTTCTATTCAGACCTTTTTTTTGGGAATTCTGTACTGACCATTGAACGTGTCATTGCTAGTCAAGGATCATATCGATTTGGCCACCTCTAGTTCTGTAATAAGTCCAAGCTGACGAGTCCTTTGCAAGTACCAGAATCCCAATCCATAAATGCAGTACCCACAGCAAGCTCGGGGCCAGCAGTTTTTATAGATCGCAGTTGAAATAAAAGGAATACAAATGTCACAATGAAGGTAACAAACACAGACTGATGAAAATAATAAAGTACAACTGAAGAGAACTCTTCCTTTGAAAAGTAATTCAAGATTTTTTTTTATTACATGAATTCTGTGGGGTATATAAAGAAGGAAGACTGTGGAACTGCAACCATATGTGTTTAGACAAAAATAACTTAATTACTGTAGGTTAACTGCGAGCTAGCTCAGGACTCTAAATAAGTTATTGAACACCATAGTAACAAGAGGGTAATACAGTGTTAGGGAAAGACAATATATCTTTAAAATCAGAGAAGATATATTCTACATGCAGAATGGCTTACCACAACAGGAGCTGTCTGGATGAAAAGATAAGATAGAGAAGGTACAAACTGTATTATAAAGACATGGATAAAAACATCCAAACCAATGCAAAAAGAGACAGGTCAGGAAATGTTTGTATGCATAAAAGATTCTTGTAAAGAGGCAGATCATTAATCATGAAGATTTCAATTACCCTGGCATAGACTAGAATAAAAAACATGAAATGATTATGGAAGGTTATTTCTGGAGGTAAAATAGAGCTATTTCCTTTTAAATCTGCTGAGCAATCAAGAAGACCAGACATGTCTTTGGACATATCCCCAAGAAAATAAGATACATGTGATAAATGAGATAAAAGTTGGTGAAGATTTGATTCTTCTGATCACAGAGCAATAGCATCAAATTGCAGGCACTCAAAAGACTATTCATAAAGACAGTCACACTAAAATATTGGACTCTAAAAAAGGGAGAGTATGAAGAATAAGAAATATATCGAGATTAGTGTGTGGAATGTTAACAAATGTTAAGTACACCTTGAAGAAAAGGAAATTACTTATGGAAAAAGAAGGAAAGATACAATTTTTACATTTAACAGTTGTGCAACAACATTAAACAACACTGTGGAAAATTCCAAGGCAGTGTAAATATAACTCCATTGACTTGGCCCGTTTACAGCAGCTCGAGATGGCAACGTGTTTAAGGTAAGATTAAAATAGGAGAAAATCAGACAAAGAGAGCAGATTTAAAAGTAAAATGTGTTGCACAGAGAGGGTTGTATTAAAAAGATCAATAAAAGAAAGAAATTAGAATAGCTAAAATAAAATATACCTACCTCTACAGTAATTTGACTAACAGGAAAAGCTTTTATTTTCATGAATATACAAAACAGGTATTTTTTTCTGATTATGATTCCTGCTGTTTTTATGTGTACCTCCACCACTGGTTAAAAAGCAGAGATGATAAAAAGCTACTTGAAGACAATTTAAAGCAAAGTCTTCATGTAACGTATATCAGAYTGCAAAGGCTGCTATTAGTTTTCATGACGTATGTGTCTTTACTGATTAAAACAACAGCAAAAAGCTGGTTGAAGAGAACGAAGTGTATTTTACACTTCACAAATAAAATGCACAGTAGGAGGTCTTTAAGCTATTTAAAGAAATTCATGGACTTTAAAAGCCATTCTCTGTGAATCATGCTGTCTTTACAAACACTCTGAAATTATTTTTAGAGGTTGGCAAGTTCAAAAATTCTACCATGAAACCAGTGTGTTAATGTTTCTGTGATATTTTGTAGAAAAACTAACAGAAGATTTATGTATAGAAATAGTTTAGAGGGCTGTAGAATATATAGAAGAATATAGCTCAACATAGAACTGTAAACATAACAAGCAAACAAATCTCTTACCATAATGTAGAACTCTATGTGAGAAAACTACTGAGAATTTGAGTAAAAATGAGAGCAATAACTAAACATTCACTTCCTCTGAGACACCGTCCAAAGTAAATGAGAGAGAGTCAAGTTTTAAAGTCTGACATTACAAACAGAACTGAGAGTCTTGGAGTCACTTCCGCTAGAAAATAATAGACTTTGTCATGATCCAAATGAGAAAGCTGCAAGGTTGACTGAAACACAACTTTGTCTCACCGTTGTTAACAGCAAAAATATTCAAGATGCTGAGATACAATATGAGAAAGGAAMAAGGTTCTAAAAGAGAAGGAAAAATACATTGGAAAAATGTATTTGTTGTTATATGTATACATTTGTGAAAGTCATAAAAGCATCCACATCATCTCTGAAACTGAATTTCCAAACGGGAKGCTGTTAGGAGAGTGAAGGGTATATATTCTTCTTAACCTAGGCGAGCACACTTTTAAAATGATAAATATATCCTAGTTGCTTTTGCCAGATTACATCCTGAGAGGATCAAGCCTGGGCAGGGTGACCTTATCAGTATAGCTAACAGTGAAGAGGTGAAAGGAAATATGTAAGTAGAAGGCATACTTTAGAGGAACTGCTGTGGCAGAAGGGTAATACTGATCTCTTCCATTCATGGAGACCAAGGATGCAAGCAGAGGAGAGGAGGCGTATATGTTCCTCTGAGGACAGGGAGGCTTCGTGAACAGGCGATCCAGATGCTGGTCCACAGTGATCTTCTGTCCAGACTTTCTACAGCTTGAGACTGCAATAACTGCCACCTTTTTCTCTGCCCTCATCATGACTAGTTTAGTCTTTCCATAAATTGGCCCACTGGCATAGAAACTATAAGCTGTGCTAAACAAATGGATAAAACATTCAAAAAATGCCATGAGTCAGGGCCCTAAGAATTATTTTGGAAAATGGARCTAGAGTTGGAAATGCTTATGCTCAAACTTAACTACACATATTCCACTTCAGCCCTGAAAAGCCTAGACTATAAGTGCCTTATGTGCTTGCAGCCCATTTACAAATGTGGCCTGTTCTGCATCTAGGCAGTTTAGGAAGCATGTGAGAAGTGCACCTTGAAACCTCTGTACCCAGYCATCTGAACAGCGTGGATTGACCAGAGCATGTCCCAGTTCCTCTCTAGCCTGGTTATCCCAGTTTCCTTCCCTAAGCAGCAAAAACACAGATAGGGCGTGGGAATCCTGAATGTGGGACTACATTCTTTATGTCTGGGCTTTCTGCTCTTCGATTTATGCAATGAGCTTGCATATCAGAACATACATTTAAAAAAGTATTTCAACAAGAAAGTTGGGTAAAAAATTTGAGAACTTAAGGAGAACGTAAAGTAGTTACTACACGTAACTCTACCAACCAGGTAACGTCACTTAATTACAAGGCAAAAACTGAATGCTTTCTAAATGTAATGATCACTTTTTGCTTTGGTTTGATACCTTAATGCAGCACATTCTACATGAATGTGCTGTGACCAGTCATATATAGCACGTGAAGGAGAATCATTTAAGCCTTCAAATACTAGTGGAATCATCCTTATTTTACTTAGATCTAGTTTATTCTC
The DNA here is from genome assembly GCF_003343005.1 of Rhea americana. Lineage (NCBI taxonomy): Eukaryota > Metazoa > Chordata > Aves > Rheiformes > Rheidae > Rhea > Rhea americana. The sequence continues at coordinate 1,467,692 of NW_028186956.1, read as the reverse complement.
CATTTCCAGTATTCAATGTTTCATATGAAAATTTCCAGTTCATAAACAAGTAAAAAAGAGTGAAAACTAAGACCCTGAACATTTCCACTCTTCATAAACTATCACAATAAAAATACCGCAGTCAAGGTGCCGGAAAGGTCTATTAGAAAAAGGATTTAACTCATAGCAATCCAAACAGAAAAGAGCATATAGATTATACATGAGGATTTGTAATCAGATAATGTAATATCCTCATTAAGAACGATGTTTTGTTTTGCTTTATAACCGGGCAATACTTTTCAGTACCCAGTGTAGGAAAGTGTATAAATCTTGCCTGTAGAATGTGTGATGTAATGTGATAGAGAGCAGAGAGATGCTATAAACAGAGAAAAAAGCTTCAGGTGTAGAACAAGGCTATATAAAGAAGCCTTACACACACGCACACATGCACACACACTCAATATTCCTATATCCACCTTTACTTTTGAGAGGTGCTTTTCTGAAAAATAAATTACAGCAGTAGGTGAAAAGCCTACAAGGGAATCAGATAGATGAACTGTGCTGGAGAATTCTGTCTCTTGCACGGAGGGAAAGTATACATCATAGTTACTGTCACCATCAGCTGCTAGAAGGAATCAAGAGAAAGTGCATCTGTTGGACTTAAAAAAGACTAATAACGACTGTCTTTGTGGTACTGCAGCTTGTAAGCTGCTATGAGGTTAAGTTGGTGGATAGAAAGAAATAGTGTATCATTCATAAATCACTGAGCCCGAGCACAAATATTGTTTCTTGGTTCTACAGCCAATCAGGAAATCAACCTTCATTTTCTGCAATAGAAATATCACAAAATGACAGGCACAAAATCCCAAGGGTCTACGAAATAGATTGACAGAGCACCTTCATCTTAAAAGTGCCAATTTGTACTTAAAATAGAGAACTCATAAGCTGCCTTTAAGTATCATCTCCATTGCATATTTTATCTAAGTTAAATATCCTTTTTATGTTTTGCATTTTGATAGAATCATCAAGTTACTTTTTTCTGGAATGCCATTGGATATGGTGGGAGGGCAGACCAGGAGGACGCAGAGGTAGAACGCATTTTACCTTTGTTTGGGACTTGCTTACAGCCCCTTCAGTAACAACAAAAATAATTAGCTGAGAGTAAACTATAAAGATACGTAGAATCTATGTTACAGGTCCTACCAGCATGTGTTTTTAATTTAGCAGATAACAATTTTATGCAGATCCTTCGAGAAACTCTCTGGCAGCTCCCAGTACAGTTCAGCTCCAGCTGAACTGGGAGTTCAGCTCCCAGTACACTGAATAAGTCTTGTACATTCTATAAACAATAGGAAATGTCAGATATAAAACTTATTAAACAAAACAAAACAAATCCTCCAAACAAAAAATAGGTTACCAAAACACAATTATATTTTTGGAAAGATTGTCCATAAAATCTAGAGCTAGGAAAAATTCTGCTCTGCCCAGTTCTGCAAGTGCAGAATTGTTCAATGCAATCCTTAGAATTTTTTGTATTTCACTACATATATTGTGCCTCATACACCAAGGACATACAAGGGCAACAATAAATCACTATCTAAATTTTTAAAGTTTTACCTCCCTGGCATTCCTAGTTTAGGTTGTTATAGGTATGCTGAGTTGATCTTTCTACTATTGAAGAACTGCAGTTTTGTCTTTCCTTTTTCTTCATGCAACTAGATGACAAAACACAGGTTTCTTTATCTTTGTATGTCCTGCTTTCAGTTTTATGCTTCATACTTAGCAAGAAGCAGAAAAAGAGGATTTGGTAATTATCAGAGGACGTAGTGCATAAGAGAAGAATATGAGAAAGAGAGAAAAAAAAGAGTTACAAGAACAAAGCGGCTTTATAGATTGCAGTACACAGCRGGCAGATACATTTCAAACCTGCCAAGGGAATTATTCACTACTGAACAAGTCTATGCTTCCTAATTGGCAAAACTCTTGTTGATTTACAGGCAATGAGAATTTTGCCCGATAAAGACTTTAGGATAGGGTTATATCAGAACTAGCTAGGACATGAATGTTAAATAAGACTTATGACCTGATGGGGGTTTTTGTGCTTAAGGCTGTATTTCCAGTTTGTATTTATGTATTCAATTTTCTGCTTTCAGTAGTTATACTTTGGTCAATATATGAGCTGCACAGTAGCTGCCTCATGAGAAATGTGATCCTTCTTCTCCTTAAACAGAAACACATACGGAAACCAAAATTTCATGCATGGTGCACTGTGCTCCTCTTGCTTCAAGAGAGTATGTTATTTTCATGGCTTTCCTGCAAATTCCTTTTTGCAACCCTGGCAGAAAAACATTATTTTGTTATGGCCTGCAGCATTTGTAAAGAAATGGACAAGTTGGTCAACATACTACGCACCCTGAAGGGGGAAGGAATGAAAAAACTCACAAGGAAAAATACAGCCAACCAATGGGAGAGTATTTTTGTCTTAAAATTGCATTTTTACTCAAGGCAAAGTAAATCTAAGCCAGAGCAAACAGGAAGTGAAAAATATTTTACTTATTGCTTTCCATCTATCTTCTACCAGCTCTGTATTTTATTTTCTATTTTACTTACTTTTTCAAAACTAGACATTTTGAAAATTATGATGTATAAATTGTTTGTGATGGCCTATATCTTAAAAGCCACGTGCAATAAAAAATAAGAAACAGTTAGTTTCTTATCAAAACTTGTTTGCACTTTGCATCTTTAGTAGTCCATAAATATTCAACATGTTATTATTTCATCTGATTCATCATAAGCTGATATACCTTAGAATTCCTAAACAATTTTCCATAAGCATTGCTAAATATTTTTTACAAACTCATGCAACATTTCATTCTTTCAATCTAATAAGATAAAGAAGATTTTTATTTTAGCAAAGTAGTTTGGATGTTCTTCAAACTATTTTTCTGTGGTACAGAACAATTATACAACTATAGAAATGCTTTTACAGGTTTAGCTTATTTCATTTTAAGCATCACTATAAGCTATAGCAACCAGGGATATTTTATCGCAGTATATGATTAATCTATAGTAGCTGCATCAACATTTTGCCTATGCAGACAAGACTTATATGTCATGGGTGGATGAGGCTAATGTACAGCATGAGAAAAGTTTAGAAAACTGAGGAGGATATAGTTCCTAAGATCTGGAAAAAAAATTAGAAAGGAGTGGTGAGAGACGCAGGCTGGGACAAACTCTAGTTGTCAGAAAGAATAATGAGACATTTCCTGATTTTTAAAAATAAAAAACATTGCATCATTCAGACATATGCTTCATTGCTTATGTCTCTGTACTACCTCAGCGAAAATACTCAAAAACTAGTTAACAGACATTAAAAAGTACATACCCTCTGCATGCATGCATGCACACACACACACACGCACACATCTATATGCAATCCAGCTTCTCCAAATGGTCAGACTTTGTTAAAAAATGGGACAGGAGCCTGGAGCTGAACCAGCATCTCTCATGATTTAGCTCTTCCAGACATAAACAGGTCCTTGCAATTAGGTGGAATTTATCTTTGTCATAATTCATTTTATGTGCAAGAACTCATTATCCTAACTCATCTCAAATGCAAATATGTGAACTGTGGCCCTTTTTCCATTGAAGCAGCTGGGGGTCAACACAGTTGAATAGCTACTTTTAATCAGTCAAGCTTAAAAACTTGAAGGTGGACTTTGTCACCTTTCACAGAGCAACTCATGCTTCATTTTCTTGGATTTCTAAGAGGGAGAATACGTATGATCATTAGCTGTGATCGTCTTAAAACTGCACTGCAAACTTCGTAATGTCAGTAATTAGGCAAAAGGCATTGGTCATCAGACTCATAACTTATCTGAAAAACAAACACTATAGTCCTAGAATTATTTTCTAAATTTGTTTCATAGTGTATCTATTAGTATGTCTTTTTATTTTTTTTTTCCTCTTCTCAGAGCTAACGAAGAGTAACATATATTGAACATATTGAAAATCTCCGGCTCACCTTTCTTTTAGGGATCCAGTCAGAAAAATAAAGCTCCTATCTCACTAACACTTTAAGCCACCACATGACTGCAGTGAGAAGCTGTTTGAATAATTTATCATTTGCAAACAAAAATGACAAGTATTGTGCATAACAATGTGTATCATCAAAGAGAGCTCTTTTCAAATTGCCTCCTGATTATTTACACAAGTTTAAGAGAAATGATTATGTACCGGCTGTAAATTATTAACTTTATTTAAAAAATAAATTAGCCGGAATAAACACTTACTATATTACACAGCAATTATATAATTATCCCCCTTCCAACCATTAACTGAGAATTCTTTTGTATGGGAAGACGTGAGAGAAAAGTCTCCACAGAGAGGAGCCCATGGTTGCCTTTACTAGGGAAGTGCTCTTTCCACACTGCATACCACCCAGCTGGGAGTTGTATTAAATGTAGTGAAATACTTTGTCTGCAAAGAAGCTCATGTTATTTCCCATGTTGGTGGGGGTAGACCTGATCAGCACATGAATGGGAAAACACACCAAAGAAAATCTCTTTGGCTCAGGGTTGTAACCTAAGCTTTTTTAAACACCCCCTTCCCCCCCCACAAAATTGCATTCATAGCTCAGGTATACACACTATTCATGCTTACGATATTGCAAATTATGTGTGCACATCTTAGGATGGTATCACGACCCTGTGCATGTTAGTTCTATATCTAGTAAAAATATTCTGAAATACTCCATGGAGTATTCCATGGCTCCAGTGAAGCCAGTAGGATCAACAACTTTGACTCCCATGGAACTGAGATTTTACTCCGTCTCTTTTAAACATACGAGATGTACTGCCTTCATTGGAAGACTAGGTTCTTTTTCTTTTTGTTTTGATTTTTTTTTTTCAAATTTGCTTTGAATTAAGTGCTAATGAAAGATGCTAGATGGTCTTGGAGACTGTTTTTTTCCATTTAGCCTCAGAGTAGTTGCAGCAAGGAAAAGTTTCCTCGTATGGACATACCAATATATACCAGCCTTCATCTGCAAGGATGGTCTCTAGGTTCCCTCTCCATACCTGTTCAGCTGTTTTCTTTTCTAGGGTGAATACCACATGTTTGCACACCTGAACATTCCGGCTCAAAGACTCTAGTAATTTTCTAAGAAAGCTGAGCTTTGGATATTAATCCAAATACGGATCTGATTGGATTCCTAGGATAGTTATTACATTCCTAGCAGGGCACAAACTGCATGGTTTTATCATGGGATATTGATGCTTCCTGTGATTTTCTTTTTTCCTGTAGCCAACTTTTAAAGAGGCATTAATACTAAAAGATGTCAGAAGAGGAGATTCTTTTTTCGTCTTTATGCTTACATAGACTTTGTGGTGGTGCTGTGTGGGTTTCAGTGCTCCCTAATTTGGGTTTATTAAGAAGCACACGTGCCATCCCCACCAAATTTGCATTAAATGGTAGTCAAAGTGTATATTCCAAGCTCAACTTGTTTTTTGCTCCCTCAAAGCTTGATTTTAATTTGATATTGATTAAAGTGATGAAACTTAAGTCACTTTCTTCATAACATGTATGACTTTCACCCTGTACTAAGTCCTAACTTCCATCAACAAACAAACTCCATATACCCAAATACAATTGTATTACAATACAAAAAGCTTAGGCTAAGACCTGAATTACTGTAACTTGTTAGCTGACGACATGACAATTTTATGGTATAGATGCAGCCTAGCAGTCGAGCCTTGCCAGTCTGTCCAGTGGCAATACATGAGGAGAAAACACACAGGGGACCTGGTCCTGGCATTTGTTTTCCACACTGAAAGTACTGAACAATATTTATAAACTTATTTCATGGAGTTACAGTTCCTACATCAGCAGGAATATCCCCTATAGGGATATTCTTTTTTTCTCTCTAAAATGCTTTTTTATGTTTAAGGGATTCTTGCAAACGTTTAGTCCATTTATGTGCAGATTTCCACCCTTCTGTTTATCACTGTCCTGACCTCCACTGCAACTGCTAGAACAAATATTGCCAACAAGAACCAAAGACTAATAAAACTGCATGGTGCACACAACCACATTTGTTACACGACCAGCTCAGAAACCTTGATACGGTTGGCAGCTGAACAATATGAAGCGCAGGAGTGATTTTTCAAAGGTCCTCCTCATTTATATACCTTACCTAGACATCTCATTCCACTCTAACTGTTTCAAAATCTTTTAACACTGTTCAATGTGAAGAAGGCAGTACTGCAATTTGAAATGTGAGAAGTTTAAAACTCATAAGTATTGACTTTTTATAAATGTAGCTGGACACTCTGAACGCTATTCCATATCTCCACTTAGCAAATGAATCTAATAGAATTTTATTATTATTGATGTTCAGGTATTTTATGACTCAACTAATTTATTTTAAGCCCACTGAAATAACAATGTTTGCATGAGTTCGTCTAGGTCAGTATCCGATCTCTGACACTGGTCACTGTGGGTGCTGTAGGAACTAGCATAATAATAAAGGACAATTACATAGATATATTATTCTAGCTATAAGAAATTTCCAGCTTAAGGATTTTCTACGCTAGAGATTTCATCCACTTCTGTGTGGTCAGCAGCCATTGTTGAATTGTTCTATAAACTAGTCCCATTGCCTTTTGAATCTATTTATACTTCTGATATCTGTAACAGTTTGTGAAATTAAATTCTATAATCTAAATATTTACTGGAGGTATGTGTCTAATATGTGTTTGTTCTGAAATTTCTGCCTAAGAATTTTATTTAAGGTCTTTAGGTTTTGCGGTATATGAAGTAGGAAATGATTATCCCCTATTCACTTTCTCCATATCACACATGACTTAAGAGAACCTCTATCATATACTTCTCCTTTTCCTTACCTCTTTTCTAGAGCAAAGTATCTTTAATATCCATTTAATATAGTACTCTGTGCACCTTTGCCTCATTATTCTCCTTTCTATTTTTATATTTTCTTCCACTTTCTTCTTTGAACTGGGGCAGAGGGATGTCAGGGGACAGAAGTAAGAAGCGCACCTCAAAATTTTACTTTGCAATCAAGAGATGGGTATGCCACGCTTTTTTTTTTTTTTTTTTTTTGTATGTTTGTTTAGATTTCCATTCATTCACTAATAAAATCTACAGAACACAGAGCTGGCATCTGACTAGAACACAATAGCAGTAATGGTTAATTCTTCTAACTCATTGCAAGCATTTACTTTGGACTGTTTTTCCTTATGTATGTGAATCTATGTGTATCAACACTGCATTTCAGCTGACATTTTATTGCCAATCATTCTTTATCATGATATGCTTATGAAACTCATTGTAGTCAGTAGCTTTCAACTAACCTGAATAATTCTGTAAAAATCAGCAAACTGTCACTTAAGTGTTCACTCTTCTAAAGGAATGTGCATGCAATTCAGAGATCTCTGAAGGATGCCAAAAGTAAGTTTTATGACTTATGATAATTCACCATTTTTCCTACCATTGTTTCCTATCCTTTATTAGTCATGAGAGAAGCTTCCCTATTTTCCCCTGATAGACTAGGGTCTATAAGACCCTTGACAAAAGATTTCATAATAAGCTGCCAAAATTCAGATGAAATATTCTGATGCACTGTCTACTCCATAACCCTTTTCCATGTGTTCAAAGTCTCATTCAAAGAACTCTCATTGAGCTATGAGTGACCCCTTCCACCAATTCAGCATAATTTCTTCTCCATTATCTCATTTCTATTCATGTGTCCAGTTCCTTTTTTCACTTTAGCTTGTACCAGATTGCTCAATAGAAGCCAGGTTCGCTGGCGTGTAGTTTCCTAGTTTCCTTTCAGAGACCTTTTTAAAATGTGATATCACAGTTCACACCTCTCTGTTCCCTCACTACTGCCATAGATTACACAATTAGCAGTTTAGCTATTTCTTATTTGTCTTCCTTTAGAAACACTAGATTATAAATCTCTTTATCTCTTGCCAATAATTTTATTTATTTTACTTTGGAAAACCTTTCGATGACTCTTCAGTTTGAGAAATTTCCTCCAGCTCACCCCTTACCTAGAAAAGGTCTTCTGTGAGAACCTCGAATACCAAATACAAATACAGAGTACCAAAGGAAAGAATTTACTTAGTTCTCTTGATATGGCCTAACCTTCCTTGAGAGTACTTTTAACACTTTGACGATGTGTCAGTCCTTGCTTCTTAGCATACTTCCTGCTTATAATGTGCTTGAAAAAGTTTTTATTGATATTTTCTATTGCTGTAACAACTTATTTTCCAAACTATTTCTATTACATTTTTTTAGATTTAAATTGCTACTGTTTGAGCTCTTTTCTATTTTCCTCATTGGACATGACCTCCTCTGTTTGAAGGACATATATTTTTTTTTTGATAGCTCCTTTACTCTGTTGTTTAATGGTAGTGGCTTTTTCCAGTCCTGCTAAAGTCATCCTAATTGCCTCACAATAACGCATCTCTCTTCTCACTGTAATAGTGAGAAAGGATTGGGGCAGAAAAACACTCATTTCTTTTCAAATTCTGATAGACCTCAGGTGTATTTGTTATATTCCAGCTTACTCTGGGAAGAGATGTCAAAGTATCAGAGTTGATAGAATCTAAGACTCTGTATATTTTTTTTTGATCACTGTACAGCAGAGACTCCACTCTTGTTCGAAGACAAGTTGTAGCTACTTGCCTTTAAAAGCAAAAGCCCAAATGCCCACTTCAGTGTGCAGTTATCCATGAAATTTCCACTCTTCACCCAATTCTAATGACTTCTATCTCCTTACAAAGGAAGAGCAAAAAAAGCCAGGGATCACAAATAGATTGGAACACCCACATTAGAGCTTTTCCCTAAGGAAAAACTGCAGCTGGCCCCAGCCCTCATCCTAAATACACTTTAGCTGGTAGTCCCAGAAGAAGTTGGCATGCAAAGAACAAACAGAAACCTCTTTCAGTGCTGTCATTAATCAGTTCTGTTAGTTAAAATGCCTAAACATTTTTTTAAAATGATTGAGGATAGTGACATTTTAAATGCAATATCCCAGCTCTCTGGTAATGCATTCTTAGACATCTATTTTATCTCGAGTGCATTTTGGACACAAAAACAAGACTTTTTAAAAGAAGTGTCTTGAAATTACTATGCAGCAAGTCTGCTCTCCCTGCACTCAGTATGGATCACACATAACAAGTTCAGGTATAAGCGTTGCTGTTAACAATTCCTTGCATCTGACACTTGATGTTTTATTATGTTTAATGCGTGCTGAATGTAAGAAGAGAGGGGTGGTCAAGAAACACAACGAGCTAGAAGAGCAATCACACAGAAATACAAGGTAATATGAGAAGTTTCAAAGTACTCTCCCAAAAGACAATGATCTGGAGAGGAAATGGAGGCGAGGAAGGAGCAATTCCACAAAATAATCTGTCTTCTGTTGGCACACACAAAGGACAATTTTATAAAACATATCCACAAGACAGACATTTTGTATGTTATTGATTYTAATGTAAAAGCATATGAATGATATTGAAAGGCACATTCTGTGGAGATAGAAGATGATGTAGAGTCTCCACTAAAGTATCTTTGCTAACGCACAAAAATGTAAGCAAAGACAATTTTATCCTTGGCTGGCAAAGTAGGCTAGGTGGTACCCATATATTCTACGTTCGGCCAGTTTGATTCTTTCAATGACCTACTCAGCTACTCTACAAAAAGAGTAAAGCTAACTACTTTTGTTGTTCTTGTCTTCCTGGTTGCTTCAGGCTGCCCATGCCTGATGATTTAGCAGTTACTTTCCTTTAACTTTGCTTACTGCCTTAATTTTAATTCTAGGTAAAATCATGAGTTTAGTCTGAAGTGTAAATGAAAATGTAACAGTAGCAGCACTGGAAGATTAATGATACTTTTTAGATCATCCAGTCTTCCTACAAACTCAGAATATGTTCTTCTTCTTACTTTATATCAACATTTGCTATCTTGGATGTTAAAAGCTCATACTTTATAACAAATCTATAGACGAGAACTTTGCCCTGATATCCAGTTAACTTTGTTGTCAGCTTGCCAGCCTCCTCCTCTCTTAACTCAGTCATCTGCTAATTAATCACCACTTAGTATTTCAGGCAGTTTTCAGTTCAGATAGTGTTTCTGTCCTTAGCCATTCAGGTTAATCTGCCACAAAAATAGAGATAAATAAAAAAATATATATGCAATCACATAGGTGTGTATGAATGTATGTATAATTATGTACATTATATATAAACAACTTTTATAAACCAATAGTTCTCTAATAGTGCTTATTGTTCATATTATGGTAATAAAAAGTCTGAATGCTGAACTTTGTAGATGAGTACCTAAACTTCAGTTAAAATTTTTAGTAGGATAGGCAATACTGAGGGATCAGAAGGGTGAATGAGAAATCCCAGTGTTCAAGTCTTATTCTCCTATCAACAAGAAGGTTTTAGTTTGGTCATTCCTCCTCTTTTGCCATAGGATATAAACACTGATAATCAAGAATGCTTGTGATATTGACAGAGGAAAGAATAAGTTACATATATGAACTAAAACCTGGAGGTTGGTACTGTTTTCACATGGCGTTTGGGTACTTATGCCCACTTATAGCTGTCATTGTAGTAGAGGACAGTTATTATAGATACAGTAAAACAAAATAGCTTATTCTTTAGAACCAGATTATTTTGATTTAAAAGGAAGGTTAAGCTAAAAACTAACCCCAAGTAGGAGGTAAAACACACCCATCCAAATATTGGGCTTAGCAAAAAATCATTTTTAAAGAGATTTTTTTTTTTCATTTTAATTATATGGAACGTTTTCCTATATACTGAAAAACAATGAGTGATGAGCACTTTTTAGAGGACTGATTTGTCTAGCCCTAGAAGAACTGAAAGGAGAACCCTATCTCTTTCAAGAGGAACTTAATACATAGGAAAAAGAAAATCCAGTGCAAATATTTCACCTACCTAGAGGTAGACGAAAACCCTACCTGCAGAAACAGTGCTGTGCTGACTTTATCTTTCTGTCAGATTCTATGATGTGCAAAATCTGGTTGGTTATCATCCTACTGGTGCAGGCTATTATTTCTTAAACCCTTAAAACAACAGGTTATGGTTTAACAGGGAAGGAGATCATTTAAAATTTCCAGAATACAATTACTTTTGGCCGCAACTCATTTTCCCCCAACAATCAAGAATCCAGAAAGATTCTCAACTTCTTCTAGGACAGATCTAAGGAATTTGGTTTTAGTAACTTCCAGGCTTCTGAGGGCATTAACAAATATTAGTGGCTTTGACTACCTTACCCGGGACCATTACCTCACCCTCACCCACGGGCCCAGGAGCCCCCTTTCAGCTCAGCCCAGGGCATCCAGGCAAAGGTCTGAGCTATGTGGTAAGTGGGTTGGTGCTCATCTCCTGTCTGGACTTTGGACCAGCTTTACAGCCTCATCTCCATCTCTGTCTCTGTCCCTGTTTCTGTTTGCTCCTGCATGAACCCGTTAGTGGGCCCCTGGACCTGGTTCCCCACTTGCCATGCCTGGAGCTGTTGATGGGCCCCATTACCAGCACCCAGCTCTGCTCATCGTGTTCAGACTCCATGGGACATGCCTGTCAGTGAGGGCATGGCCAGCACTAGGGTCAGCCTTGGCTCCTTGCTCACCTGCCCTTGCGAAGCAGCCATGCTCCAGCTTGCTTTACCTATTTACTTTTCCGTTTATTATTATCTATGTGAAATCTAATATTTTGTAGTTATTGTTGCCATTATAGTTTCCCATTGCCAGTGTGGCTCTTTGAACTCTGTGATTCATGATTCATTCAGATGGGTTTTATCAACTATTTCTTCACAGAAAACCAGGACATTGATGAAACAGTTATTTTCATACTTGTGAACACTGTTTAGCCAGAACGCACTGCTTTTCAGTTTTGTAGTCACACCCAAACCTTTAAATCCTGAAAACTTGAAAAAACCCTTCTCAGACTCTAGAAATGTCACTTCAGCACCTCCTGAACTTGAATTTTAGATGTCTCCCACCTGCTTCAAAGGGCCATTTTCTTCAATGCGCAGTATTCAAAGTACAGTAGTTTACTGTTCCCAAACATGACGAGGGACATGYCGTTTGATATGAAGCTGATTCAGAGAATTTTTTATCTATTTAGGAGAATACTTTAATGCAAATTGTGGTCAGATGTACTATAAGTAATGGAAGGCAATATCTGCAAGAGGTAACACTTGTTTTTCAGGTAAATTGTCCTTTTTCACACAGAGAAATTTAGGATTGTCCCTAGAGATTATTCTGATCAGGTTCAGGTTAAGATGATTGAAAATCTGTTTATAATTACTGACCCTCTGCTATGTTTTTTCTCCTCAAAAGACACTCTTAATTTTGGGGAATCCCTATGTTTAGTTATTTTGTGAAAGCTTGATCAAGTCAAGTGGTACACGCAAAAACATGAATCTCCCTATCCTAACGAAAGCCACGCATATACAACAGCAAAATAACTTATAACACGTTCATGTATGTAAACGGCTTCTTAGAAATCTGACATCTGCTTAAAACCTGGGGCCCTTCAACAGCTCCTAACTTTGTAGTCTTTAAGTAAGTTGAACTTACAGATGATGTAACAGAGTTTAAGCAAAGCCAAAGCCCATTCCGTAACAAATGAAAGTTGATTTGTGTATAAGTGAAAAAGGTTTCATTAGACACAAAATTCTATTGATTTTAAGGAACATCCTTTACCTAGCTGGATAAATATAGAATTTTATTTTTTGCTTTGATGATTTTAGTTAGTCATGCTATCATTTATGTCCTCTTGATATATATCCTATCATAGCTAAAAATGGACATTGGGAAATTAGTAACAAGGTTGGATACTCTGACGTGGGAGCAACTGATAATGATAGTCTAATGATGGATACACTGTGTGTCAGACACTGTGTACGCATGTGAGTGATCTAGAGCTGCAAGCCTTCTTGGAAGCAAAAACATCATTTGAAGAATGACAGGTGATGACTGTCAGTTGAAGGAGTGGATAATAGTCCTTGAAAATACAAATAAAAATTCTAAACAAAATTCGATACCTCACCAAAAATGTGAATTCATTCCTAAAGACTAATATGCCTGTCAAATGAACAGCTTCTTCCCATTCCCCTCATTTTAAACTTTGATTTCCTGCTCAGATTTACTAGACACATTTAAAATTTATTCCTGTGATGCTATTTTTACAAGTTCCTTTATAGACTAGAACTACAATTTTAATAGGCTCTAAAAATGAACCCTTTTATTTTTGGTACACAGAACACTGTGTACGAAATGCAATGCAATACAAGCTGCACAAAGTACATGAGATTTAATACTTTTACTCTATATTTAAGATTAGAAGCTTGTATTCCATGTTATTCTGCAAAAACTGAGATGAAAATCTTTTTCTTAAAGTAAAGGCTGGGGTATTTTCTCTCCCCCTCCTCCAGATATCAAGAATAAAATTTGAGAAGTGAACAGTGAAAACAGTAAAGTTTATCACACTCCAGATATTTTGAATTATAACTCTAATGGATAAAGTGCATATTTCAAGTAGAATGATCAGAAGTCTACAGGATGATGCTAGGGAGATGATAATAATAGAAATAATTGAAAACTCTAAATAATAGAATTAATCTGTTCAGAAAAAAATAGAAAAAGTAATAAAAATACTGTTTTGGAGAAAAAATAATCAGTTGTTACATAAGCACTGCTGGCATTTGCAGTTGTTAATTTGGACAAGCCCTCTTCCTAAATGCATGATTTCTAAAGAAAAAAGGGCAATTASATGTGTCATAATTAAATTATTCTTAATATATTATTAATGCAAATAATAATATAATAATGTAATCACAATGTGATCAAATACTTTTATAGTAATTTCTTAATTTTGGGGTAGTTTACTTGGGGTGCTGCTTAACTGCATTATTAACATGAAGTATTCTGGAATAGATGCCTTGCACAGAGAGAGTTTTTAGCCCAGAGTGCCATGAGCATGGCTGTTCTCCTTCCAAGCTGATGGTGGAAACAGCTGAGTTGTTGCCTTTTCAACTTGAAACTCAGTTAACAAAACCCTACATATGCAAGCTGGCCTCATGTAGAGCTATTTTGTGCGTTTCTTCACCGCGTTTCCCAGAAGTCAAAGTTCTGTATGGGGTTAAGTTTCATGGTCGATGCAGGGGCATTGCCTCCTGTTTGGTACTGCACCCAAAAGCCCTTCCCAGAGGTAGAGCACTGGGTGAAAAGATGTTTATGCGGCTCTAGTGCACATTCAGGCACCCTGTCTCAACCCTTACTGTCCCCATCTTTAGGCCACACTCGTACACTCAAGTGCTTTCTTCACTCTCCCCTTTGCCCCATACTAGTAGACAATAACAACAAAAATATACTTCCAAGTCTCCTGTTTTATGCTCTATTTTGAAGTTGTGCATACTAGGCTTTTCTGAGGAAGTAAAGCAGAAGGGATTTAGTCAGTTTATATATGATCATTACTCCAGCAAACTGTTTCAGATATTGTCATTTCTGGGCTTTCTTAATGACTCTGTCATTCACAAATTTTAGAGTTAGTTAATAGTAAATAGTGACTGTCCGATTCRTTTCTTAGAAATTAAAACTATAGATTAATGGCTGTCTAAATATCTGTATCTAATACAACATTTTCGAACGCACAAAGATAAACAAATATTCGAGAGAGACATTAGATTGCTTCTACACTCTAGAGACTGTAGTTCAGCTAAGAAACAGCTTGGACTACATCACAGAAGTTGCAAAAATTCAACACAGCCTAATCCTATTGATCTTACTACAGTATTAGCTGGCCATTTCTAATAGCAAAATGTATTAAATCTAAGTTAATGTGGCTGCTGCATTAATTCAATTCTTGCTTCAGCAAAAAAATGCTTGTACTGTACAAATCCTACTGTTACAGAGTAATTCCTCAGATATAAAAAGCTTGGCTACTCTTAATGTTCTCTAAACTGCTGAGGATCTCAGAAAAGCTACAGAGATGCATTACCACTATCATTAGTGATCAAGAGTTTCCAATTACTGGGTCTCACCTACTTGTCAAGCAGGTGATACAAATGAAGCAAAGCTAGGAGTTTGTATTTAGCAAGACAGTTTTCTTAGAAAAATGGTGATCACACTTCCAGGATATTTTACTTTACATGCAGACATATCACCAGAGAGACAATTTTACAGCACTGGTTTAGTCATGTTGTCTTATCAAACCAGTTAACTAGAGCCACGATATGATGTAGAAGTTGAAAGAAGAGTTGCAGTGACTTCAATGTTTAATCCAGTGATAGTAAAAGCTCAGCTCTTTTGCTTTGCTGAACTAGAAGCAGTATAGTTATTATCTTAGGTAATCCTTATTCAGATACAACAATGCCTAGGGCTGGAAAGAACTCTAACAGAGAAAAATGTCAAATTTTGGGAAATGTACAMTGAAATAGTTGCAATAAAACAAGAGAGTTTTCTTTGGAACAATGCCTGAAGGCTTCTAAGCACTTTTGCATAAAGCCAAGTTGCAATTTTACGTTATGTTTTACATAAACCCAAACTGCTGTCATAGAGAAATCCAAGAGATAATAAAGATCTAAATGCAGTTGTGTTACACTCAAAATCTTGTTGTGGATAAAAGAGAACACACCATATACGGAGCTAAGAATTTATTTTTGGTTACTATTTTAATAACCTTACAGTCTAAAATATTACAGAAAAACTTAATTAATAATCAATACAGACAGCTTATTTAGTACAGTCAAGATTGCTATACAAAGAATTTCTATACTCTCTCTCCCACCCCCCCTTTTCTCTGGTGTAACAATCACCCTTCCAATGTCCTTTTGGATCCTAAGGTCAGCAGCTGAGTCTTCCTCAATAGTGCTGGGATGGTAGTGGTTAGCAGTCCCCAGTACCCTGAGGTCCCTGCTGGGAGGAGCATGATGTTTATGGTGAGAATTCTTCCTCTTTGATCCTGAGTTTGTAACCACAAGCTAAACTCAGCCCAGAAAAGTCCTGAGGCCTTCCAATATCAGGTTAATACAAAGACTGTAGCCTTCTACAAGTAATGGCAAAAATTAATTATTGGGCTGCATTTGTTACCAAAGCAGGCAGAAAYCTACTGTTGGCTTTCTTTTGATGTGATCTGATTCATTTTTCACATTCCCATCAGGTAAAATGGAAAAGGAAATAAAATTGTGCTTGTGTTTCCCAAATGTAACTTCAGAAAGATTAGACTAGTGACAACTCAGAGAAAAAATTTGCATCTTATTTAAAATTCAGTACCGTTAACATTGTTGAGAAAGTGGACATCTTTCAAGGATTCGGAGTGTAAAATTGAAAGCATTGAACCACTAAGGGTAAAAAAAGCAAATCCTTTCTTGTGATATTGGAGACTTGAAACTGCACAAACTGGACAATGTGCTCAGAGACAGAATTGGGGGAATGAAGTTAACAAGAACAAGCCAGCTTCGCAAATTCACAATCTATTTTTTATTTATCTCTGGATAAATAGCTCTAGATTTAGCTCTAGATAGAGTTAGTTTCTTATTCACCAGATTTCTGGGTGCTGAGTAAACTAAACCTATGGAAGCTGCTTTTGAGGCCAACCTCTTTCTAATGTGGAATCATAAATCTTCCTTATTAACTGACAGTGTGTATTTGATGCCAGCATATGGTTTTGTTGCTATCTTTTTGAATTAAACAACTCTAATTTCCACACATCTCCATGTTGCTATTTTCCTTGTACTTGCTCAGTTTACTCTTAAATGCTTCTTTGTTTCCAAATTGTGTTTGAGACCACTGAAAATGGGAAGAAAGTTATAAAATAAATATGTTTGAGATGAATAGCTACATCTTTCATAAATCTGTTTTTTAATCACAAATGAGCTCAACATAGTAATGCATTTTACTTTAATTACGATTTTGATGACCTTCTCAGAGCTGAAAGCCATTTCTCTTTATTTAATGACATGCATGTGTGTGTTCTGGGATTTCTGTTGCTAAGCGATTTCCAGGAAAGCTAGTGAAGCAAACTAATGAAGTGTCAGATAATATTTTGTAGTGTTTTTATGGAATGGTGTTGTTGGACCAAGAAGACACCTGTCTTGCATTTGCAACATTTTCAGAGTTTGAAGGTTTGAGAGAGCATATCAACCCAATATTTGAAAAGAATACCCCATATTCCTTATTCAGCAAATCTAACATCCATTTCACCCTCTAATACCATGGGAAAGACTAGTGATAGGTGGATACAATGTAGATTATTCTCATTAGTTTACAAGGATGTGAAGTATCTTTGAACTTTACACTGCTAGTACTACTTGTATAGCTGGAAAGGAAGTGGCAGCTCTTCATTAGACTTTTACCATCTTTCCTGAGGTAGCTGAAGAAGAAGCTAAATAGTAGTGTAATGTAGTGGAATATACACGTTTATAATAAATAGAACAGAACTGTAATAATCATGCAAGAATTCTTGCCGATCATTTCCAATTTCTTTCCAATTTCTTTTTTTTTTTTTATTTCTTGCTTGCTTACTTGCTTTCTTGCCTTCTTGCCTTTGTACCTTTCTTACTTCTTTTTTTCCTTCTTTAATTCTATCTCTTTCTTTCTCTCCTTCTTGCATTTTCAGTTTAAATGAARCACCACTGTTGTTCTTTCCTATAGCTTTGTTAGTAAGAAGAAGCTGCAGTGCACTCCAGCTAACATGTTTAGTGTATAAATTCAGCTTGTAGATATGGAACTTGTCAACTTTAGAGCAAACCTTCAGCCGGTGGAAGTGACATTGCATTGACTTAAATATAGCTCTGTCAGAACTGGAGGATGGAACCTATGCAGCTGCTTAGATCTCTACACACAGTTTAAAAAGAATTTTTCTTTATCCTGTAATTGGAAGGAAGCTCTTTTGCATATGCAGCCTAAAAGATTGGGTTCTTAATATGAAACAGCTTAAGCAATCCTAGAAGATAGCTGATGTAGGATTCTTATATTGCAACTTGTTTCGGAGAGGAAGTAAAGCCATATGTACTTTGGAAGCCAGCTAAGATAGCAGCATGTGAAACTTCCTAATCTCAGCAGACAGAAGCAGAACCAACTAAATTTTTGGCATCAGAAAGACTATTCAGCTGACACTTCATTATTTTTGATGGGAGAAAGGAACAAGAGGAGAGAAAGAGGAAACATTCAGCTTGCGCTTGCTAGTTGTCTGTGAGATCTAAAGCAGAAGGAGGAAAAGAGAGACAGTGGGTGCTGATCTTGCAATATTTCCAATAAGAAACTGAAATAAATTCTAGAAGCATCATGAAAAGATGACCTGTGCTCATGGGATTTCTCTCTACCTTATAGTTCAATAGATCAAGCAAATCTGCAGTTTATATGAGTGTATGTCCCGAACTGTAGATCCTGTCCGCTTCAGAATGTGTGCAGGGTGATTTGCTGTCAGCCTTTTAAAACTTGCCCTTTACTAACATGGTTAACTGATTTGTCCTTTAATTACAAGTTATACATGGCTTAACATGTGGTTCTTTAAAATAGTTCTTTAAAACCACTGCTAACTTACTGTTTGCATGAGAAAAGAATCTTCAAGGATAACTCAGCGTATACAATCCATTTCATTCATTCAGAAAAAGTTTCCTGATCTTTCTTAGAAAGAACCATGAATTAAGTTTTGTTTTGTTTTGTTTTGTTTTCTTTTCTTTTAAGAGGAGGGAGGGAGGAGAGAGAGAGAGATGCCAAAAGCATTGTATAAAGCACAAACTTCAAGGTAAATTGATTTAGATGTTGACCAATTTAGGGAAAATTATTGTTTGGACAGCYCCTAATAAAAAAAGAAATGCACAATAACCTTTCTTTTTCACCATGATTTTCCTCTAAATCTTCTTTCTTCACTTATTAAAATACCTCCCCCATTGATCCTTCTAGACCAAAACCATGTTTGTGCAATACATTATTAAAGTGGTGTCAGAATCATGATATAGTACATTTGGGGCTTTGCAGCAGTTATTTTACCTTATGTTCTTAAATAAATACTCATGGGATTGTAAGGCAGTATTATATCCTTTTACAATGTACTGCATAACCTTCTTAGTTGTGTGCCATTAATTTACTAAACTGGCTGTTGTCTCCTATATTCTGCTTCAGAATCATTTTTTGTTGGCAGACTTTTTTTCCCCTCAAATAAAAGCCATCCTTCTACTTGAGAGATGTCATRTATTTATTTTATCAAGTTTACCAGAGGTGAGGTCAGCAAATAGTGGTTGCAGGAAAGAACTTGCAATTTTTCTGTGAAAGCATGGTGCCAATCCTGAAATAGTCTTAACTGCTCAGGTATCTAAAACCTGCAGTGTATTCCTATTGCATCCTGCTCTCAAAGAGTAATTCTACACCACACTAACTAATTAAATGAATTGAATACTATATTTTTTGTCAGGTTTAAAAGTAAAATACTTCTGATGCTTGTGTGTGTGACAGAGAGTGCTGTTCTCTTCTAGAGAGGAAAATAATATGAGAAAAGGGCACACATTTCATACAAGGATTAAATCGTAAATAAGGCCAATATCACAACACCAGTCTACAGCTCATTATGTGGGTACTGTATATCGTGTTAGAGTACAGAGTTGTTGAAAGAGCTGCCTTTTTCCCTTGTTCTGTCTGCTGCATTCTGAGCCATGGGGAGCCCTCCTAAGGAGATAAATAAGGCCCTTCCCCAAAACAAATGAACAAGTTCAAGCAGAAAATCAGTTTCTGCCTACCCTATTCTGCCCTCTAAAGAGAGTGAGAAAGCCAGCAAGCTGGAGACTGCAATATAAATAAACTGAGAGACTCCAACAGAGAGCAGGGGCAAGGCATAGGGTAATGCTCAGAGGTGAAAACAGAGATTTTTTCCAGGAGGATAAGGGCACCTTCTGGAGTAAGAGAGATGCCTAGAGGCAACATGCAGGCAAGCAGTCCAATAATACTGTGGCTTGCTAAACCAAGAGAAAGAGTGAATCCACCTTGCAAGAACACATTGCACAGATCTGTTTCTGAGCCCTTTTATTTTAACCTATTTCATCCCAGCGATTCAGACTTTACAGCACAAAAGTTACTGTGTACTAGTTGGTGTTCCTCTACAGGAGATTTAGAAATCAAGGACCTTCTGATGACTTGGATAAGGCTCCCTTTGAGGAAAAATCTCAAGACTACAACTAGCTTGAGGAGTTCCATGTTAGGAAGATTTCACTGAAATTCTTGATTTATCTATATTCAGTCTGCACCGAAAGATATGTATCCTCAACAGTAAAGTTTTCTCTGTATCAATCAAGAGCGGACCAAGGAAGATGGGTGCAAGTTTCCTAACACCATATTGTCAACAAGCTGCTTCTCTGAATACTAGGAGATGTTCATGTTGTTTTCATAGCCTACACAGGCAGTTTACATCTGTCTGCTGAGACTGCTATCAGTACTGGCAATCAATACAAGCTGTGATTTTTGGATTTGTGATTCCTGCTCTTGTCTCCCGGGAACTGAGCAGAATCAACCTAATTACTTCGTGTTTGTATCAGTAGATGTATGTCYTTTCACAACTGCACTGGATCAAACTGGCATAACTGGCATTACTGCGTCAGTAACCTCTTCTTCTCCACCCACACTAAAAGTTTAGCAACTGTTCTGTATTGCCTCTAGCTAGCTCCAAAACTGAATTATGAATACAAGGCAGTAGTATTAAGTATGATGGCCTGGAACAACATCTTTTAAAGCACTGAAGTTGTCTGGCATCTGATCTGTTTTGGTAAGATATATTCTGTTCTCTAATAAAATAATAATAAAAAAAGGAAGGTGGGCTTTTTTAGTCTAAGGGTAATGGATTTATCAGCTCCCTGCAGTCAGACTGGCTAAACACGTTGCTTATGTGAGGACTCATTACACCCACACATACTGAAAAAAGTCAAACATTTAAAGACAGAAAATAATGTAGCACATTACAGTTAACACAATATTTTGAAGGTGGGATAAATGGCTGACTGATATTTCATTGCCTTCCTTTCTTCTGCACCCTCACATCTTCCCTGTAAGTTGGACTTACAGTGATACCTGCTTTGTAACTTATTTATACCAGTCAGGACACATACTCCAATTCTTGTAGTTCTGTCCCCCCCTCTTTTTTTATATGTAAAATTTTTGTAGAGGACGGCTCCAAAAAGCATTGAKAAAGAGAGTAGGTAATTATGTGCAAGTTTAAGTTGTGTTTTAACTGTTCCATTTTATTTCAGAAGTTTCATGCTCTTAAACCAGACCCTTTAGTCCTTCTCATTCTCCCRATAACCATCACAACCCTATTTGAAGATGGCTAAAAGTCCAGCAAGAGATCCTCAGATACTTCATCTCAGCCTTGTCTTCATGTCTTTCCCTCCCCAGTGAGGGATACCACGTGTTAGTTCAATTTATATTTCTTTTTTATCTGTGTCTTTTAAGAAGCTATGTAAGCATATTATATATAAAGCCTTTCATAGACCAMTTTAATTAAGTGAAACTGTGAAACCAATTTCTGTATTAAAAGGCAACAATAAATGTATACTAGCACTAAGGGTACATTTGTGCAGTTTTTCTCTTTTTTTGTGCTCAGAAACAAAATCACTTCATCTAAGGACAAAACTTATACCTCCCGTTTAATGGTCAACATGGAAATTGATATTGTTGCATCATTAATAAATGTCTTGTTTAGTCATCGGAAGTGTTTCTGTGAAAGGTGACCTTTTGTTCACGTTACATTTATTCATCTGCAACGTTTGTCTTTAAAAATATATAAATAGGTCCTAAAGTGAAGTTTTGGAACTGTATGTTTTGAAGCATTGATCTAAACATTGTTAATGGAAGTGTTATCTAAATCTTGTAGAAGTAATGAAAATTTCTCCAGGTGTTAAACTACTCAATCTTCTGTCACTTTGATATAGGGGTTAGGTGCCTAAATGGATTGCCTTGTCCATCAAAATGTGCTTGAAGAAAATTTCACTGACTACTGAGCTAGGAATGACAGTTAATTATACAAGAGAAGTCACATGAAATTTACCAAATTAGAAGAAATCAAATGCTTATCAAAAAGGCCCAGGAAAAAAAACGAAAAACRGTACAAGTGCTAAGTTTGCATAAATCCGTTTAGCTTGCAAGAGGTTTTAGAAGTGGATAGTGAATGTGATTGTTAAATGAATCACTGTGTTATCCAAAAAGATACATTCAAATTTACCTGATTTAATATTTTTGTCTAAACTGAGAAGAATATACGCATATGACTTTCACAGATAGGGTGCCTAGTGTAGAGATGCAAAAAATTCTTTTAAAAAAGATCCTTGCCTTCAGCTTTGTTCTATGAGGCTAGCCATTTTCTTGAGTTTTAGACTGAGGTATGAGGAAAAGGAAAAATGTAGGGTGTACAATTATACTTGGTAGAATGATTTCCTTAGAGGCGACACATTATTTGGCTTGAATTATTGGGTGTCATAGTGGCCAGATGGAAAACTCAATTTACATTTTATTTTAACTGATTTCTCAACTATTTCATTGACAAAGAGAAGTGTTACTTTAGAGAGTGAGAAAAATGTTATTTTCTGCTTAAATTGCATTAAAATGYTACAGTATGTTAGAAGTTTTCAGTCAAAGCCTTTTCATCACTATTGCTGTTTCCCAGGCTCCTCCATTTTTAGCTGTTTTTAGAAGTAAGAGTTCCAGTGTTACTCTGGCTGACATTTTGCTGCCCTCTCCTCCACCGCTTCCCATATATTGATGAATGCATATCATTTATGACACAAACGAGCTGCATACGTTAAGTGCTATATTAAGCCACTGCAGSGTTTTAAGTGGGGTGCTGCAACTGTGGACGTTTCCTTGATTTCCTTATGGGAAATGGACAGCTGAAGAAAACGAGAGTTCAATCTCTGATTCCCTGGATTGCTCATCCGTGCCAAATCAGATACTTTTTTTTCAAGAGAGCAAGTCAAATAGCCAGAGCTTGGGTAAGTCTTTGCAACTATATGAGAGTTGTGCCCCTGAGAGAGGAACAGAGACAGAAAAGTAGTAGTTAGATTATGTTTTGATGCAGCTGATCTTCCTTTCTGCTTGGACACAGTGCACATGCTTTCCTCTTCCGCCTTGGTGACATTTCTTCAGAGGCAAAGAAAACAACTGTTCACTGCTCAGGAGCAGTGTCTAGCCACTTCCACGGGCTCACGCATATCTCACATGTCTGGAACTATCATGGCATCAGCTCAGCATCTCTTGCCTCCTGTACCTTACAAAGAAGCATGGGCTCTGAAATGCTGCAGAACTGGATCAGAGGATTCTGGAGGCTTTAATGTGTAATGAAAAAGAAGGAAAGGGACAGATTTTAGATGCTTTCTGCATGAGAGATGGAAAAGCAGCCTACTATTTTCAATGGTATTCTCATGCTGGCACTGAAACCTTTTGCATGCCTCTGGCACTGGGGCTTGTGGTATGGTAGCTCTTTGTACTCCTTGCCTAAAATGCTGGGAAAGCAACGTAAGAATTTTGTTTATAATTAGCTAAGCCTTATTGGCAGCTGCTCTATTTTCTTGTAGTAGAAAATAAGTATGGGTACATTGCGATGAAATATTAGAACAGCCGTATTTGAACTGGAGACGTGTTTGCATTTCATAACATGTCTGTTTGATTTCCTTTGTTATTTTATTCATGATATTCTTCAATCACCTTGATTTATTAATTTCAAGAGAAATGTATATTTTAGCTTGAGCAAATGAGGATACATTTGAAAGATGTTTTTTGAAAAACCTGTGCTCTGACTGATGGATATGGATAATGGCAAGGTTGAAGCAGAAATTTTGCAAGCACGAGAAACAATTCTTTTATTTATTTTTCCTAGGTTGACAATAAAACTGAAATTCTTGAGGAACACATCAGAAGTAAAGAATATTTCTGTATCAGAGGACCTTTYGAGGAAGAACTAGGAGTTAAAAGAGCTCCTGTTCTGAACTGCAGCCCCATAGGGCTAAAACTACGTCTGATGGCAGTTAAAGAAATTACACATTGCAGGGAAAAAAGAAATTAGAAAGAACATTTTGTATTACTTACAATTCATTCCAGTTTCCCCTGAGGCAAACAAACCATTATCTTTGGTGATGGCAAGGTCTTTAACATTATATGAAACCTTATTCTTATCCTTAGCCCAAGAAAAAAATTTCTTTAACACTTGGGTGAAGGAAATAAGAAGTTGATAAAAGAAGTATTCAACTTTTAATT
Source organism: Rhea americana (assembly GCF_003343005.1). Taxonomy (NCBI): domain Eukaryota; kingdom Metazoa; phylum Chordata; class Aves; order Rheiformes; family Rheidae; genus Rhea; species Rhea americana. The sequence continues at coordinate 1,443,424 of NW_028186956.1, read as the reverse complement.
AAGTTTAGCTGAGAACAGGCAGATTAATGATTTGCCTTATTTTTCCTTCAATATCAGAAATCCTRTATCTAAACCATTGGTTCAGTAAAATGTAGTTTACCATGCGGAGAAAATTCTATGGCTTCCTGCATTTCCATAGCTAATCTTTTTATTATCCTAAAGCCAGCTTTTGTAGCCCAGAGCAATAATTTTTATCTATTGAGGAAGTTTTAAATGGGCATCAGTGTTGGCCAATTTCCCTCCCTTTTCTCTCTTAGAGTCTGAAAGCACAGTAAGCTACAAAACTATGTCTAAATGGCCCAAAATAAATTCAACTACTTTTTTCCAAGCTGCATACTTTGGTGTGGTGCAGGTACTTATATTAATATGATAATTCTGCAAGTTYGGACTGATTTGCATTTTCTACAATTTTGGACTATTTGTTCTGGTGCTTTAYATGCAAGCCCCAGAATGCTTTCAGATCATTGGTCTTCTCATCTACGTCCTTATTTGGGGACATCTGTCATCTCTTCTCCACCTTTTTTAATTACTTTTTTTTGGTCAAATAATCAGAATCTCGCAAATGACAAACAGGGTGAGAGTGCACTGTTGTTCCCTAACAGAGAAGCCAGTGCTGTGCAGGCTTTGTGTCCTGCTGGATGCCCACCCTCCCTGCTCTGAAGGGCTGAGAACGCTTCTGAGCGAACCCACATCATTCACCTCCCATTCCTCTCAGTGTTTGTCATGTGGAAAGGAAGTTTACTTGACYCCTACTGCCGGTCAGTAACCTCCAAAGTTCGTTCGAATTTTGTTTTGTGCCCAGGCCTGAATTCTAAGAGGCTAAACCTCATATTTTTGTATTAGCAGTTAGATGTATATCTGTGTGAAAGAGCTGGATTTCTTCAGATGTAATTGTGGTGTAATTCACATGGCATTATTTAGGCATGCCTCATGGCTTTTTGCAGCTGAAGAATTTTCTAAGAAGCAGAGTGACAGCATCTTGCAACTACTACCATAGGGTTCAGCTGATGGCATTGAAGAATCTAACACCAGCAGGGCAGGGGACAGTCTCTGAGCTAACTATAACCACTCAAGTTATAAAAATAAAGAACCAGTTTAATATCTACTAGCATTAAACCCTACCAAACCAAAATGTTAGGAATTAGGAAAGGAAAATAAAATAGTAAAATGTTGTTCTGATACTAGGAGTTCATTATGTACGACCTTCTAAGATGCCTTGTCCTGATAACTGCATGTATTTCTGGGCTTTGTCTACTTTCCCCCCCACACCCATCTAAAAAATGTTTGGCAAAGCTAGAAGTGAAACATAGAAAGGGAATAGGAATGATCCAAGTTTTGAATTAGCTTCCATATGTAGCAGCAATTAGATTTTTACTCTTCTCATTACAATCCCATTGGTTTTAAAAATGATACGCTGTTATCTGGGAATTATTTACTTGTCCTCTCTAGTTTATGTTTCTGCAGAAATACAATTTCTCTGTGTACAACACCGTGGATTGGAAGAGTGAGAACTACTTAACATATGGATGGGAGTCTTGATTAGGATAGCAAACTGTTAGGATGTTTTAGAGCTCCAGGATAGCAACAGTAAAGTTTGGCATTTTCTATCCTACAGATTACCAAAATATATGAATGGAATTAAAAGCTTAAGATCGGAGACTTACATGGTTTTACAAGAGCATCTTATTGTAGAAAGCACTCAGTTCTTTTATATCCTAAAGCTACATTTTTTATTATTTTTTTTAATGAGGAAGTGACAGGTTTGGGCTTCATCAAGTTTGCTGCTAATATACCCAAATCTCCTCTTTACAAACTTTTTAATTGAAAAGCTGCCTGTTACCACCATTTTGCTATGCAGTACTCACAAAATAGCATACCACCATCTTTTTGTATCTTATCAAGATGCTTAACCAGTCGATGAATTGACCTCAGTGTGGAATTTTGACCTGTAAAGTATTCTTTGACTTGACAGAACAGTACTGGTAAAATCTGTGACAGGATATTTTTGCCCAAAGTCATCAGCATCTTTGTCAGCTTCATACCAACATCTTACCTCTGTTCTTAGCAGCTAGGTCTCCTGCCTATTCACCTTTCAGGTTCTGAAATAGTGCGTTAACTAATATTACATAGTAAATGAAATAACTTTTCATATTAATAGGCTTGTTTTTTCTTTCTTGGAAAACCTTCCTGTCCATTTGCCTAAATCAAAAATCTTTTTCATTAGGAATAGCATCCTATATTTTTGTTCTGTTATTTCTACAACATATATATTTAGCAAAATATAGTTTGAAGGCTGGAGTGCAAATACATATCTTGTAACAGCATGCCTTTTTAGACAGGCCCCACAGCAGGTTCCCTTTCTCCACAGCAGAGAATATACATTTTTGATGTGTTATTGAGTAGCGTTGTCCAGCTATCAGATGGCAACTATCTCAGTTAGAGTTTGAAAAACAGCAGCAGGATGTACAGACCATACACCCACCTACAGAAACAACAGCCGTGGCTGAAAGTCAGACCTTGTGCAAGAAAGAATTGAGTGGTTTAGTGCTAGCATTTCAATATTTAACACTATGAAAGGCTTTTCATAAAATCTTTTATAATTTTTAAGGTTAGCTTTTGGAGACCCAGAAGTACACCTATAGTTGCTAGACCATAGCAACATGCACAAAAACACACAAACACACGTAGTACATATAGTAGAGAAAAAGAGCATGTGCTCCTGAATTAAGCTTTTTTCATAGAAATAAACTCTCCATTATTTTTTAAGAATTATAAAAACCGAGCATACTTGGACTTTCATAACTCTCTTTCAAAATCATATGTCTGCCTTTTACTTTCCAAGAAAATGAATAAGGTTCCTAGGGAATATGGTGATATTTTCAGGTTTTCATAAAAACCAAGCCCCACCCTAATTTATTCAATTATAACAGAAGACTGAGAAGAGGATCCTTTTTTCTTTTTCATGGAAATAGTTAACATAGCATACCCTAGATTTAAGTCTAGTATGATCTTTATTACTTTAAAAATAGGATTTCTCATAGTTATTTGTCTTTTAAACAAATCAAGAAGGAGACCATATGTACTGCTGCAGACTATCTCAAAATGCAGCTTCATAAGCCCTTATTTCAGTTGAGAGGGGATAAAGAGAATCATTTATTTTCATAATGGCTCTATTAGGGCAGACCATGCCTCTGCCTAGAAATGCCCTGTTAGCAAAGCTGTCATCCAGCAATGATCTCCAGGAAGGTGAATGAATATAACACAGCCTGCTCTTGCATTCATTTTAGAATAGTCAATAACTTCCCCCATGCCTCCACTATTTCACAAAGCATCATAATTTCTTAAGGTTTATTTTTTGTTTAGTAATAATGCTCTCTCACGGACCACAATCTGATCCAAAGTGAAAACTTGCCTAAGCAGGGAATTATACACTAGAGAAATATTTACAAGATCTATTATAATTTCTCCTGCAAGCGCCACAGAGTCATTTTTCAAACTGCTGCTTGAAGTTGATATACTGAATTTCTTCCCCCACTGCCCTTGTCATATTCCTTGGGAGATATATGACAGTTTGAGACAGTAATGGGGTAACAGCAAGGAGATCCAGTTTTGAAAGTAAATTCCTTGTAGGATGCTTGGGAACAGGAAGTGCTAAGAATAATAATCTGGACAGCTACCATGAAAAGATGTTATTTGGGAATACTCAAAGCTTAAGTGGCTCCAGGAAAAGGATAATATTTAAATAAGTATCCAAGCCTCATTGAACTAAAGATTTCCTCTTAGCTAAATATTGAATATCATGGTTCACTACTGGAAAAAGAAGAATCAACCAATCAAAAATGGACCTTTCATTTTCAGGATTTAGAAAGAAGAAAAGGAAAGACACTGCCAGAGTCTCGTACTCTCTGACCAGGTTCTTTTGAGCTATTCCACATATACAGAGWGTGCAATATTTAATATAAAAGTTTAATTTGAAGATATCTGATGTTACACAGGATTTTTGGTTTAGCAGAGTGATACAGTAATATACTGAAATCACAATACAAGCGCAATTGCTGTTACCAGTCTCTGGGTCTCTGTAATATGCTCACCCTCAGGAGGCTGGGCATCCCCAGTCGCCGGGAAGGAATACGTGAATTGAAACCAGCTCCAGCCCATTGCTCTCTTCAAAAATTCCTTTGTTAGTTATTCAGGTTTTATACTGTATGTTGGGCTGAGCCACATATTCACTTCCCCTGGGCTGGTCTGGCTAATCTCAGAGACATTCACGCCTTTTGTTCAACTCAGAAGGAAACACTCTATTTCTTCACCAAATTTATGGCTACTTATCTAAAACAAAGTCTCCCTCCAGCCTCCTTTGTGTTAAGATAAAGTCATACAACAGTGGTGATTACTAAATTGCATCTTCCTGAGCTTGAAGAGCACCTTGCATGTGTTCATCTTCTCTGAGCCTTACAGGGGTTATTGGTCGGTTACAGACACTTTGGAATAGATAAGTAGAAATTTTGGATTTTTGCACCAGCTTACATATGATTCTAATTCCCATTAGAATAATAGGTCACATTTATTTCAAATTATAACTTTATATATATGATAGAAAATTCAGCATTGAACTTCTGAAGATTTCGTACACTGAGACATGGTGGTCATTCCATCCTATTTGCAGGCCTTTAAAGGCTCAAGGTTGCTTGTAACTTGATTTTGGACATGTATAACGCTTCCTTATTACAGAATTGATTTCACAGGATGAGAAGGAAGAAAAGGAAAAAAAGGACTTGCATTGGAAAGCTTCTTAAATGGAGAAATGAGGGAATGTAGCGTGCAAGACAGATAGGAAATATAGCCATCTTGTTTTTGAATAAAAAAAGAAAAATGTAAAGCAAAAACAATTGTAATGATTAATTTGACATTGACTAGTGCACATACAGAAGATTATGATGTGGTAGATTATGAGACACAGACCATTTGCTCTGAAGTGTCAATAGAAAAGGTTGTATAAAAATTAGACATCATTGGTATTTATACTGTGGTATGAAAGAGTCAGTTTACAGCACAATGTCAGCAGAGCTGATTAGCTTGAGGTTGTGATGTGAAAAATCCCTTGTACTTTATGGTATCAATAAAATTCAATTGAGTTTACTGTTTACTATCTTGGGAATTAACCTTTTATGGCTCACTGCTGGTCAAATGTCTATGCTGTGATACAGCTCAGAAGTCTCACAGTCTTTGGGTAAATTTTGGTGCATAACTCAGTATTTGTCAATTGTTTAGGTGAGAAACTGAAGGACTGGAGAAAAATTTTAGGTTTTAAGATGCATATCCTAATGGTGTGTTGTAGTTGCTGAGAGTTGTACTTAACTACAAAAATGTCCTTTGGAATACTGAATTTAAAGAAGTGAATTTCTTACTCTTAAGCCTCTGACCTGGCTCTCAAGAAGGAATTTAAAGTGGTGGCTCCAAAGAGCTTTAGGTCAAACCTAGCATCACTAACCATGGACATTCTACCTATTGACAGCATTGAGAGATTATTTCTCCCACCCTAAACTTCTCTGATTACAAGTGGAAAATAAATATGGACAGCATCCCCCCCACTCCTCCTTGCCGCTATTCAAAAGGAAAGAAGACTTTAAAAAACTGTCAGTTCTGATGTATCACTAATTCTTAATGCGATACATCATGATAGTTATAAAGGGTTAAAACAACCTGTTTTAGAATTCTGCAGGTTCCAGAAATGAAAAGAAACCCATAAAAGCCAACAACTTCTGAACTTTGCAGAAGATAAGCTTCACAAATCTATGGGTAAAATTAGTATTCTCTCACTTAAAATATGCCGATGTTGTTTAATCAGACAGCATCACCTATTTCACTTAGCTTACTGCGAGGGTAAATTTTCTCTTCCTTCCTTTTGGTGATTCACTGAATATCTTTCTGGGTGAAGTACTCATCTAATTCTTCTTCATATTAACCTGAACACACTTAATATAGAATACTGAAAATAAATAAATGCATGGAGGTCATTACTGGCTCTTGATTAAGAGCTGGCAATGTTAGTTCTGGTTTGTACTTGGATTTGTCACTTTCAGGTGACACTAGATAAAAGAACCTCAAATGTCTCTTTTAGGGATAAAAGGCAATGGACCCTTTTTTTGTGGTTTTGGCCTGAAGACACTGTCAATTTGTATTAGCTGACACTGTGGCAGACTGTGAAAAAGTGGGCATAAGATATTCTGTCACCAGACAAAATGACATTAATATTGTACCTCACCATGAGTTATCATGGCCACAAGCCATTAGTTCCAATTAAAATAATGATTTTCTCTTTCAGGATGCAATTGGGTCAGTGATTGACGCATGTTCCCTTTGTGCATTTAATGGTGAAACATAAACAGGGTAGGTTAATCACCCATCTTCTTTCAAACTGATGTTTTAAGTAGGACAAGCACACATTGGATGCAGACACTCACCTAGCTGCAGTGACTGTTTAAATAAACGTGTATCTCTAAATGATAATTTTGCCCAGATGCAGTGTGGTGCTTTAAAAACACAAGTCCAGAGAGATGAGAATTTCTGGTGTCATTATATATCAAGTGTTGTATTTCTGAAGAGAATTAGATCCTTTTCTTCCTATCTTAACATTTTTCTAAGTAAAAAGTCTCCACCCCCCTTTTTTTTCCTTCCTTAGAGAGACCTTCAGTGGATTTTACAGTGAGTTATTGCAGATGATTCATCTTGAAGAATTGAAACATATGTTGTCATGGTTTTAACTAGCTGTTGCATATTGGCTGTGCCATGCTGCTGTCTATACTTATCTTAGTTCAAAATATACACAAGATAGTAAGACTTGCATAGCTCTAATGAAAGAGGTTAAACAGAAATTACCTAATGTTTACTGCAGGCTAAAAGCATAGATACAATTATCCACCAAGGTACTAATATTTTGTAGTTTATGAGAGTGACACAAACAGTATGTTAAAAAAACAAACAAAAAAAATAAAAAAAACAAAATAAAACAGAGATGAGCCATCCAGTAAGTGAAAGTCATACAGCTAATAATGTCTGTTTCAAACAACCTTTTTGAGACATACCTTTGAATATCATGGAAAATATTTTTTAGGAACTACTTTTTAAAACTGTGTTCTTCACAACTTCAGCCTACTATCTGAAATTTTAATGTTGATTATACATATAGTAAGACTGTATTTAGTTGTCAAAGGGCACAGTGTCTAGTGGCTCAGAGGGCTGATCTAGTACTTGGCTAATAGTATTCATTTACTTTGCTTTGTATGTACACATATTACTTATCTATGCCCAGGAGTTTTCTTAAGTGCAAGGAGAGCACTGAGTAAATTATTATGTTGAAGTAGTTTTCTTTGAAGAAAAGTCAAAAGTTCAAGGACTTTGAGAAGAATGCACTGCTGGCAACTACCTCTTCTGAAGTGGTCTGTCTTCTGCTTGCATAGCTCGGGGACAGACCTCATCCACTTGGCCCTGGCCTCTCCCTGGTCACCTAAACTTGGAAGCCAACAGCTCAGCAGACTTGATTTACAGGGCATCATTTGCCCCTCCCCCTTATCACTGAGTTGTGAAGTGAAATCCATGCAGGTGAATGTAAAAGATGCTTTTCCATTCTTTTCTTCCTATACTTTCCTACGGGTCACAAGATGCACCTCCTAAACAAGCAATGTATTTCCCTAAACAGAGAGAACAAAAACCTATCCTGTTTCACTATCATAAAACAGCACTAATAACAGATACACAGCTAAGAATACCTATCGATGAGACACTGAGCTGAAGGGATTGATTTCACGGACTCCTGATAGGTTCTGATCAGAAGACGTTTATCCATATCAGAAGGCAAAATATATATATCGATACAGCACGCACGAGTTGTGCACGTGACATACATCTGTATCCTGTATCTATAAGCATGGTACATTTGATGTGTAACGGGTGATGCTGTGTATTATGCACCGTGATAGAAAGCGTTGGTCGCTGCTGTACAATGTCAGTGACCCAAAAAATGGCTGGGGCTCCTGTGGAGCCAAACCCAGCAGATCCTCTTTTCTTGTTAGTTGTTCTGGGTACTATAGCTTTAAACAATATTAATTGGGCAATCCGAGTGTCCTTGGGCACAAACAGTGGAGGCGACAGAGTCCATGCCATTGTGTGAATCTGCCCTTCATAATCAGCATCAATCACACCAGGTAGGATAAACAGCCCTGCCAGGGTTGTGCTCGAGCATTGGAGTCGACTCTGTTACAGGCCTCTATCATTTCGACTAGGGAGGCTTTTGGAGACATAGCTTGCAGGACCTTTTTGCAATCCGTGTTAGCGTTTTCTACTGCTAGCTTTAATAGCAGCACCTCTTTTGCTTCTCGGTTATCAACTTGTTTATCTAATGCATCCCGGAGACGGTCAATAAAGAGCATATACGGCTCCGCAACTCCTTGGAGTACTTTCGTAAAAGAATGAGTCGGCTTCCCGGTCTCTGGGATTTTTAACATAGCTTGTAAGGCTAGAGACGCAGACTGCCTTAAAATCTGCGGATCTAAATGGGCTTGAAGCCGCGGGTCCTCTAGAGGTGCTTGTCCCAAGAGCTGCGGCAACTCTGCAGTTTTACATGGATCGCCGACAGGTCTATCTAAGTTTTCTAAAGAAGCAGCATAACATAAATCTCGCCACTTTTGTTCCCATAAAAGCTTCTGTGTTGGGGTTAGAATCATTGCTGCCAGCTGACGGAAATCATATAGTGTTAAGAGCTGTCCCGTCAGAACATTTTCTAGCAGTGATTGAGAAAAAGGGGTGGATATGCCCTACGTGGTCACTGTTTTCCGTAATTCTTTAATCAAATCCCATTGAAAAGGAACCCACTCATTAGGGCCCCGTTGCCGGACCTGGACTGGGAATGCCAGGCATGGGTCATCCCCGGCGGCCACTGCATCACGGCGCAATTGTGCCCAATGGGTCCGGGGGTCAAACCCCCCTAAATCCGTCCTTGTTGGCTTCGCAGTGGTCTCTGATTGACAAGGTGCCTCAGCCCCCCCTTTCTCCTGCGCGAAAGACGGCAGCGGAGGGGAGGGACCACGACGTGCCTGCGGTGGCGATTCCATATCTAAATCTATGAGGTTAGCATTTAACAGCGGGGCTGGATGGTCTCCCAATAGTTTAAGAGCTTTCGCAGCTTTCTTTTTTCCTTTTTTTCCTTTTTTTTCTTTTTTCTTTTTTTTCCATGTTTGCAAAGTTTCTGTTATCAAATGCCAAGTCGTCATTACATCCCAGGTGGTCAAATCTCCCCGAGACGCGGCTTCCCAAATCATCTGACCTGCATTTTCCCATGTTTCAAGATCAAACACCGCTGATACCGTGGACGGGGACCCTTTTGCTTTTAACCATTTAAGTAAAAGTTTCACTACTTTCTCATCATAACTAACATCTTTCTTAGCTAATATCTGCAGTAACAACTTAACGATAGCTTCCTCTTCTGTCAACAGATTAGACCCCATAGTTATGCTCCAGCTGCTCACCTGTAAACGGTGATTGCCTGGGCTTCTTGCTGCAGTCCTGCTGCGAGCGATTCGTTCAGCTGGAGTCCCTTCCGGATGCTCCTGTCAGCGCTTGTTCGACCCTATCACATCGGGGTCACCATTTGAAGGGATTGATTTCACGGACTCCTGATAGGTTCTGATCAGAAGACGTTTATCCATATCAGAAGGCAAAATATATATATCGATACAGCAAGCACGAGTTGTGCACGAGACATACACAGCGCAGTGATTGGGTATACAGCAACAAGCATGCGCTCCAGCTACTAAAGCGATTGGTTATGTCCCTTGATACAATTTTCTCACAAGCAGACACCACGGTTATCTGCTTGGCTCATATTCTGCATTCTTGTTCTGTTTCTCACAGCACACCTGCTTCTAGTCTCAGTTGAAGGACGGGTCGCCTAGCTCAGTGTCTAACAAACCCCACACTGAGCAATGAATATCAAGCACTTCCCCTGTTAAAATGGCAGATCTGTATCATCTGATCTTCACATCTGGTAACTGGTATCAGTATCTACTTCATTCTCAGTTCCAAGGTCAGACATTTCACCCTCATTTCTACTCCAGTTTGCCCAAAGCCTGCCATTTAATAAAAAGAGGCAGAGGATACAACAATACCAATAGTGCTAGAGGTCGAGCCTTTTGACTACTAGAGCATTTCCTTTTGACATTTTCAGAAGAAAAGACAATTTATTAGAGAAGGGATTTTCTTTGTTTGTTTTGGAGGGGTGAAATTGCACACCTCACTACGAAAATTCAGCTACAGGACATACTCTCAGGTTTGGGGTCTTCTTTTCTTAAAAGGTATCTCTCCCCCTTTAAAAATAGCTGAAAACAAGAAAGGAATACAAATATCAAGTATTCAATACACCTATTATTTCTCTTGGCAGATTAAAAGAGCAGGAAGAGGGAAAATATAGTAGAGCATTAACAAATTTCTCAAGACAGACTACTGGAGTTTTCACAAACTGGTGAAAACCACACTACAGTAGCTCCCAAAGAGGCTCTCACCTCCTGTCCTGCTAAAGTCTCTATTACTTGTTATCAGGGAAACCAGACACACCTGATCAATATAATAGTATTCAGAGGAGCACCTACTTTTTGATTATCATGGAAAGATCTCCTCTGTTGAGGCCATTACAGTAACATGTAGCGTATCCAGGGTTTGTAACAAGCAGATGTTTTAAAACACTATTGAGATCATTGATGAAATATTAAAACCCCTGCAATCGTTGAAAGAAAGGGAGGACAAAAAGGAGAGACCATGTACCAACTATTCCAGATTACTTAATCTATGCCTTCACAAGCAAGACGAATGAAATCTCCTTTTTTGTTTACATCTCTACTCCCACTACACCCATCTCTTGAATAGTTCGGTATGTTTGAGTCTTTATGAGCAGACTTGTCACACCAGGATTATTAAGAGCATCTGGAACTAAAACAGCAATGAGACAGTCAGGAAACAATATTTCTATGAAAACAATATAGTTGGTGCTTCTTTTGTAATCTCATATTCCTCAAAAGAGAGTATTTCTTCCATTTACTAGGTGTTTTACTGAGACAACCACTGCCTCAGTTTCCCAGGCACTGACTGCTAAAAAGGTAGCACCTTTATTCATCATCTCTCCATCTACACAAGTATTCACAAGACATCTGTGCCAATTTATACCACTCCCAGGTCTTCTTTCCTCTCCGTAGGACACAGAAATTATTTTAATATAGTTTGACATCTGTCAAAATACGAAGATGAGAGTCTGTTATTTACCTTCTCATAGAGCTCTAGAGCTGGAGGTCTTCCCAACCTAGTTTGCTCGTCTTTAGACTCGTAAGTGTCTTTCATCGAAGTCCATCTTGCAGGCTCAATTTCCTTTCCATCACTCTTCCGCACAGTGATAGCTACTATTTGGCTATTTTTCACCAGCTACAAGGTAAGACAACTGCTTATTCACAGATGGTACTGTCACTTAAGCCCCAGTTGATGCTGTGACACTCTGAATTTGAAGGGAAGTTAAACACAAGGTACTTGACTTAAATGATCAGTTGACTTTCCAACAGCCAATCTCCTTTAACGTGGAACAATATTCTCCACTCTCTAGGTTTTGATATGAACAATTATTTACCCTTCGTACGTCTGATAAAATATTGAAATTGGCCAAAGTAGACTTAGTACTCAAGCTGTTCTGCACTCATACAAGATGACCTATACTGCTGTCTCTTCTCTGTAAAATACTATGAGATTCAGGAAGAACTGGACAACATAGAAGTAGTCACTCTGGCAAATTCTCTCTTCAAAATCCAGGAGATATTATGATAGAAAAAATTGTTGTGTGATAATACATATAGGGTATAAGATATATATATATACATAAAAACATAGTATGCTAAACAGTTTGTTAATATTTATAAAATATTAAGTTTTTTAATATTTATAAAGTTGTGTTGATGCCACTAGTACCAAGGATTCTGCTGTGCCTGTGCCCATTTTACATGTGCATCATCACAAACATATATACAATGAATGAAGACCCTCATAATCTCTGCTTAAATATCTTCCTTAGAATAATGAAGAATGCTTAAATTTAAGCCATGGCAATGGACCATGTTTTAATGGTCACATTACAAAAAGAAAAATTAGACAATAAATATAGTGACAAAATTGCAACAAATATGAGTTGGAAAAACTTATTTTAAAATTTTTCTTTCTATGTTAAAAAAAAATCCATAAATTATACTCTTTGTGATGTGGGGCCTGCGTGCCTAAAAATTCCTCATAATGAATGCTAAAATGAAGAAGAATGGTATTTAAAGTTTGTTTTTGAAGATCAAAGTTATATAAACTACTTCTGCTGAATTGCATTTTATGTGCTAGTTTCACCATTGTCTTCTCTCTATATGTTGTTGCACATGAAGCTACCAACATCTTAAATTTTACAAAAAAATGGCAGTGCTTTGCATTTGTGACAGTTTTCCTCTTAGACTCAAGCAACACTCTTCTAAAAAAGGGGAAGGAGTTATTATCTGTGATTTACAACAGGGGAATAAAGTCAAAGTACCCTGACTGGATCTGTGCAGCTATATGGATCACCACTGGCTTTGAACTGGTTCCCTAGCATCCCACGGGGGCAGACCGTGTTTGTACTGTTGTGCCAGCCATCCTGCTCTTCAGTTTTAGACCTGCTTAATGTCCAAAACTGCGTGAGGAGTTCAGCTGGCCTCTAATCCAGAGCCTAAAGGGTTTCATCTCCTTCCTACAGAGAGACTATGGGATATATGTTACCCGTTTATGTAATACACTATTCTTGTGGAGGTGTAAGGGCACTCTAAGCCTCTAATGAAAACACAGTTTAGAGACAACATGTGTTCCATAATCTATTGCTGCCACAACATCACTACTACAATCATTAATCTTTTCAGGGCAAAACTTTATTTGCAAAGTGAAGTCTCATGGAGCGGTCCATCTGACTTCTAGCTAGAAAGAGAACCCTAAATGCCAAAATGCACCTCTGAGAGAAAGCACATGGGAAGTGTAATGGGACTCAAGCTAGAAATGTCAAAACGTTCTGTATCACCTCATTTATATGGCATCAGTCATGATAAAATCTGGACCTGTCACAGAGTTTAAAATATTTAAAAAATATCATGTAACTATTCATGAGTCTGGGCATATTCTTTGCTGGTAAGCAAGAACATTCACCTGCTGACCACCTCTATCCTTTTCTTTCAAGTCTGTTGAATTTTGTCTGAGACCTTTTGAAGGAAGATATACTCTATAACTTTAAATTGCAACTGAAATCTCTGTGACGCTTTGAATGCCAGCATATTTTGGGTAGGGGCTCTGTTGTCACTGCACAGTCAGCCATGTTGATATAATGGAAAATATAGAGAAAGTATTCTCATGTTTTTTCTGAGCAAACATCAGTGGTGAAATCTCCCCTGAGTCAACAGTGCCGAAGTCCATAAGGCAGCTCTGAGGATCTGAACCTTGGCTGTTTAGTTGGACTGAATTTAAGCTTGGAGGTATTTCATCACTTATAGGAATTCCGCTACTTGTCTCATGTCATGACACAGAGAAGAATGAAGAAAAGTATGTCTGTGAGCAGTGGAAATGCATCATAGTCTCCAGACCCTGCCTGTTAACTTAAATTAACCATACTGAAAGCAAAGAATTATGCTATGTACCTGACCATGAGCAGTATTAGATGAGGAGCAAAGAAAATTTATTGTTCAAGTGGGCAAAAAGTCCTGGTGCTCTCAGCATTCATAGGAAGGAAGAAAAAACAAGTAACTGAAGGATAAGAATTACTAGATTATACCTAATAACAACTTAACCAGTGTGGCTAGTGTTAATGATCCACGTGTGAGGGGGCCAAAGTTTGCCACATATGAACTGTGCTCCTTTCTTACCAAAGTAACAAGCAGGAAATGTCATATTACTGCTTCAGCTGGATCAGTGATGACTCCTCTGCCTTTTCCCTTGCTGTAGGTAATGGCTTACCCATGCAATTACCTTCTTTTGTCTTCACAGAGTTGAGGATAAATTATTTCAACCTCTTTGCAGGGGGCATTTGAAACTAAGTTATTTTTAGGGAGAAATAAATTCTTTCATGTAAGATGCGGGAGCTGTTGCTCCTCAGGCAGCTGAGAGAAAATGAAAGGCACTTCAAGTCTTTTTAAAAGCTGAGTTCTGATGTTTAACTTGAGATCAAAGAGAGAATGGAGAAAGGAGGGGAAGCCGAGATTCTAGTAAGCCACCAGTATATACAGCCTCATATACGCATCCTTTGAAGGACTTACCATTATATTTCTGATCTTTGAACTCTTTTCCTTATTTTATGAAGGTGAAATGAATTTCTTTTCAGTTGTCTTATTGTAAAACTAATGACTATGCTTTAGATGGCTTGAGAAGCTTGCACTAACCTGAGAAAAGAAGGAAAAACACAGCATCTGAAACGTGACTGCCGCAATCACACTTGTTTGTGGGAAAAATACCAAAGTAGTTTTAAAAGATTTACATCTGAAAATAATATTGACCAGTTTTTTAAACCACAACTCAAGGTTTTGATGTCATACTGTAATTCTTTAACCCCAGTGATGTTATTTTAGTACACCTATTTTGTTTCCAGTAAGCCTATTTATTTTCTTTTCAAGATGCTTTATTTTTTCAGGGTGCTAGAGTTCAAATTCAAACTTCATTTTGTTGTTGCTTTCACACGTACTTGCAAAGCTGCTGCTGACTTGTGTGAAGAATAATAACCAAAGTAAACGAGCTACTAGAAGCATTTGTAACTAATACAGATGCTAGACAAGTGTTCCTAGCCCAGGAGAATGACAAAACTTTTTGTTGTTTTTGAGATAATGTTCTATATACCACTTTCTGTCACTTTGAGGAAAAACATAGCTAATAGCATATAGGTGAAGGGTAGTACTTGCTATTTATCATTATTTGGAGGCAAAGAGATTGGTTGTGGAGTTCAGAAGCAAACTGTATTGATCTCAGTTACAGTACATTCTTACTGCTTCCTACACTTATCCAACCTGATGTCATTGGGACCGGGAATCTATTAGGGCTTATAGCCTTTACTATGAAAACATAAAAGATATATTTTCCAATACCATGTGGGATGCCAAATGTTTGATGTTCAGACAGAAATAGAACAACAAAAATAAACAGTGACTCCTTTTAATAATTTCACGTAGTAGTAAGAATCTTCATTAATACAAATATTTTCCTCTGTAGGTCTTCAAGACTTTATTAAGATGAGGAAAGAATTTAATTCCCATTGTTTACAGCTTGTGAAATTGATTCTTCAGAGAGAACTGCACTGCTCCAGGGGAAAAAGGTGGTTGAAGGAAGAGTGGAAGCATACTTACAACAGTGGTTTGTGTGCTTATAAATATTGATGTGATAGCGTCTTGCATTGTCATGATTTCTGAGCTTCTCAGATTGATATGAGATTCTTGTTATGTTACTACGTGGTTTTGTCAATAGAGGATGATAGCTTTTAATATGAAAAACAACACATTTGCAAGCATATGGTAGAACCCCTGGCGAGGTTCTGATTTGGATCAAATGAGCTGAGTGATAGTCAGAGATGGTAGCACGAGGAATTGTTTTTTACTCAGTATGTTGAGAACTGTTTGTTTCTTCCTGGGGCAAAGACTGAGAGCTTATTCACTTACTGCTTTCCCTGTTTCTTCATTGCATGCCGATATCACACATCACAGAAATGGCATTACAGCAAATTGTTCAACCCACTGACAGATCATGTTCTTCAGCAAGTTTTTTTGCCATTGTCACTCAAGAAGCCTCATGGAAGAGAGGCGCAAGGCTGCAACAGACAGCAGAAAAGCTGGCCCTAACCTCAGCACTGATTGTCTGCAGTGCAAGCAGACTGTTAAGTAAAAGCAAAGAGCACTGTGAAAGTTTCTGAGACATTCAGAAGCCCAGCTGTTGCAGCTTTCTTCAGGATTTCCTGATGCTTTTATAGCATGTGTCAAATGGGAAAGTAAGGGTGAGAAGTTCTCAAGATCTTTGGAAAAGCACTCACACGGAGCTCTCCTCACTCTCAAATATCCCCTCTTCATAGGAGATTTTCTTCCCAGGGAAAGAAACCAGGGTTGTGGAATACTGTCAGAACACCCTCAATATTACTGGGCACATCAAGAATATGACTGGGAACACCAGGGTTTATGCACTTGTGGTGTCAAGGGTTTCATAGCACTTAGACTATCATAGCTACGGCAAGGGAGAATCACCTTAACGCAGGAGAAGACAAAAAAGCTAAACGACTAACACACTGGAAATTGAACAAATTATCCTAGAAGCACCTACTGACATCTCAGATATACAATGGCAGAGGACAGAAGTCAGTACAGACAGATATCTTCAAAGACATAGGTTGGTGAAATGTGGGAAAAGGACAATTACATTTTCATCTCATGTATTCCTGAAATGCTTCTGACAGTTTCTGCAATAGTCTGGGATGTGGCCTGACTAACAGGCCGACACAGCTCTACTGAACAAAACAAAGCCTGAACACTACTCTTTTCCTAACTTCTTATTTCTATTGCACAGCGTACCCCAGTGAGCTGCCAGATGAGTCCACAAACACAGCACATCTGATGCAGCCACTTTTCACCAAAGCTCAAAAAGGTGCCTGCTTTTGACCCCTAATGACCCAAAATAATAAAAGCAGTAATCTCTGGAAAATTACTTCCTCTCCCTTTTCCCTTCAGGTGCTCCTAGGCAGGGCCCATGACTGCCAAGACTTCTCCAGGTCTCCATGTTGGGAGAAGCCCATGCAAACTAGTGGCTCCAACAAGAACTTCAAGAAAATTTGGACAGAGCCAGAACTCACACAGACAGAATAGGAGCCCCAGGAAATGATAATGGTTGTCTTTTCAGTCTGCTTGAATATCTGACATATAGTCCCTTCTATTTCTTTTCTTTCTCTCTTTTATTTTGTTTTCCCCCTGGTCTTCCCCTTATAGCTCTACCAGTTCATGAGCTGAGTTGAAGTGTCTCCGGATGAACATGTTCAATGTTCATGGCCAGGTCTTAGCCTGTGCCTGAGCCCAGGATCTACTCTGACTGCGTGCAGATCCAGGTTTGTCTTTGTCATATAAAACAAACAAACAAACAAACAAACAAACAAACAATCCTATGATGCTATGGTCTTATCTACTTTTACTAGCTACTATGCACTTAAGGTTTCTGAAGGTCCAAGGAAAAATCCTACTCTGACTATTTTCTACCTCTCTCAGTTCATGTTTATTGCTTACCCTGTGGCTGTGATGAGCATATGGGGCCAATGACCAAACCCCGTGGCTAATTCTGGAGATTTAGCTGAATTGACTTGTTATGATCCAGTCATGACGAGAGAGGATGGGAAAGCACCAGAGAAATGGGAGCTGACCACAACTGATGGGGCATGGGTAAGACACCTCTGCACTAGGGATGTACATATTGTACGTGTCTGTAGACATAAAGGGACTAATAGATGCAGATGCCAAAAGTGTAACGAGCATTAGTGGGTGGGCTGGTAGTTAGCTAGCAGGATCTTCACACAGGCTCTTAGGCCTAAAACATCCCTAGGCATCTCTATTATGTTAAATGAATCCCATGGCCTTAGTGTGGACATTATGTTGTAAGCAAATTAAATACACTTTAAGGTCTTTATTCTATTCTCTGACATACTTCCCTGAAGCAGGGAAAGATCTGACTATGATGGGGAGAAACAAATAGGGACAGGAGAAACCAAAACTGGCCAAAAGCCAAAATAACATGTTCATCCTGATAAACACCATCTCAGGTCATCAAGTGGAAGAGTTGAGGCAGGAAGATCGTAAAAAGAAGTCAAAAGTTACATATTGGGTCTGTGATAAAGATTTGAATTGTGTAAGAAGGAAAGGTGCACTTCACAGGTTCCATAAAGGCAGCAGTCAAATTTCTTCCTAGTTTAAAAAATATGTATTGGTTAACTTTTCCATTTTCAAATCTGATTTTACTTTTCAAATTAATTTCTATGCCAAAATTTTTTGCATGATCATGGGAACACAGGAGACTGTAAATATTTATCTCCTTAAGACAGTTCAAAACAGATGAGTAAAGGGCCTAAATATAAGCAGTAAGCAATTTTGGAAATCTATAGAGGGGAAAATTCTCATTTGTTCATGCCAATGGCCTGGAAATATATTAGACATAGACAAAATCACCAATTGCTTAAGGCAAGAGATATCATGAGGTCATGGGCCTGGTACTTTGTCTGTCTGCACCATAACCTGGGAAAAGAGCAGCAGCTCCTGCAAGTGCCACTAAAAGAAAAATAGCCTTGTAGTCCTTCTGCAGAAAGGTCTATAGCTTATAGTTTTTGTGCCTGAGCCCAGGCCCTACTCTAAGTGCAGATCCTAAGTTTGTCTTTGTCATAAAATAATAATTAAAAAAAAACCTATGATGCTATTGGTCTTATCAACACTTAGTGTATTCAGGGATCTGCATTTAGCTAGACAGGTTCTGGGCTCAGGCCAAAAACTATAGCTTATAGTTTTTAACTCTCCCAACGTTTTATGCTGTCCAAGGTGATAACCTACTCTAACTATGTGACATGGTTAAGAGGATACCTGTGTGGAACAAATCCATCCTTAGCTGCAGCCCAGATCAAGAGATTATCTCCTAATCAAGAGAACTTGATTGAATCACCATATATATCTCAGCTTTTCCCCTCAAAATGGGCAAAACTAACCCCATACAAGGCGACAAACTCTGCAAAATTATGCCAAATATCATCAGGTACTCAGACACTGCTGTAAGATTTGTTTTGTTTGTATCAGATGTCATATAGACCTTCACATTCCTGCCTGTCCATGCCACTAGTTTTGTGAGAAAGAGGCTGTGACTTTTCTGCAAAGGAGGAGCAGCACTCCCCTTTAGAAGCCCACACAGAAATTTGCAGGAGTATAGGACCAGATTGCTGCTCTTTAGCGTGTCTCACTATGCATACATATATAGACTCATGTAGCATTTGTGGGTAAGGCTATTCACAGTCTATGTGTAAATAAAAAAAAAATGCTATGAAGTTCTGAAGACCTTTTTTTTTTTTTCACTTTGATTCCCTTGTTACATGACATTCACTAGGGTTTCTAGAGGACTAGAAGTTTCCGTTCTGTGCAGAAATTCAGACTGATTTAAACCAAAGAAAAAGAAGAACAACCCCTCCCTCCTCAAGCCCCCAAAGCACTGAAATATTTTTGTGTTTTGTGTGCAGGACTCAAAGACAAGTCCCAGTAGATATAAAGCAGGCAGCTTGCAGACAGAATACATTTTTTTTAATTATTATTTTACTAAGTTCGTGTATATTTTTCTGCCTGGCCTCATCTGACAAAGATTGCATGCAGTAGTTGTGAGAAACATTTTAATATAAACTACCCTCTGAACTGCTATTGATAAATGTCAGCGTCTATTTCCAAACATGAGCATGTCTAATTGCAGATAGGCAGCATCAGCCTAATTTTCTTTAGGTTACATCTTTTTATTATAAATACAACCAGGAAACAGTAAGTGAGATTATTCTACATATGCAAGGATTCATTATTATTAGACTAGCACTTGCCCAAAGACCCTTTGGGTATTAATTCTTCTCTGAGAAGCATAGCAGAGACTGCAATTTTTCTCACGTCATTGCCATACAGTTTTTAATAGAAGAGATTTTGGTTTCTCTCTTCCTGTCTTTCACCTTGTATTCTTTTTGGAGAATGCAGCAAAATGGGTGCTTATGTGATTAGGTCAAGTATTCTAATAACAACATCCACATATCATAAACATCCACATATCATCATCATTAGAAATGGACAAGCTGACTTTGACTTTTCCCTGATAATCTCAATTCTATGGGATCTCTCCTCAAAATGTCTGCTTTATTTGATTAAATCTCAAGAAACCTGGGTTACAAACTACTGCTAAAATGAGAGGTCATACAATTAGAGCTTTGGTAAAATACCTAAAATCTTCCCCCCCCTTTCTGCAGTATATTCTCTATAACTTTGAAATTTCCCCCTTGCTAGCTATGCTAAAGTAAAGCTACATCCTTGTGAAATTAACTCACAAACTTTGCTTTATCAGCTTTAGATGCTACTGCTGGAGGTTGAAGGTTAATTTGGGTATTTTTTTGGCTAACTCTGTTGCTCACCTTCCTTTCAGCCCTTTTCCTGACAAAGCTTATTACACTCACAACTAGATTTATTCATATAATCATCTCTGCTCTCAGGAAAAGTAAAATGGGTTTTAGTCTGATACTCCAAGTTTGTTCAGAAGATAACACAACAGGCGTTTTTTTTTTAATAAAAAAAAAAGGCATACAACATCAAAGAGCAATGCAAGCAAACCTGCAGCCACTTAGTTTTCATTTTTTGAGGAAACAGTGCAGTTCAGATGGTATTTAGGTTTCCCCCCCTTCCCATATTGAAAGTACCAGTTTTGGTTTTAATTGCTGATTTCTTTGTGGTAACATATCAGATGAAGGCTTTGAAGGAAGAAGTCTAATGTCATCTTTGCAACTCAGTTACTGAACACTTGATCAAAAGCTCTTCAATCTTGTCACTTAAGCTGATTAAAGCTCATTTAAAAGATGTGTGCAAAATTGTGAGAAATTTAGCTGTCAGGGTGATGACTGTACTGAACGGTCAAAAATATTTTGTAATGGCTGTAGGTGGCACAAATTTTATATGGCTATATTTTAGACAGTCAAGTGGATAAAAAACAAACCTCATCCTGGAATGATGCCCCCTTGCTCCTATTTCTGTTGTCTGTATCTTTCAGACCAATGAATCACTATTTTTCAATCATTGTAGGATGTCACAAGCTGAAGAACTGTTGGACATCGCTTCTGCTTTGTTAGCCTGCTGCTTTCTCAAGCAAGATGGATACCTGACTCTTCTGGGCAGAGAAAATGTAAAAGCAAATCTTCCAGCTTCAGGGTATGCAAATTAATCACTAAGTTTTTCTTTCACATGCCTTTGTATGGTGGAGGGACTTATTTTCCTTTTTCAAATTATATTTTAAAATAAAGGGAATATATTGGCTAACTCCTTGAAGAACATCTGCCTTGGGAAGGATGCAGTCTGGTGGATCACAGGTGCACAGAGGTATGGCTCTGGAGGGTGGTAGGAAGGACCGAAAGTGAGAAACCCAATGTGCTCCTGGTTGTTTAGCCAGCAGGCTGCACCTCCTGACTTCACACAAATGCAAATGCTTTGAGAGGTTGCCCTAAGGGTCCTATCTCTGTTTGGGGCTGCACAGGGAGCGTGGGTACCAGAAGAAGGCCAGACCCCACAGGGTGGATGGACAGGAGAAGGCGAACAGGTGGCTAAAATCTGGGCGCTGCAACATCTAACTTACAAGCTAATCTTTTAGCTTTTGTCCGGATATTTATTCAGCATGCTTTGGCTTCCTGCAGCACAAGGCAGAGCTGAACCTGGGACTGCAGAAAGCCGTACTAGCAGCCTACACACTGAACTACCCTTCTTACAGATATAGAAAGCACATCTGTCTCTTCCTCTTCTTCCCTCTCTCTTCAAGGTACAAAAAGTGGAAGAATTCTGTCCCTTCTTTTCATCTAAGGTAAGGGTGATGCTGCAAAGATGGATAACCCTATTAAAACATTTTTTCTCAGAGTGTATAGGTAATTTTTGCTCTACTCATATATTATTAAGACTGTGAGACCAGCTTCTCAGCAGGGGCAAACTGATGTAACTCTGTAGAAAACAGTTAAGTTATGGGGATTTAAACAACAGAGAATTTCACCCCTCTGGCCCTCGCATCGCATCTTAGTCACTGGTATGTTTTTTTTTCAAATGTAATTATGTATGTATTTGCTTAGTATAACAGCTTACAGAAAATGTGAAGTGGTATTGCTAGACAGAAAAATAGAAGAAAAAGAAGAAGGAGAGGGAAAAAATATCCCCAACAACAATTCCTCAGTGTTTTAGTTTTCCAACTTAATGATACATAAGTTTAGCTTCTTTAAAAACATATCATAGTAATGGAGCCTCTGATTTGCAGTTCTTTTCTTTTTTAATAAAATATTAATTGCTAATATTTATTGCAAATAAGGACATTTATATATCACGTTCTACAGCAGCCCTTCACTAACGAATAATTTCTTGCGTGTCATTTGTTGCTGTAGAATTGCCACCACCACCATTCACTCACTGACTGGGGGGCCTCACAAAGATCAGACTTTAACATCATTACATTTTCTGCCTCTCGAATGGGATTTGTGGTCTATTCCCCGATTCTATTATTGGTTGCATTTCCCTGGCTGGAAGGAGAAAAAAGAAAAAAAAAAAAAGGAGAAGGAAAAAGATATAAGTAATGTTTTTATTAAATCTTTCTCTTAGCTTTATACAAGTTTTCCTTTTTTTTTCCCTTCTGTAGACTCCATGTATTTTTAATAATTTCTCTGTTACTTGTGGAGAGTTGAGAGGATGAGAGAGAAGGAAAGAGAGAGCACTCAGATAGAATAATTCAA
Organism: Rhea americana; assembly: GCF_003343005.1. Classification (NCBI taxonomy): domain Eukaryota; kingdom Metazoa; phylum Chordata; class Aves; order Rheiformes; family Rheidae; genus Rhea; species Rhea americana. The sequence continues at coordinate 1,420,854 of NW_028186956.1, read as the reverse complement.
TTTTCTACTTTGTGAGAAGAAAAATCTGTCTCTGGACTACATCTAAAAATAATAAAAAAATATATTTTCCTTTTGTAGCTTCTAACACATTTTTTTTAAGGAAAAAGCCCTTTTTAATCTCTGCTTCCTTTTTAGAAAATGAAGTCATGCACCTTGCAAAATCACAGTGCAGGTGATGCACATGCTTGAATTTGTAAGGAAGCAGGAGAATTTACTCCGGAATAGAAAATAGCTCAGAGGAAAAAAAAACAACTCTCTGACAAAATAAAGTCTAAGCCAGCAATGATAAGCCTTTACTATCCCATAAAGGAAGTGGAGGAGAGAGAAAATACTTCAACGTGTCTTTCTCCTTGGAGATCTAATTAGATGGCTTAGTAATCGTATTTACTTAATGACAATTTTTCTGGTAAATAGTTGAGGGCTGTTATTTTTTGCAACTTTTTTATGTCCATCAAACATTGCACACAGAGGGCCTAAGGTCTGTATCCTCAGGTATATTCAGGTATCAGCTTTTGGTGGGATTTTGGTGCTGAGGCAATGAAAAAGTCACTTCGCTCCCGTGTCAAGTTTGGGAAGGAAGGCCTGGGGACTGGCCCTCCTTTTTCCAGCACAGGCACTGGATCTAAATTGATGGAAATTTGGCATAAGCATCTTAGGCAACTTTAGTACATTTTCTATGCCGGTACATCTCATGATTATGGGACGAAGGATATACATACACACACATGCATGTGTGCGCACACACACACACACACATATACATATACATATCTGTATGTGTGTATGTACATGTATCTATGTATATCCTTTACACATATAGAAACATAGGGTGTGGGGGGGAAAGATTTCTAAGTTCCTGCGCTGCACTGCTCATACCTGGGAGGAGCACGAAGATGTAACATAGGATCTTCTCTATTCTACCTATTCTTTTTTTCACAACCTTTGGGTTAATATGCACAGTCAAGTGTACTCATTTGAGAGAGATGAACTGGAAACTTATTCCAGTATCTAGTACGTTCAGATTTGACTTTTGCAACAGGAGGTGTAACTAAAATATACATTTCTCTAGAAGTCCATCAAATCAGTGACAATTCGCCATGTGGAACACTGGTGGCTGAGATGACAATCAGATGCAAATAAAGGATGACCTTGTTAAATTACTGCATAAAAAGGCATCTAAGCTTGGTGAACTACAGTAGTTTAAATCTTTGTGTAAAAACTTCCACTATGCTTTTTCTGACATTGCAGTGTTTGAAACACATTTCTTCTTTTTGGCTGGAAATGGAAAAGAAATATTAACAGTCTCTAAAAACGCAGATTTTATATTTCATAACTTACTAGTTGCAGCTCAACACTATTATTATTATTATTATTATTATTGTTGTTGTTTGCTATTATTACCTAGTCACTCCTTCTACTGAAGCAGTGTAGCTAAAACTCAGTGCCTGAACCATGACTTAGCAGCTGGACTGTGTCTTGGCTGTGTATAATTATGTCTGTTTTAGTGTTTGCTTGGGCTGCACCTTACTTTGTGCTTAGGGTGGATCAAGAGCTGAGTCCTTCAGCCAGCAGTGGGATTTGATTTATATATAAAACTGGGCCTGTGCCTGGCCTTTGGAATAGTTGCCCACTGCTAACTGCTGCAGGCAGAAACCTGCTCAACTGATGTGGTTTAAAGCAAATTGGGACTGAAGTGATTTATTCATCTGTTAACAAAACATAACTGGTGTAGGTTCCTCCTTGTCACACCCTTGCTGCCCCTTGGCTGGTTGCCTGCTGCTTTCAGTGCCTGTCCCATGGGAGCTGCTCTGCCTGACCTCAAGGGAGGTTGAGATGCCAGCGGATAGCTGTGGACAGTGCCCAGCTGGGTTTCCCTGCTGCCCTGTTTTAGCAAGGTCTCACCTACGTGCTACAAATTCTCATGCTTCTTTTACACTCTTTTCAAATTGGCCTCTTCTTTTCTCAAAAAAAAAGAGGAAAATCCTGGTAATTCCTTGGTTACTGTTTAATCTATCTGATAGGTGTTTCATGCAGACTTCATCTCTGGTACTTCCCTCTTGGAGTTACCAGCTTTTTGGGCACCCTCAGCCTAGAGGATATTCTGCTCATGTGCACTTGCATTGCTGTTGCATCAGCTGTGGTTATCCAGGCTGTGTAAACAAGAGGGAGCTGTGTGAATCCCCTTTCTCTGGATTTATTATAGGAGACTTTACCTTAAATTGCCACACCATTTTTTTCCATACTTATGCTAGCCAGCTCAAGGAGACTTCTGGTTACGCTGAGAGGATTTTGATGAAGTGAATCACCAACATAACAGTAGCCCATGTTTTGAAGAGCTGCAGTAGAGAATATATTCAGGACTAGCTCTGATATATGACTCTTGATGAGGACTGAAAACTATCCATCCCTTGAAACCTGTATTTTAGAGAAGGTGAATAATGATTATTGACACTTAAAATTACTAATAATTTCCACTATTGCTGAAGATTATTTCAAAACTCCAGCTATCCCCATGCTAATAAAGGACAAATGTGAGAAGGTGTATTTCAATACTAATGCTCAAAAATTGATGCATTTAACTGTCATTAGTATTAATAGGAGTAATTCGCATAAATCCATGCGTATTGAGAAGCAAAGTATATGTTGTACATAGGAAATACAAGCTGTCCCATTTAGAGTAAAGAAGAACAGTTTAGTGAGAGATAGCTGATTTGTAACAGGATGGCACTTCTGGATAAGACAGCTCTTTTCCAGCTGCAGACTTCTCACTTTTTGAAATATCTACTGTTTGCTGTTCTTTGCAAAGAGCATCTGCAGATTTTCTTCCAGCCATTCTCATTTGTCTGAATCTGGCTTCTCAGTCAGGAAAGATGTTTTCTATGCTGGACTACTAGTTGACAAATCTAGTTGATATCTTAAATACAGGAGGAATTCCAGCATTATAAACTTGTGTGGTATCATATTGCTATTTACAGGAAGTTAGTGTACATTCTACAAACAAACTAAAAGCCTAAAAACTCCTATAAGTATTTCCTGTGCTAGCATAGAGCCATATATATTAACGTAGACTATTCCATTATTTACATTTTACTCTTTTATTTGCCCAAAGAAGTAAAGGCTCATTTTAAATTCTGATATCCACTACAGCCATAAGAAAAATCACTTCTGTTGGAATAATATAGAACAGAATTTAGAACGGAAATCTACATATCAGCTGCAGACCTAAGATCCTCCTCTTATTTGTGGTCCACATAGTCTAATGGAATTAACAAAGGTGTCAAGCAATGGCGAAATGAACCCCAAGTTTACTCTCTGAATTGGTGGAGATTATCCATTTCTTTGTTAATGGGATATTCTCTCTTAATCTAAGGCTAGTCTTCCTCTCAAACCTCTACTATCAATAGTGAAGGAGAAAAATCCGTCCCTGAGAGCAATTCAGAGTTGTTCAATTGGGCTCCTATTCTGAATTGCCCTCTTGAAGGCACCTCTCTCCTCTCTGCTGACTGCAGCTGGAGCTCAGGGAGGACCACCTCCTGAAGCTAAAGTTAGCTTACAAAAATACCCACGTCGAGGTCTTACTGGCTCCGTATAGGGCTGCACAAGAATGCTATTGAAGAAATCTATTTTTAAACTGCTCTTGGCAAAAGGATTCAGATTTTCTGTAAAGTTTTACAGTTTGCCATGGTGGTCCATGTTAGTTTTCCCTTCAAAATTATTTACTTTTATTTATGCAATTTATAAAATTATATACTTTTCATGATAAACCCAGGATGATGTATAGGACTGTATGAGGGCATGCTTTTCATGAAGAGAGGGATCCTGCACTGTACCAAATGCATGAGTTTTGGTTTTAGTGTTTTAGGTAGATATTAGTATATTGTTTCTCTGTAGTCTTAATGATTTCACTGCCAGTTTATTAAGAGACATCCTTGGAGCTGGCCATAGGAGAATAGAGTACAAATTGTAGCTAGACTTGTTGCCTACGTGAATTTCAATACAGGACCTTGGGAAATAGGCACTGTACAAATATATTATTATGACAGTACTTGCTTCAATGGGTTGTGTGTTGAAAGACAGGGTATGGTAATAAGCACAACAAGGAATTAGGCAGAAAAAAAATCATTTGGGGAGAATCCCAGATGATGCAATTGCTTGGACCCACCAAAATCAACAGTGATTCATGAGGCTCTCATGAAACCAAATATCTCACTGAAAACTTCACAAATTTCTTCTTCTTCTTTGTGAACCTTTTTTTTTGAGTACACATATAACCAAAGCACTAATACCACTCGTGTTATGCAGCAGGCAGTAATCTCCTTTTGATGGACTCTGTCCATGTATCTTTATTAATTTTACTGGATGAGCCTGCCCTGTTTGATACGATTGACTATGAACATAAAACTTTTTAATTATGATCCAGGCAATATTTTCTTCTTTCTGACACTGCAGAATCTTCCAGGTTCCATTTATTTTTAATTAGGATGCTGGCATTTTAGAGTCTGCCAGCCAAATGAGTGCTCAGTAGCATGAATAAATACTAGTATGTACATAGGAATATTTTGCCATCTGCTGAGCAAGGGGAAGAAGATCTGGTGAAACCTTCTTTTACAAAGAATGGATCACGATACTTCTATGATGCTCAAAACAGCACCAAGAGAAAGACTGATCTAATGCATAAATTCCAGATTTTTTCTGCTATTTTAGAGTGCTTGCAAAATACTAAATGAATAGTTTGCTTATTTTAATTTGCTGGTTGTCGGATGGCATGTTAGTCTGGGGGCATTTCTGACTTTTGTTCAGAGCAGAAGCCTAGATGTATCCTGTAAGATAATAAAGGTCGGATAATATGTAAAATGGTTGAAAGCAATCTTTATTGGCCTAATCCTGTTTCCATTCAAAATAGTGGAAAAGTCTCTTTACATCTCCCCATTAAAGGAAGAGTCAAGTCAATTGCAAGTAAATTTTGAAAATTCTGTCCTTAATGTATAATGTCACAAGGTAGAAAGTGACTCACTTCTTGCATTCAGTTTGTTTCACCTAGTTATTCACACTTGCCTTTGGTAACATGGCAAAGCATAGCTGGTAGGCCAAATACAAAACACCTTCTTGGTTAAGCTGTTAGTATCAGTGATGATTCAGCTGCTATTTCAAGACACTATTTTTAGCAACACAAGTTGCTCACAGTTTGATGTGAAATTTTTCTACTCTGTAGACTTCTGCTAATTAAATTTTGCAAGATATCTTAAAGCACTGGCTGGTCTGCAGATGTACTGCTGAAGTATTGCAGATATGATGTCCCTAACATATTATAGCTTTTAATGTTTTGAAAGTTTCAGTTATTCTTCAGTTTATATTTGACTGGCAAACTACAAGAGACCTGAAGAGTTTATTCAAATAAATCTCTCAAATTTATCCAAATTCAGAAGCTGCAAAAGGAATTGCCTAGTATTATAATCAAAAGATCTTTGAAACTCGTTAATTTTCTACTTGATAGGAAGCACAGTAGTAATAGCATTTCTAATGATCTGTTATTACTTCCAGTGTCCCAGCCAGATAAGGGAAGGGTTAAGGTACAAGAATATATAAAAAAGAAAACATTTTCTGACTTTAAAGCATCCCCTTTGGTCTGACTTCTGTGCAAAATATTAATCATTTATCCCCAAGTGTTTCTCTAACCACAGAATGCTGCCACTAGTATTTCTTAGAGAAATACTTTTCTTCCTCAAGTATCTGGGACCTTTTTATTTTCAATAGGATGTTGCAAATTCTGTTATTCAAGCCATAGGCTCACAGTGATGATTTACTATCACTTGTTTTTCTCCACATGCTGCTCTGGTTCATTGCAATGTGTGCATATCTTCTACACATATCTTATACAACAGTCCATTCTATATAGGTATAGACTATCTATATACTATTATGTATATGTATATATACAATACAATGATGGAATTATTGTGTAACAATTCCCTTTTCAGTGAATCTTCCAATATTCCTATTTTTTTTTAAAAAAACTTAATGTTATGGTCGATAAAGACTCTCTAACTTTACATTGGATTCCTGTATCTGAGATGTTTCTAAGATGGAATGGAAGCCTCTTCTTTTCATCTTACAGTCTTTATTAATACCTATGTTGTATTCTCATAAGCTGCTTAAGATGCTGTTATTATGATCTGTAACTATGTATTTGGGATAACTAAATCTAGACACTCTGTTGGATACATTGACTTGATTATTCTAACAAAGCGCAGTTGAAAGGAAGAGTTTGTGTTTATACATTGTCCATCTAGTAATTAGGTCATATCGGTGGCATTCAGTTCTCTTATCAATGCCAGCAAAGCATAATGGCTTCCTGCTGGTGTGTAACTGCTAAAGCAAAGCCAAGGGAGTTTATTTTCAAAACAAGAGACACGAATCCCATAGTGACAGAATCTTATTACATTTACTTTATTTCTGTTATACTACACCATGTGTACATGGAAGGGTACAGACAATTGGTCCTCCAGTGTGCCCCTGCCCAGAGCTAGCTGGATACAAGCCAGCTTTGGCCTGTAAGATATAGCTGGTAGCATCTCCCTCAAAGCTGTGATCTAGTAAATAACCTCTGTTGAGGTTGTTAGCGTATTAACAGGTGTCCTGTTCCATGTTAATACACTTCTATGGCTTCTAGTCTGAGCTGGGCTCACTTCCAGCAGGCCATGAGCATCAGCAGAGCAGGCACGTGGCTTGATCTTTCTTCGCAGCCACACCTTGAGTAAYTGAAAGACATTATTTTTCTCAAAGGCTGTAGGTGCAGAAGGTTGACAGTTTGTTCCCTGTGTCGCTCTTCACATTTTTCTGTTTTGCTCAGATAGCAGGCTAATGTTCTAATTTACTTAAAAACAGTCAGGGAAGGCTGCTGGTATCACCATGTTTTTTTTTTTTTTTTTTAATTGTAATAGCAGCTTGGAGCCCCAGGCATGGATTAGCACTCTGCCATAGTAGGAGCTGGAGCAAAACAGAAGTTCCTTGGTAAACAGAAATCTGACTTAAATTTGATATTGTCATGATTATGGGTGAGTAAAGCTCCAGTCTAAACAACTGGCCCACATGTGATTTGAATTCTATCTACTCTCTGTGTATTTCTGAAAATAAAAGTGTTTGAATATATCAAAGTTTTTCTCTTATCAAAAAGCTATTTTGCTGCATTCTGGAATATGAGCTGATTACACTCAGTTTTAGTTTCATTTAATTTTGATAGAAGTGGATAAATTACATATTTGACAAGATTTTATTTAGCAAAACCCAATTATTGTGAGTAAAAGGAATATGGGGCAATGAGTCATTGCTTTTACTGCTAGACAAAAATCTCATCATGCAGTTTAATGTAAAAATAACTGCCTGCCTTCTAGTCAGGACATGAAAAAGCCACTGTACCATTTAAAGCACATCACAAGTGAAAAAGATAATTTTGCTCAGAAACTCTACAAGAGAGGAAAAGAAATCCCTTTTTTTATAGAAGAAGCAATCTATATATTTGCCTCTAATGGAAAATTTAGAGGACATCAAAATCAAATGTTTTAAATTCTAAATGAGAAAGACATACAGTTCAGGCTGATTGTTGCCTGCAGAAAAATTTTTAGACTGTATTTTGACATTCTAAATATAAAATGCACCACGTGAGAAATGTTTGATTCATTCTGAAGCATATGATGAATTTCACCAGGAACTACTGACCATTCCCTCATCTTGAATGGAGTCAAATTGGAGCTTTTGCAGAGAAAGCAGAGCTAGAGTTCAGTATTTAATCTAACTTCCGTTACCTCTTTAATCTTACCTGAACAAATAAAACAATCTTGTCTTCATAGGTGAGCGAGAAATGACCACTGTGACCTACACAGTCTGTCTGTAACTACAGATACAACATTATTAGAAAACAGTGGCAGTGGGTTGATAGCAACGTTGCTTACCCTTTTTCCATTTCCCAGAAAGGAGAATCCTTTCTTTTGTCTATAGTCTTAGTAGATCTCTCTCACTCCCTCTCTCTTTTTTGGAGTAGGAATTTCAAATAGATGTCAAAGGTCTACTGCTGAATGTTAAAATTCTGCAGATGAAAAGGCAGGTACAAAAGTCCATAGCTATGCCTTATTTACAGGCTATGTGGCAGGTAAACACACACACAACCTGAAGGCATATTGGATATTTCCTAGCACAAAGATAATTAGACTGGAATCCCAAAGTGAATGAACCTTTTCTAAGTATAATATCATAAACACTGTCTAGAGTATCCTCTGATGTGACGTCTGAATCACAGACAACAAATGAGAGATAACAGCAACATGTAAGTGTGGGACATTTTTGAAGTATTGTAATCTGACATTCATAATACTATTAACTACTCAAACCTATTAATATTTTATAACAAAATCTTCTGTCTTTGTTATTAACTCCTGCTCATATTTTATTTTTATGAAACATCTCTTTTTTGCTTTTATACAACCCAAGATATAGGAATTTCAATTACAAAAGTCAAGTTAGTATTTGTTGCCTTTGAACTACAGCTTTCTGTCCTAAATTGTTGCTGAGAAATTAACTGGCGAAAGCCAAGAGTGTAGTCTTCATGACATTATTCCAGGGGGGAGTTTTCGAGCTGTTTGCTACAGAGACAACACCACATTACAAGTTATGTCCACATGTAAGATAGCAAGCACTGGGGCATAATGATAAGCAGATGGCATTATTTGCAGTGGAAGTAATAGCAACCAGAAGAATTGCTGCCTACATTATTTTGCAAATGCTGTTATATTACGCTGTGCTGATGCGTGGGACTTTGTGGGCTCTCCCCGTGCAAGGCATAGGTATCAATAGCAACGGATGAGAAAGCTGGTGATGATAAATAAACAGAAAGTAGTTGTTTAGAAGTAGATGGCATTTAAAAACAACACAACCACAGCAATCAGTAAGAAAAGACAAAAAGACAGGACAAATACTGGTGAAATAGAGGGAAGAGGAAACTAGATGCTGTTTCTGTCATTAAAGATGTTGTTTCTGAAAGTCCTTATATGTATATGCCATTCAGAAAATCTGAAGCTTCTACTTTTTATTACCTATAATACTGCCTAATTTACCACTGCCATCTGCCTGGCAATTACTGCTGGAAGTAGTGCATCCAAGGCAGATTATTTTTGAGAAGGACATGACTGCACTGTGAGATGGAGTGTATAGGGAGATTCCCAGGCTAGCATAGACCCATATTTACATACGTTATATACAGTTACACAGTTGTATATATACAGTTACACAGTTACACATATGTAACTTACACAGTTACATATTTAACACACACTTCCGTGATTCTGTGATTCTGTGATGTACACACAAAAACCACACAAAGGTATGTATAGATACGTAATATATATGTAAGTATAGAGTGTAGAAATTGAGACATACGGTATTTCATTATATCATTTCATTTCATTATAACCTTTGTGATGTTAGTGCAAAATCCCCCTCTTTAGATCTAAATAAAGCTCTTTATGTTTAAAACAAAATGTGATGATTAGTCTGTAATGTTATTTGGAAAGACATCTTCATATGAACTTGGAATTATCATTTCCTCTTAATTATGCCCTCATCGCCTTGTGCACTCAGAGCTAGACTAACTTTTTTAGAGTCCCCCGACACATTGGAAGAGATGGCGCAGAAGAGACTTACATCTGTGGCAAGTCCCAAAGGCACTCAGCTTCAAAGGCACAGAGGACCATATGCAACAGTGGCAACTATACCTGCTGGAAGACTGCAGCATGTCCTCCCTCCGGCATTGACTACAAACAGCTGATGTGGAAAAAGGATGGGCAATGTACACAGCTCAGACCCATCCCTGCTGTGCTGTAAAGCATAGCAACCTGGTTTTCATTCTTGTTGTCTCTATGCTGCCTTCAGCATAGAGCATAGGGTATTGCGTGACTGCGAAATGCTATAGGAGAACTTCAGGCACTGTGAATTCACTGCAAATGCTAGTAAGCAGAAGGCATACCAGAGCTGGGAAACTTCTGTGTGTGTTACATACAGCTATGCTCCAAAACAGAAATAATCAGAAGAGAACTACTGTGTTCTCCGGAACTGAAACTTTGGGAATGAAAGGAATGAATGCACATCCAAACAGAGAAAAAAAAAGAAATTATATTGGAATCAGCTGTGGGAAAGAGCTTTGTGGTAAAGGGCTCTTCTTCTTACGGTAAAAAACAAACATTATTGCAATAACATTGTCATGATTGCAATTTTATTGTAATTATATTATTGTAATTCATTATTTTATTATTGTAATAATTATTATTGTATTATTATTAATAATAATGTAAAATAATAGCATTACATACTTTATTGATTACTGATCTCATACATTGGACATTGCTCCAGGGATTCTACCACTCAAATATGATAACTTGCTAAGAAGGCTCTCCAAAAGTCATTCAATATTATCATTTATTTGTATTATGACAATGGCAAGACATCCTAGAACATAGATCAGGCACTGAGGATACCCTACTCATTCTAGGTGCTGTCTTTACACTGAAAAATTTGTAATAAAGAAGGTTAAACAGTTAGGAGATGGAAAAATGAACCCCTTTCCTTTTTATTTTGTGTGTGACAAACCAAGCCTTTGCCCAAAATCTTGAATTTTCTGGTGTGTGTGGAGTTTGGAATAGAAACTGGAAACACATATAGGCATGTTCTCAGAGTCATGTGGAAAACTTACTACCATTGAAAACAATGAGAATTTGATCTCTAAATATCTTTCAGTATCTTTGCTCTCATGAGCTGTTCAAGAAACAAAGGACAACTAGTATCTACCAAATGATTTAGTCACAAGAACATATTTACTCTTAAGGGTTCAGTTTACACCACTAGAACTGTAAAATGGTGTGCACAGAAAAGGACTAAACTGTGTTGAGTACTCTTATCTAGTTAGCCATGTCAGCATGGATATCAGCAAGATGGCATTTTGCTCTTCATGCTGATCCTCTGTGCTGCTAAAGCTAGTCTTTCAGCTGAGCTAGCTACTGTGAAACTAGCTTGGCTATGTACACTGCACACATCTGCCACAACAATTTCAGTAAACATGCTCTAAGTTCTGTGAAAACAACCCACGTAGACACTTAAAAAAGTTATACTATGAAGAAAGACTAGCAAGGTTCTCAGAAAATTCTTGTAGTCATTCTCGTGTCTTACACTTATATGAAGTGTATTGTCTATGTCTGTGGGAACTGAACAGCTGCAATCGTAAAAAGACTAACAGAATGGAAAGAGAATGGTTCTGTTGTATCAAAAAGAAAAAGAAATCAATGTGGAAAAAAATCAATTGGAAAATGTAAAAGCTGTACCAATTAGTTCTTTAATATATAGCCTTTTGAATTCCCAAAGAGCATTTTTAAGTGTTACTTTTTATTTTTATTTGAATAGATGGACTGCTTAATGGTACGGAAGCAATCGTATAAAGCCAGAAGACTGTATCAAAAAGGTTCCTTTTAAAGTCCAAAAGCAATATGTTATAAATATGATGTAGTCTTTATTTTCATACAGAATGCTGTGCATCCTGGCCTTCCACACTAACCCAAACCTTTGCAATGAACGTGAAATTAATGAGTTTCTTGTCCAATGAGTGGACTGTGAGGTGGACTGAGAACTGGCTGAATGGCAGAGCTCAGACGGCTGTGATCATCAGTGCAGTCTAGTTGGAAGCCTGTGGCTAGTGGCGTCCCCCAGGACTCAGTACTGGGTCCCATCCTGTTCAACTTCTTCATCAGTGACCTGGATGAGGGGACAGAGTGCCTCCTCAGCAAGTTTGCTGATGCTACCAAGCTGGGAGGAATGGCTGACACACCTGAGGTCTGTGCTGCCATTCAGAGAGACCTGGACAGGCTGGAGAATTGGGTTGAGCCTCATGAAGTTCAACCAAGGCAAGGATGGGTCCTGCACCTAGGGAGGAAGAATCCCAAGCTGGGAATTGACCTGCTGGAAAGCAGCTGTGCAGAGAAGAAGGTGGGAGTGCTGGTGGACAGCAAGTTGACTACGAGCTGGCAGTGTGCCCTTGTGGCCAGGAAGGCCAACGGTATCCTGGGGTGCATCAGGAAAACTGTTGGCATCGTGTCAAGGGAGGTGATGCTGCCTCTCTACTCAGCCCTGGTGAGGCCTTATCTCGAGTACTGCATCCAGTTCTGGGCTCCGCAGTACAGGAGAGACATGGAGCTACCGCAGAGTCCAGCGTAGGGCTACGAAGATGAGCAGAGGGCTACAGCACCTGCCCTACGAGGAATGGCTGCGAGAGCTGGGCCTCTTCAGCCTGGGGAAGAGAAGACTGAGGGGGGATCTTATCAATGTGTACAAGTACCTGAAGGGAGGGGGTCAGGGGGACGGGGACAAACTCTTTTCAGATGTCCCATGTGACAGGAGAAGAGGCAATGGGCAGAAATTGAAGCACAGGAAGTTCTGCCTGAACGTAAGGGGGAATTTCTTCCCTGTGAGAGTGACGGAGCACTGGAACAGGTTGCCCAGAGAGGTTGTGGAGTCTCCTTCTCTGGAGGTATTCAAGGCCCGTCTTGATGCAACCCTGTCTAAAATGCAGTAGGTGACCCCGTTTGAGCAGGGAGGTTGGACTGGATGATCTCCAGAGGTCCCTTCCAGCCTCAACCATTCTGTGATTCTGTGCTTCACTTTAAACAAGGGAGCAATTTGACCCTGTGAGCTCGATTAAGTTTGTCTTAGTTTGGGATGTGAACTGAGTCACAGTTCTTCCTCTCACAAACCTTCAAATTAAAGTACATCTCACCCATCTTACATACTTCTATGTGGCAAAGTATTAGCTAATAAATAAACGAGAATGTTTTTAAATACCTTTTAAGCTTCCATGCAATAAAAAATATTTTTTTTGCTATTTTTAACATGTTAGTAGCTGGCTACTGATCTATATAGTATATGATAATGAAAAAAATGAAAGTAAAATCTCTAAGTTCTTTATGTATCTAGATGTGTCAATATAAGAAATCCACTGCAGTGAAGATATGACTTTCATTAGGGAATTAAGGAAAGGAATTAATAATGAGTTTGAGTTCAACTACATATATGATGGCACATATGACAGTAAATGAGAAGAACAGGGAAGGAACAACACACAGTGCAGAACACCACCACTGTTTTGATTCCTAAAAGTTTCTCTCCCTTGACATCTAATGATGATACTCAGAAGATCTTTGGTTACCTGTGTTTTTTTCAGCAGTTCTCATGACTTTCAGAGGATCAAGGTTATATCCATATATTCTTCAAATTTTCACTGCAGTGTCTTTTACAATCACAAGCAGAAAATGAATTGAAATGTTTTTTATAGGAGCATGTGGGTTAAAATTGACTGAAAGATGATAAACAAAAGATTATGATAGTGACTAGGGGAAAAATATCTAGTAGGGTAATGAAGGGTGCAGTTTCAGGATTGTTCCTATTTAACATCTTCATTAGCAATCTGGAAGAAAGAATAAACAGCATGTTAATGAAATTCACAAATGATACTAAATTAGGAAGAGTCACAAATACCAGTGAGGACAGACACATAATACAAAGGCCCTAGGGAGAAACACGGGTAGGAAATAATAAAATAAGACACAGCTTGGAAAAATACATACTAATATATTAGAGCTAGAGCAATATGAATCAATGTGAGCAAAAATCCACAAAAGTACTAATGCTGGAAGAGAATTAGTGAGCAACATATTAGATATGAGTTGTAATGTGGTATGGTGACAATAAAAGCCAATATATTCTGGGCTGTATATGCAAAGGCGTAAAGTCATGGATCAAAGAGGCAATAGTTCCTCTAAATAGCTCTGTGCTTATTGAAAAGGGAGTATTGTGTTATGGGAACAGAAGTGCACTGATACTGAAGGAGACTCTTAAGTCAACATAGCTGTACTGGATTGTAGTGTCAGGTGTTAGGTGCTGTACTAGATTGTAGTGCTGGGTACCTATAAAATTCTGCAAGAAAGAATGTAAAAGGCATGGTTTATAAATGTATGGAAAGTCTGACGAGGATGAAACAGAAGATGGGTTAATGACAGGAAAAATAATTCACTGAACTGTGAAGGATTGTTTGAAGTTTTATTCAGATCAAATTCTTCTTTCTTAATGAAAAATGAATTGGCAGACGACAAAATGACATGTAACATGCAAAAACAAAGTGATGATCACTTTACCTTTGGTAAGTTATTTAGCTTTCCTCCCCATCACACCTACTCACACCAACCCACTCACCCATACTAAAAGTAAAACCTGAGGTCAATATAGTTCCTCATGCTGTGACAAAGATGTACCTGGAATCAGTTGAAAATTCTTGTGTGTTTATTTGTTTCTCGGAAATATTATAAGATAGATAGGCATAGGAAAAGGTACAGAAAGAATAGTTAAAGTGTTTCCCCATTTTTCAGATTTTTCAACAGGAAATGGAGTTTAAGTCCGTATGGAAATTCATTGCTACTTATTTTATCCAAACACACTAAGTCTTGAGAATGTCACATGAATGGACATTTTCTTTTGAACAATAAAATAAATAATAAATAAATTTCCTTTTCTGTCCAGATGGAGGGTTACAACGAGAAGGAAGAAAATTGTACCACTTCACAAATCCATCCTGCATTTGTATTTTTAATACTGCATGCATTCTGATGTTACCTCTTTTTACCACTCACCCAGAATATAGTAAAACTGAAAAAAAGAGAAAGCCTTCTCTCTTCTCTGATCTAGACAGTGATACTGCTTCTGTAAAAGGAGAGATTGAATAGATTAGGATGCTTCAGCCTGTAAAAAAATGGAACATGCATATATACGAATGCATGTTCATATATATGTTCATTAATATGAATAATATAGAAGAGTGAATAATCACTCCCTATTCATTTTCTTCTCATGATACAAGAACACAAGAGTAGAAAATGAAAGATCAACCAGCTGGTGTAAAATAGAAATAAGTACTTTTCCATACTACGTATAATTAGACCCTGGCACTCGTTACCACAGGGTGGGTACAACAGGGATCAGAGAGATTCCTGGAAGATAAATGTGTATAAGGGCACTAAAAAGAAAGTTTCACATACAGTCTCTTGCTCTGAAAGTCCCTAATCTGCAGTGTACCAGAAGCTAGGAGGACTACATATCAAAAAAGAAAAAAAAAAGGCAGGAGGGGATCACTCTGTACATACTCGATTTCTTACTCACTTCCATAAATGCTTCCTTATACAGCACTCAACTGTCCTACTACGATCAGGTGGACCAAATGGAGCCATCTTCAGATTATTAGGTACAGTAACAATTACAAGAACAAAACAAAATATTTTGTCAGTGAAGACTCTTTTTTAACAAAATGGCAATAGAAGAAAATTCTGAACACAAAAAAAGGAGCGATGTTTCGGAAAACAGTAGAACCAGAAATTATGAATGAGTAAACCAAAATACTTGCCTTGCTGTGTGAAAATGCTCTCATAGTTCAAATGATTAAAAAAATTCTTCTTCTAGAGGAATGGCAGTATTAATTCGATGTCGTATTGCCAGCTGCTGTCTTGCCATCAGGCTCTGTATTATGGCACATGCACTAAGGTCTGTGGCACTGAACAATTGAGAAACAGTTTATTGCTTTGAAAAATAGCCTAAATGCCAAAGCACTTTAAAAAATTTGCCCCCCATGGACTTCTCTCCACAGCAAGCGTGTTGTATATAGCTTAGTTGTTAAAAAAACTATCTGGTCAACAAACTGTATTTGTGAGTTTTGAAAGTGTTATATTGTGAGATATTTGTTAAATACAAACCAGGTTTAATCTGGCATAAAATTAAGCATTATTTAAGTAGTAATGTAAAGCTGGGCCATACTGGGAGTAGAGCAGTGGGATTTTACCTTGTTTGGCAAAGGTAAAATCCAGCAGACGATCTCTGGGGTGCATGACGACTTCTATATCTTCTCATGGGTCTGCTAGATTTATGCAGTTGTCTAGTACATGGATGAGAATGGGCCACTACCACTGTGCATTAGTTGAAAAGCAGGAAAGAGTGGTTGTAGGCCTAAAATATAAGAAATTTTAGACTCCTTGATCCACAGCCATGTGTTCAGATCCTCCTGTCTTATCTTTCAGCACTTCACAACTGCTGAATGCTTTGTTAGAAATTTCCTGTGCTTTTGGTAAGCTAAACATGTATTTTAGTTAAATAGTACTTTAGTTTACTTTGTCAGGTGAGGAGAATAATTTTAAACTCAAAGGTTTTTGTAACACAAGAAGACCAGACATTATAAAAATAAATAAATAAAGACTTCTTTTTATGCACAAACTACTACAACAAGGTGATTCCAGAGAGAAAATCAAGAAAGATAACGTAAATTTTAGACTCTAGTGAAAAAATAAAAAGTTAGACAGTCTATTAGGACCTGAGACTGCTTTTTTTATTTATTAATCCTGTATGAATTTTTAGGATCTGTGAAAACTAAATATATTTGTAAGTATTTGCTTCTTTGAGAGGGTGAACTTATCTTAATTGAGCTCTGTTAACTTCTAAGTTAGAATTTCTCTTTCATAGTATAAAATGATGTATGTATTAGTTTCTTCTTTTAAATGTCCTACCCAATATACCTGAAAGTCAACAGAACTAAGGGCTCCGTGAGGAAGATTCTTGCTCCAGCAACTTTAATGCATTTCCCTAGGAACCTGAGGTAATTTTGTTTATTGCTGCTATAAAGGATGAAGAATGGTATCTGTGAGAAAAGTCAGCAGACATTTTGTTATCAGATTTGCTGCAGCCTGCTGAGAGGTTGTGTCCCTTCATATACCTCCACAGATCTTCCTTCCTAAAGAATTTTGCTCCTTGGTCTTAGTGCATATTTCAGACTGTAAGTATGTGGTTGTTCTCTGTGTATAGGAAGAGCAACTCAGTTTAATCTTCATCCCATAAATAGGTCCACATGAGCTTTGGCTGGGCACTGGCATTGGTCACAAAGACCCACTGATAAAGATAGGACCCACAGTCAGTAAAAGAGTGTGTTTATCACAGAAGCCACACACAGGGATATTGAGAAAACAATCTGCATTAGCAAAATGTGTTGATCCATAAGAATGGGTTAAAGTAAATCAAATCGAATTGTATTTAACGTTCGGAATAAAAATATTGATAGCAGTTTAATGCCAATAGCTAATCAGCTTTAACAGTTCATTGAAACTTTATTAAAAAATGCACCATGTGGATCTGCTCTGCTCTTCGTGGTACCCTATTGTAGCTTGGAAGTTCTCTACCATTTCTTGCGTGAACCTCATTGCTGACATCTTCTTTCCAGTTCCTCTGCTCCAGATGGCTGGCTCCACTTTCTAGGCAAATTACCTTTCTTGCCAACAAGTCTTGGCACTAGC
Source organism: Rhea americana (assembly GCF_003343005.1). NCBI lineage: Eukaryota > Metazoa > Chordata > Aves > Rheiformes > Rheidae > Rhea > Rhea americana. The sequence continues at coordinate 1,403,443 of NW_028186956.1, read as the reverse complement.
TATGGACTTCAGATCATAGCAAGTCCTGGTTTCTTAGTTTCCTGTAATGTCTACATACACCATCCTCAACCCCTTTCCACTGAAATACGGAGCAGAAGATGATGATGAACGACTAAACCAAAACAGTTGCAAAAAATGGGCATACTCACATTTATCACTGAACTGTGATTACTGTAGTATGATATCACTCTAACAATAACCACTACTATTTTAAGTATAACAAACTCCGGAGTAACCACACACCCATTATTTGCATATGCCACCTTAACAGATAGACAGGAAAAACCAACACTCTGGGAATCATTACTAGAGGACAAAGGATCAAATTCTTGCTATCCTGGTTGTATATTTGCTGTGTTTGCTTCTGGCGTCTGGTATTTCACTGATATTCTGCATAGCTCCCAAAGTATCCCTAGTGCAACATTTGATACTTGCCCAGTAAAATTCAATTGGTGCCGAAGTACACATACTTGGATGCAGGTTTATGGCTATATAAAACTGTGAATCTAATTCTTATTTACACTTAGAACCTTTTAACCTGCTCTAGAAACTTAAAGGCTGATAAAATATAATGTTTGCTTATTTCTGGTGCTTTTTTACGTTACTCCAGTTGTGCAAAGTAGCAACACTGTAGATGAAATCAGATGTATTGTGTCCATTTGTTGAAATTGAGTTTATGTATTGAGTGTGACAGTAGCAGAAGATTCTAGACATCACCATTTATTATGGTTTGATACAGTAGTTAGATCTTTCTTTATATCTCTTTAGTATATACATATTCAGGACCTTTTAATGCCATTGGGAATTATGCATAGCTATGAATGGGAAGATTGATAAGCAGAAGTATTAGAAACACATTATCTTGAAGTGTTGCGTATGCCTTGGAAATTTATACTCCACAGCATATGTGAAATAGTGGATTTGCTTTTAGATAGCTTATCAGTAAGAATAAAGTAGTCCATAGACAAAGAACAAAGTTTTATAGTTTTCAAGCATTTCATCTCCTCTAAAGTGAAGATGTGAGAATATCTCTGAATTTTTAAAAGGCCCCCTGCCAGGAAGCAGACATACCAAAGTGTTCAGATAAAAGCATCCTATAACTACATGTTGTAAGTGTGTAAGTAAAGAAGCACAAGCATACCATTGCTAGAATAGAAATGTATAATATTGATAAATGATATGTACATTACTAATGTGCAGCAAAGTTATTCTATCAATTGCCCAACTCAGAGCTGGGGGGAAAAAAAAACACTGTTCTTAACTCACCTAGGTATGTGTAGTGCTTATTGAGGTTTCATCATAATTCAGTAAAAAATTAATTAGTGCAACAGGCTTTTTGTTTGAGTACATCAAGACTGTTATTCTAGATTAACTGAGCTTGAGACAGCAAAAGGTTATGCTTCAGTATTCATACAAAGGACAGTACCAAAGTGGACCTTGTAGTGGCTTCAAAAATATTTAAGCACATACTTAGAGACAAGCATGTTTCAGCTTTGGCCAGAGAAGCATATTTTCCCTAAAAATCAATTAATTATTTCAATTCAGTTAAGTGATTTGACTGGATAGCGAGCTACTTCCTGCTGTGCATACAGTTTAATGGCACTTAACATGGTATATTTACACAGTTAAATAAATTGAAATATGATTGATCATGTCACACTGAATAATATTGTATCTTAACAAAGTTTGATTTGCAGTCCTGCAAAGAGATATGGTCTTGTGAGGCTCTGATGACAGTGTATAATACTACTAATATCAAAGGACATCACACATCTGGATGTGAAACCTTGTGTGATAAGGTTTCTTGTTATCTATAACTAAAGTACGTAGAGTCAAAATTAGCTCTCCAGGAAACAATGTTGGAAAACCCTCTTTGCTTTCCCTTTTACAACTCCAAAGTTCAGTTTACAAGTACATCATCTTCCAGAAAAGTATGTATAATTCCTCCATTTCTAATACTATGGTATTACTAAAGACGATCTTTTTAAGGATCTAGAGTTAACCTCTGGTTGTTATTACATATTTGAGAAATATCCTATTTATCCTTTTCAAAAACACCTAAGAAGAATCCTTTAGGTAACATCCAGCTCATTTGATCAAATTCTCTTTTCTACCAGAAAAATGCATTTTTTTGGTGGTTTCTTTAAGAATTACCCACATATGGGTGTCCAGTCTTCATATTAGTACATGGGGGAAATGTCGAATTCATCATATAGTGGTGATAGTTTCTTTCCAAATGACCAAAAAAGAAATAAGTGATAGCCATTTACAGACATTTACTATGTAGAATTGAAATAAGATTGTAGATTGGGATTCACTGATTATACTCAGATAAGTACTTTTAATTACTTCTCTCATGATAAGTAAAGCTACCATATTTTAAAGACGCGAGGGGCCCTGACAGAGTAGCAATGAATAGTGCGAGTTCACTCAGTGAGTATAAGGAACCAGATATTGGTGCCCTGGCTAACATGAAAGAGTGGACACAGAGCACAACTGGAAACTCTTTTCACCAGATACATGCCTGAGAAAAGGCAGAGCAGGAGAAGAGGTTCTCACAAACCAGTTCTTTACTGGGTTTGTGCAGCTGAGTACAGCTGGAATGGGGGAAGCCTTGGCTCCACTGCTGCCGTGTACCTGCTGATATGAACGTGCCCATGTTCAGGGAAGGCTGTTATGTGCTGATGTAGCTGATTGATTGACTTTCCAGGACAGTGGGGAGAGGTGGAGGAAGGTGTAGTTTCTTTTTTCTCTTGTTGCTTCAGGCCAATACAATGACCTTCTGCCAGATGCTGGGCAGATGGTAATGGCTTTAATGCTTAAAGAAATATTGGATGAAATCTTTGTGATGAGCCTGATGTCTTCTCATTCATTGCTTCAGAAGCACAAATTACCTGTAAGAGTAAGCAACTAAAGTTTTTTTGAATGCAATGGAAAAGCCTGAGCTGTGTGTGTATGACAAATACCCACACAAGAGAGGTCAGCACTGTGTTTGTGATTATCTATTAAGTATACTATACTAATGTAATACTCACTGAATCTCAGATCTTGCAAACATTTATGTCAGGAAGAGTAGCATTACTGAGTTCCTTAGAGCTGACTGAATCAGTCTGGCGGGGTACAGTTATTCCTCTGAATACATGTAAGCTGGATGAGGGCCCAATCTGTACTAAAATCATTAAGACCATTGCTGACAGCAAAACTGCTATAGGCAAAGAAGAAAAAAAATCTTTCATACACAATAATTAATATCACAAACATGAAGTGGAACAGATTGAATTTTCCGTAATGCAACTCTGCAGGGAATTAAAATCCTTTAGAGATAACTTTGAATGGTGGGATCCTTAAAAGATAAATTTCAGCTCATAACAGAAAATCTGGTTAATAGGAAAATGTTACAAGATATCACATGATAACATCTGATGTATTACAATAGGAAATGAATTAAGTGATGATTAATTAATCACAAGCATAACAGATGATAGCAATATCTGTAATCAAAAGTGATTACACTATACCAAGATCAAATAACATAGTGAAGATATATATTTGAAAAAGTAATACTATTTAATGTGCACCATTTAATTTGCTGAATAGGACAACATGAAGTGACTGATAAAATACCCAGAGTATTTTGGGGTTTTTGGGGGCTATAAGGAAAACCGGATAAATTTTAAAGAATTATAGGCCTGCTGTCTGTTTTTCAGTTTTCATTATATTGCTGTCATACTCAATTATTCTTATCTTTCTCAAGTTATTTTGTGATATAAGTCTGTCCTTCCTTAGACCAAAGGAATTTTGTATATTTGCTTTTAAGTTGTAGATCAAGCTGTTTCTGTGCAGTTCAGCCATTTAAGGAAAATACAACATCTTTGACTAAAATTTTACATACACTAAATGCAGGGAGCAATAAGTTTAACTCTATAATTTTCATAGGGAGATAAAACACCAAATGAAGGAGTTTGTTTCTGAGGTTTATGGGTTTTGTCAGATATTTAATCAGTATTAATTTGGGGTTTGTTGGATTCCTTTCACTTCTTCTTTGGTGCTAACCCTCCTCTAGCTCTTTACCCTGCAGTAAAGCTATGTAACTTGTATAAGTAGCTGAGGATGACTTCCAGCTAGTAGGAATTTCAGAATGTCAGGCCTGAGTAAATCGTTTAAGCTATCCAAATGTACTTAAATCATTTCTCTCCTCTTAGTTCTTCTTTTCTTAAAAAGATCTAGGTAATTAGATGGGAAATGCATTTGGCACCTGTATAGATGAAGTCTGCTTAAACAATGTCAAATTGTGCATCCCAAGAGACTATCTAAAATCACTTTTCAAAAATTTAGGTCAGCATCTAATTAGAGCCCCAATTTACCCAAGAGTATCAAGTAGAGCTGTGCAACGTTATACACATTCAGTGACATTTTGGCTATCGAGATATTTTTGTGAAATTCCGAGTACATGCACATGAAAAAAAGAGGGAAAATAAACTCCTAAAAATCACGGAAGACTTGCTTTCATTTTTTTTCTTTTCTTTTCTAAGTTTGCAGCAGACACAGTTTTTACCAACTATTATTTACTAGATAAATTTAGAATAAATGTTCTGATCCAAATGCTTTCATACCAAAGTACAAACTTGTCACAGTACCCTTAAAGTGTGAAAATGTGAATGAGAGATACTAAAGAGCAAGCTTCTTCCCTACCTGTGTCTCGGTATGAATTTCACAGTGTTGAGAGGAAAAAAAAGGGAAAAATATGAAGAAATTCTCTTTCAGGCTCCTGAGACAAATCAAGCCTTTGTTTGGCTGGAGGATGGAAAGCTGAGGCATATTTTTGTCCCAGTACCACTCCTAAGAGCTGTGGGCTCTGAGTATTGTCCTGCCTGGAAGCCAGAGCTCACTGTGAAAAGGCTCACGCGGAGGGAAGTCATCCTCCAAGTTCAGAGACAAGGAGAACGGCTGACTGCCCACCTACTCAGCAATCTCTCTCTAGTGACCATGCCTCAAGTATTTCCTTGTAGCATAAAGCTGGCATATGGTTAGATCAGCTTAGCAGCTTAAACCCTTGTTTTAATCCTACCTGGGATTTCTGTGAATACCAATACAATGCTGCCAACTCAGTCTAACAGGCATATATTGCTAAACAGCAATATGGGGCATCTAATTTCTACTTCTCTGCTGCATGATTTTGGGCAGCTCTTATGGTCCAGATCCCAGCATTCAAAGAAAGGAAAGCAGTAATACTGATTTACTCTTTCAGGCACTGAAAATTTGTCAATGAGAAGTGCAATAGAAGTAGCTCTATGATTAGAAAGATAAAATAGAATTTCCTAAGAATATCTGCACTGCACTGCCCCTGAAAAGGGGCAAACATCAATCGAAGTTTTATCTCGCTTTGATGCAGTCATAACATCTCTCTCAATCTTAAGTCTAATGAGGTTTGAACTCACACTTTTCCTCATTGTGGGCACTGGTAGAACCTCTTTCCTCTCTATCAATATTTATAGTATTGGTAGAGGTGAGCCATCAATAAAGCATCTACAACCTTCTACAAATAGTGGCTGAATATGTCAATTGGTTAAAAATCTTTTGGAGACACTCACATTCTGTATAGGATCACAAAAGTCTCATTCCCATAAGGAATCAGGCAAAATGTACGTATGAGGAGACTGCTATCCTTCTTATTTAGCCATTCCTGAACCCAAAGTACAGGCTGTCTGTACAAATCAATTGATCTCGTTTCACTTTAGATTTTATGTTAGTGCTCATTACTATAACAAAAAGTCCTGAACTGACTGACTCCAATCTATGTTAAGTGTATTATGGAGCAGAAGATTGCTGCTATTTGCAAGTTGCCATTGCATCCTGACCTTGTAGATTTTCCACTCTTGGATTCTAGATGCATACGTTATACAGTTGGGTCAGTGTCAGATACTTCAGCCCTCTGCCTTCCTGTTTCTGTTGTACAAAGCCTTTTACACTTCGGATTTAATTCAGATAGAGGCGACTTGAAGTTCTCTAATAGATTTCTCAAGTGAACAGATGTAATAGTAAGCAACATTTTCTCTGGTATAATGCTTGAGATAAAAATAAAGTGAAGGCCACTTTTAGGCCAGATACTCTTGTATTGTCCTAGAAGGGGAAAGAAGGAACTTTCTGTATTAGACAAGCTACTTGTCCAATAGACAATTCAGTCCTTGAGGATAACAGCTACCTTTGATTGCCTTCCCAAGGACTCTGCTGGAAGAAGAAGCACGTTCAGAATTTTTTAAAACTCCTATATTTATATGGTCTTTATATGCCTCTGAAGCATTCTCCATAGTTTTTCCAGTGAAATCATATGTATATATACACACACACACACATATATAATGTTCTTTATAACATATCACACATACATATATATATGGTATTAGCGGAAAGGACTAATCCCCTTTAAACTAGTGTCTCATTTCTCCCAGTAGCTTAATTCTTTTCCAGGAACACCTTCCACAACACTAGTGCTTTTAGATCTGATAAGGCTGTTTCTTACGTATTTGAGAACTCTCTCTTGGCATAAGTCATAATCTCGACTGTCCAAATGAACTTTAAGAGGAATTATTAGATCTAGAACCATCTTAGTCCACACTGTGAGGCTATGAACATTGGTGAAAACTGCTTTGAGTAGAAAAATGAGTTGCTCACTCTAATGCCTAGAAAAACTGTTTTCCTTAACTACAGAACTTCTGTGGTAAATTTTACCATAATGATCTTAAGAGAGGGCATAGAATTCGCATGTGGCTTTTCTTGTCAAAATTAATTAATAAAGGTATGCCAGTGATATGGTTCATAGCTAATAAGAACCATATCACTGGCGTAACTTTATTAATCTCTGGATTATCTGATCTCTGGATCTGAATCATCTAGACCAAAATCACTAGAATCAATAGATTCACATCAGAGAATCATACATACTCTCCATATAGTTTTGATACTGTGATGAACCATTAAAGGCTATTCCATTCCCAATTTCTTAATTTCTATTTTATTACTAATTTAATTCACAACTCTTTAAGTAAAACTGTTTCAGAAAGCTGATCAAAGCAAGTTTCCAGTACCACCACAATTAAATAAGCAAATACACTGTGTTGTCAGGTTGCAGGAAAAAAAAATGTGAAAAATGTGAATGATGGTCAAAGAAACTGGATTTTTTTCTTCTAGTTGCAAAAGCATATTTGAAAAGCTGCCCTGCGCTAATAATTTCTACTTTAAATATTTTCTTTTGTAACTGCATCTTAGATTCCTTTCAATTTGTCAATCACTTAGGCCCCAAGATTAAATATGCAAGCACAGAGTACAACAAAAGAACACACTAATCTTATTCTGTCAAAAGCAGATTCTATTTCTTATTCCCCAAGACTGGCCAAGCCAGAGCTAGGCTAAAACGTTAAATCGAACTAAGCAAACAAGCACACATTCTTATCTCTTGCTAAAACACCAACCTAAAATGTGGAAATGTGGAAAATGTGGAAAAAAAATCCATTTAAATTTTTCTTTCTCATCATCCTCAGCTGACTACAAAAACACACAAACATGCATATTTCCTTAAAACCACACCAGAAAATTTGCGAAGATTCCTCAACCCAGCCCCTAATTTTGCTGAAGCGGAGCCACCTCCTGCCATTCTGCCACACCCTTGGTTAGTACTTTACACATTGCATAGTATCATGGAAATCTCTGAAAATCTGTGGACAATCCTGAATCTAGCCAATAATCTCTTTGTCAGCTACAGCGGAACAGGATGTTCCTGTATATAGTCAGTCAGACACCTGATAACCTTGGAAAATGCCAAGAGGGTCCTGTAGGCTGTAGACTACCTTGGCATGTACTCTCTCTTTAGCATCCTCAGGGATGCTGAAGCCTTCTAGAAAAGAGAATATTTCATCAGTGCTTTTGCCTGTCCATCAGAAACTCCCTCATAAAGTTTAGATTCAATTTCAATTTTTTCTAGAAAAATATTGCATATTGCAGGGAGATGTTTTCCCTTCAAATTGATAATCTGCTCACCTGACTCTACTGAAAAATGGAGAGTAGAAACAAAGGATTTTTATACCTTTTATACTTCTTTTTCATGCTCAGGTCCTTCAGACTTTCAGCCCTTTAACTCACTTCTGAGTACACTCACATAAACAGCTGTAGTTAAAACTTGGAAAATGTTTCTGGAGGCACAAGGTTTTCCTGTTAAATACCACACATAATAATTCTTTTTAAAGCATATTACTTTTTCCTTGATATATTTACTCCAACTGAGTGTAGCCTTGAACTTTGGGGCCTGATGAAGAAATTTCCTAGGAACTATAACTGAAAAAGTAGAGTTCTTAAAAACCTATTATCTGCAAAGGGACACAAGAGTAAAGGAGAAACTCATCATTTCAGCTGAAGCTCTGTAATTCTTTTATTGCTCCCATTGTTCTTTCAGTGTATTAAATTAGCACTGTACCCTAATTTGTTTCTGGTGCAGATGTTTCTGAAGGATGAATGAGACATGTTTACCTTACAAGAAAATCAAGCCCCTGGAGGGAATGGCTAGTATATATCACACCATACAGATAACTCATTGTAAAATACAAGGCCAGTCTTCCAAATTAACCACACAAAACTATTCTGAGGGATTTATATTGGAAACACAGATAATTTGGAAAGAAATAGCTAAACTTATTTGGAATGACTATTTTTTTCTAAATCACCTTGTGTAAGTATATGTACATGCAGCAACACAAACACGCTTTTGTGCATGCACCAAATTGGGCACAGCTGCCTGGAAAGTGCTTCTGACCTATAATATGGCTTCCCAGCAGAAACAGAAATGACTTAGTATCTGCTGTTGCTGTTTCTGCATCAATCCTTCTATCCCCCTTCCCTCTCTTCCTGCCTGAAATATTCAGAGCTGTCATTTCAATACTCAGGCCATTGAATCTAATCATTAGAAAGCACTAAAAAAAGTCATTTTTGTCTGAGACATATATGTAAGTATATGCTCTTTTCACAGTACTTGAGTGATTTTGAGTGATTGCCGCATCAAATTCTCTATTATTGTCCAGGCACACATCACCAGTACAGTGATTTTTCTTTTTCTTTTCTTTTCTTTTTTTTTTTTTTTTTTTTTGCTCTTTGAAGACAGGCAAAAAGGGAGCACATGTTAGGCTACAAAACAGGATAATATGTTTTGTCACAAAGCACCCAATGATGTCACCCCATTCTGAGCAGCTCCTTTGATGAAAATGAAAACAAACATTTCAAATTCTGCTTCTCAATACAAATCACTCAAAATCAGATGGTGGCATTGAAATCCATACAACTACGAGGACAAGGATTGAAAAAATGTCTGTATTTATACTTTTAGGGCTAATGATTCTTTTAAATTTCAGTAACCAAGATTTTAAGCAATGAATTCACAAGTGCCTGAAATCATTTGGAAAAAATGCCCCCAAATACGCACACACAATACATTTTAGGCAGATTTAATCTCCTTGAAAAGCATATTCCTTTGTCTGTTAGAGACAACAAAATGAAGAGATACCAAAAAATACAGTATGTGGCTGTATCTACAGTATTAGAAAGTGTTCAGGAAAGACAAAAACAATAAACAAGAACACAAATTGACTTCAACAATAAAAAACAAGTTCAGTACAACTGGTTTCAGTTTTGGAATGTTCTAGAGGGACAGAAAGATCAGAAATCTGCTCTTCAGCACTCAGTTATGACACACATTGATGTGAATACATGAAGTGATCATACACACCTGTAAACTAATAAGGGTTAGGGGAATATGGAGCAGACTGAGACTAATATATGAAGGTCAGATATTCTCAGAACAACTAGTTTAATAGTCTTGGTCCAAGAGCTTATTTAAAATTGATGGGCAAGACAGAAGAAGAAGAAGAAAATATTGCATCTACAACATTTACTTTCCTCTGACTTGGTCTGTACAATCAAACCAGGGCATAAGTCTTTCTCCTCTGAAGTAGTTCATGCATAAAGTAGACACAAACAGTTCATCAAATTTTCTAAATAATTGCAGGAAATTTACAAAGCAAGTATATATGTCTGGAGGTAAATTAGAACACTGCTAAAAATTGTAAACTCTGAAATAACTCAGGGAATGAGACATAAATAATCGTTAAAGGGAAGAATGAGCTTTGCTCATCTTTAAGATTTCAGCTGCAGTCCTTTGGTTGTGGCCTGCATTTGACAGTGGTCTATGGAGAATTAATAGGTCAGATGGCAGTCCTTACTCCCAGTTCACTGAAGGGAAGAGGTAGATAAGAGAATCAGGTGGCAAAAAAGCATGTACAGGATGCAACAGAGGAACAGAGCAGATGGGCGTAGGAGACAAAATGAGGAGCAAAAGTGACAGCACAATCATTGCATTCTAGACAACTAAAAATATTTTTGTATTTGTTTCTCTCACTGTGGTTGCCAGAAAGATGTCGCATAATCACAAGTAGAAGAGGAGGTAGCACATACAACTAGAAATCGCAGTGAAGGAGGTGCATAAGCCACTCTCTGCTTTAAATCATACTCCAGAGTCTGACAGTCAGAAGGTCTGTGCCTTAGGAAATTCATGACTTCATTTGGAAAAGGTATTTTCTCCAACTCTTTTATGATGGAATGTGTGATGATATTAGAGTTGCCTGGGAAAAGTAATAGAAATAAGGAAAAAATGGTGGTTTCTAAGATATGAGACATTTAAGATTTTCAAGATGAAAATTATACTTTAGGAATCATTAAGTATCAAATTTAGAATTTAATTTTCTGAACAGAATCATCTCAAATGCCAAAAATGAAGGTTTATTTATAGCTACATGAAAGATTATTAGAACTAGATCTTCAATATAATTTATGTGGCTGATATCTCCTTATTAGCTAGTTATTGCCTGCCTCAGTTTGGTCCTGGGAGAAAGGATGAGAGTCTACGTCTTTCAATGCTCAGCTAAACCTTATCGCAATTAATAGAATCATGGTCTCCTTCCTGCCACTTACTGAATGGAGTTCGTCTGTGGAAAGTGTCACTGCTTTGGCAGGCTCTGCAGACAACAGCCTTTCTCCTAGTTCACCTGTAGACCAGAGGCTGGAAAGCCCTTGCGTGGCGTGGGACACAAGAATGAAACTTTTCAAGTAAAAGGAGATTAAATTAGTGTGTCTTATTCTAAGCATAATACTTTTATTACTACAGCTCCACCATTAGTGGATAGCATCAACTTAGGTAGAAAGTGAGCCTGACCCACTCCTCTGAAAGGAAAGTTATGTCAACTGTCTTCAAGTCAGATTCAAGTCTAGGAAATGTCTAGCTGAAGTATGGAGTTGACCGTTCAATTTCTGTCCCTGCGAGTTAGGTTTTATTAGCTAAGACTGAATGTATAGACACTAGGCGACTCCCTCTTCGCTATTGCCTAATGTGAAGCTTGTTCTTTAACATCTAAATCTTCCCTACTGCACAGGGGTTAAAAAAAGGCAGATGCACAAAATAGTATTTAGCCATAATTTTGACACTTCTGTCCAAAAGCTACTACACAGCAGCACAGGCAGTGCCTCTATTCAAGGGGCACCTTTCCCCTAGGGTCAAGTGTTCCTTCAGATATCAACAGTCTTTTTGCACATGACTGAGACTGCCTTGGCTGATGTAACTGGGACTGTAGCACTTTCCCCACAAAATCAATTGGGATACCGAAAACTTGGCAGAATGTTACCTATAGCCTCAAAGGCCCTGGGTCAATAGGCAACCTCCGAGTTCAGTAGCATCCTGAGGGTGAGACTTCTACCACAAAATATCTAGCCTCTGTCATTTTTAGAATGTAGCAGCTGGAGGAGGTGAGTTGAATGCCTGCAATCTGTAGAAGTTTTGTTGTTAAAGCTATTGTCCAGAAGGTCAATAGTCACAGGGCTCTGAGGGCCTTAAGCTTAAGCTTAAAATCTTAATGCCTGCAAAACTCTCCCATTTGCCAGAAACTGCACAGTAGGATAGGCATGATGTTGACATTAGATCATTGTAGAAGGAGGAATACAGAATTCCTCCTGAACTTCCTGAAAGAAAAAAGTGTGAACAATGCTATTCCTGATTTTTATCTAATTTAACGTACAATATGTGGAGACCTAGGAGGAAGGATAAAGACCCAGCACCTCTCTGTTCCAATATACTAACTACTGGAATTATTCTCTCTCCTGCACAGTTTACTGCTGGTACCTGGGAATTTGTAATCTGTTTCTTAGAGGAATGTAATTTCAATTGAAGGGAAGGAAAAATATTCCTATTCAGAACACCTGTGGGTTGTGAGCTGTGGGTCAGCCCCGGGATATGGGAACTATTGGTTAAAGACTTGTCCCTGGAGGTGAATCCCTCACGCCCTTGATGAATGTTCTGATCACATTAGCATCTATTGTCTAAATTGGGGCTTGTTTTACTGTTCTGGTCACCATGTTTTCTCATTCTACTCACTTCTTCAGAGACTAGTTGTGGCCAGTCGCTATGCTACTGTAGTCAAATCAAGAGACCTGCCCAAAAGAGCTGTAGGTACTTAAATCCAAGACTGGCCAACAGACTATCAGTCATTGGATAGCTACATATAGTTTTGACTCAGGCTGCCGTTGTACAGTCCTGTTAAAGCTACAGAAATATGGGATGACACTGAATGAGGAAGAATCTGGTATGCTCCCCAGCCTTGAGCTATGTACATTATTCTTCGTGCAAGTATCAGTAAGGGTTGATCCAGCTAAAAGCAAATCTGTTTTTTATTTTGGTTTGTTTCCAGCTAGATCCATTTCCCAACTGGTCATATAACTGCATGATCAATAAAGATCTTGTGCCTGCCATGAGAGAGGATTTGAATCCTCTCTCATGGTGTAGCTGAGGGTGACGCAAAGGAGAGGACTACCTCTTTCAATAGCGTCCTGCATTTGTGCTAGCTGAGAGTGATCACAGAATTACACCTTGCTTGCGGAGCATGAACGGAAACAGGTTCAAGCATGTCTCTGTGGTTAGTCCCCTTGGACTAGCCCTAGACATTTTCCTGGTTTGTGTGTCCAGCTGACTTTCTGAGGCTCTCTATTCAGGGTCAGAAGTCTGTTATCCTTGGTCTCTCTTCCCTCTTCTTTGAAAGAAAAATAATGACAGCAGAAGAAATAGTAGTAGTATCCATATGAATTTGATGATTGTTTTGTTATAGCCAAGATACTTCAGGACATAAGCAAGAAAGTTCTGCAGAAGGAGATAGTATCTTTTACTAGATCAACAAATACAACTGGAATAGTAGACAGATTTTGGGGGACATATGTTCACCTACAAGTTTAAAATAGAAATAGGTAGCTTGTCTAAAATATTAATTTAATGATTTATTTAGAGATTGAGTATAAAAAATGATTTATTTAGAGAAAGTTTGACTCCTAACAAGAAAATTATCTCTTTCTTTATGATAAGTACCAATGTTCTGGAGGTCTTGATAACCAAGTACTTCAACACCTGAATAAATACATTTAACAGTTATTGGTTATGCAATGTTTATATGATTTTTGATTTTTAATGTTTCACTCCACAAATTTAAGCTGCCTCATTTAACTGAAACATACAGGGTCTCCTCTCAAATATAATTTTTACCTTACTATTGATTAACTTGCATAAAATGTGCCAATACAATTTCTATTTTGAAGTGTATGGTAACATATGCATTAAAGTTAATGGTTTTGCTGATAAGTAACTGAGTTTACACATCCTTGCCAAGGCATTTTGCTGATTACATACTTAGTGGATGGAGACTTTTATGTGTTAGTAAACTGAAGTTATACAGGTTCGAGATATGTGCGTACAGATTTACATACACTTTTTTACATACACACAAAAAAATAGCTCTAAACTGGGGCTTCCTATAGCAAAAGCTGTACTCTTAATAGAAAAGTTGTACTTTTAATAGAAAAATATGAGCAGTAAATAAATACAAAAAAAAAAGTAAATAGATACTACCCTTATTTTTTATTCCAGCTTTTGTAAAGGTTCTATCTTATCACATGAGTTACATAGGCTTACCAATAAGAATTTGGCCAAATTCTCAAAGTAATATCATGGCATGGAATTCACTAAAAATAGTTTCCTTCCTGACAATAATGCAAGTCAGAAATAAGAGAGAGTTTTATTAAATAAGTCTGTAGCCCTTCTTGTGCAAGATTCTCTCCTGAATATCCTATGTGAAGGACTCCTATGGCTTTGGTGGCATATCACACAATTTGAGTGCTATTTACTACTTTCTTTTTTGGTGTTTAACAATTCATTTTCTTTTTCTTCATCCTTAGTACTGTGGGAATTTCTTAGGACGTATATACTTTCCAAGGATTATTATTTGCTCATATTATGATAACAAATAAAATAAGTTAAGTATAATCTAAACACAAAAAGACACATTTTCTGCTGTCAAGAAACAGTAAGCAGTTGTATCCCAGTAAATATGATTTTTACTCTCACTGTCGCACATTCAGTGCACTGTAGCACAGCACTGAAGGGTTGCAGACCTTGCCCTGCCCTGACACCGAAGAGTCTCAGGGCTCATTGGGGCTCGCTGTGGCCTGAGCTGGATCCAGCCTGGTCTGACAATTACCTAGAGGAGAAATTCCCGTTGCCTCTATGATCAGACAGACCCAGGTAGCCAGCATCTAGCAAAGAACAGCCCTTTAGGAGAGCTGGGGCTGGGGGAAGTGACTGTGTCACTGTCCTTAGCTGAGAACTGGTGAGGAAGAAAGTGTCTATGTTAAGAAAATGTATAAATATAGCCCCAAGAGGAAGGCTGAGAAGAAGGAAGCCCCATCATGAGCTCCCAGCAAAGACCTCAGGGTACTGACAACTTGGTGCAACCTCCCTCCTGAGAAAGACTGAAACCATCAGCCTTAGGACCCAGAGGGACAGTGGAAGGGTCAGCATCACAGCAGGGGAAGAAAGTAGATACTAGGAAAGTTTTCTTTTTTTTTTTTTGTTTATTTTCTTTTCTTTTGGTGTAGCAATTTAATTGTATTATTAGTGACTTTTCTATACTAATTAGAAAATTTGTACTGTTAGACTGTTAAAATATTGATTGGACTAACAGTAATTTTTTAGTTCATGTTTATAGTGTGTTCTCTGTTGCACCTAACAATATTTTGAGCCTAAAAAAGTAAATGTAGGTTCAAATGTAGAATTTACATTCAAATGTAGATTCAAATATATATACTCCTCATTTCTCCACCTTCCTATGCCAAAGGAAGCTGGCATGCCCCCAAACAATAGGATTTTTTCATAAAGGTAAGAATAATAATGGAAAGAGACCTTGTTATGGGTCTGAAGTAAATACAAACTATGCTAGTTTGCTGGGTTTTTTTTTTGTTTTTTTTTGTTTTTTTTTTTCCCCAGTTCAAGTATGATTTTTCCTTTGCTTTGCTATGGAGGCAGTGGGAGGAATCTGACAAGCAAATAAATAAAGAAAATAAAATTGTGAAGGGATTGTTAAGAAGGAGTATGTGCTTAAGTATTGTCTGCAAACTCATGGCCAACTTAGTCCTGACTGCTCAGTGCAGGCACCTGGTACGTACTTTAGTACAGCTAAGGGCAAAGACTTGCAGATTGTAATGACAAACTGGGAGGCTTTAGCTGGCAAGTAATGAATTTGAAAAGAATTTGAATGTTTACAGTGAATAAAAAGCTAGATGTGAGCTCCTGAAAGGAAGAGTTAGATAAATAGACAGTGAAATCTAGTATAAAATTAGGTGGCAATATTATCTTTGTATTAGTGCAAGGACGAATGGAATGCAGTGCCTTTTGTGGTAATTGCAATTCAAGGAAGTTTGGAGAAAATCCAGAATTCTTAAAAGATGTGGAAGCGGGCCTCCTTGAGGGTTTTAATCTGCTTATCAAAGAGATAAAAGAGAGAAATGTAAGGGGGGAGGTGTATGTGCTTGTGTGTGGGTGAGTGACTGTCTCGCATACTAGAAGTATCTCCTGGCAAACAAAACTTTGATCAAGGCTTCTATAATATATCAGACAAAAGTTTAACAAAATTCAGTGGCTGGAAGCTAAAGCAAGACAAATTTAGAGTGAAAGAATAAGGCTTCAATTTTTAACAGTGAAGATAATTAACTAGTGAGTACCTTGACAAAATTGTGGTTAGTTTTCCCAGGCAATTTTAATTAAGACTGGATATTTTTCTCAGAGATCTCTTCTAATTCTGACTGGAACTAATTCAAATAAATCCTATAATCTTTGTTATTTAAGAGGTCAGATTAGATTATCATAATGATCCTTTCTGGCTTTGTGATCTGTGTTCTTCAAAATTCTTTCTCCTTTGCATTATTCTCTCATTTAGACATTTTCTGGCATCCTTTTTCTCATAAATTGCCTTTCCCTGGACATAGACCCAAATTCCTTCCTTTTTCTGTGTCCACTGTCTCTCTTCCTTCCGTTCATCCCTTAATCCACAGAGCCCTTTTCACATATGCATTTTGTCTCTTTGGCTCAGAAGACGAGCACGAGCAAGTCAATAGACTGAAGCTGTAAGACGTCAAAAATATTCTGACTCTTTATTCAGTAATATAGCCTCTGGAAACGACAGTGGGTAATGTGCATTAGCTGAGACAAATAGCAGAGGTCTGAGAGTGGGTTGGATATGATTCGAACTATTCTTTAAATGTGCAAAGCTTTTATAACTTTGRCTTTAGGAAGTGCCATTTTTTTTAGGAGAGATGTATCTGTGGAACCTCTGTACCACGTCATTCCCAGAGCTCTGAGAATGGTCTGTTTTTAGAGGATTCCTTTATTACAGCAGAGATTCTCCTCTGCTATAAGTTTTCTGAACAAAAAATGAATCAAGGTCCAAATTACGTTTTCACTGTGTCAAGTACAATGGCAACAGCCAAACAAAAAAATCCCATAGCCTTAGGTATGACAGCCTGATAAATTAATTATATGTTTACAAGAAATGCCTCCCTGAAATGTGAAGATGCCTAAGAGAGAGACTCTGAAAAGGCTTACAGGCACTCAACAGTTCAAGCCATTATTTGTTAAACGAACAAACAAACAAACAAACAAACTGGTTTAGATAGCAACCAGATTTTCATGGGCAAAAATGGGGCGCTTGTCCTGAGGAAAGAAAGGAACCTAGGCTATGATTTTTGTATGTGGCAGGAAGAGGTGCAAAAAAAGGGTTTGACAGCTGGAGAAGCGAGAGAAGAGAAGAAACTGCTCATTCTGTTCTGTTCTATTCTATTCTATTTTATATGCTTTTATTTTCAATCTTCCCCAAATATGATTCCTAGCTCTTGTCTTCTCTCTCTATTAACTTGTTTCATTCTTTCTTTTTGCTCTTTAGAGCACAAAATACAATTCTTTGTCATGTTTCTGCTCAGTGCATTTTGTATCCCTCTGTCTTACCCCACTCTCAACATCCAACAATGACATTTCCCAAACTTTGCAAGTGCACCCCTGTTTTAGTTGCATCTGTGTTCACAAGACAGCTATAATCTCCCTTGAAGTCCACTGGAAAAGAAAGGAAAAGTTTTTACTGGCTGTGCGGAAGCTAAGAAGAATTGATTGCAATCATGAGTATCCAGTCCTCTGCCCTGCAGGAACTGAGCAGCTGCTAGTGATTAAAAGTAGATAACTGTTCCCCACATCGTGCGAATGCTTCTTGAACCCCCCCCCAAAAGGTCAGAGAAACGTGCCCATACTTCGACACTGTTTCTACACTTCGAAAGTGCAAGGGGGCAGATATTAATCTCTAAAAATCTCTTTCAGTTTCACTAGTAGTTATACCTTAACTTATAGTTTTTGAACTAAAAATGTCAATGTAACATTTCCAGTTTCCAATTAGACAAGACAACCTTCTTCACCTATTCAATGACAAAGTTGTGATATTCACTTGTAATATTCACCTGCATAGGTGATGTTCACCTATAAAGATGTCACCAATATATTTATGCCAGTTATGAATGTGAAAAGCACCTATATCCCTAATCAAGATGGTGATTCTGCCAAAAAAAAAGTAGCTGTACTAATGAACACTTTTTTCTTTTTCTTTTCTTTTTTCTTTTTTTTCTTTTTTTTCTTTTTTTTTTTTTTTTTTTTTTTTTTTTTATATACCAGCAAAATCTTTCATGTATAAAGAAATCCTTTTTGCATGAGGGAGGGTGATGGGACTAGAGTGTGTATCTTACTTTTGTCAGGGATTGGAATGATTATCCTGACATAATGTTTTGTTGGCCTGGCAAAAAAAATCTGAGCCTTGGCCTCTTAAATGTCATGGAGTTTTCATAGGAAAGATTTTTATTAGAAAATGTCAAAACAAATATCTAAGTATGGGATGGCTCAAAGCTGCCTGTCATACATATAGTATTGATGGATTCTTGGCTGTGCCTTTTGTTAAGTAAATGAGAATACTGGCTGCATGAATTGTGGTTACATGTCTAAATGCAAGAGCTGCCCACGCAAAACCTGTGTTGGAACTTCTGAAGCTGACATGGTCGATAGAAGTGAGAAGTTCTGATTCAAAATAAAGAATCAGGACATCTGTTTCAAATTTCATGCTTTTGGGGGGATATGATGGAAGGGGAACACATTACTTTAATGTGACAAACACTGATCAATTTATTTCAAACTCTATTCTGAAGAAAAAGATATAAAAGTGAAGGTACTAAAATATTTCCATTTTTCCATCACTGCAAATAACAGATAAGCCTTAACCCCTTCTTCCAAGCTTACAAGCTAACATCCCCCAGTATGATTCAGGTAGGCTAGTGGATACTGAGAATTAGAATTCTTTCTTAAAGGTTATATAAAAGAGGTATGTTTTCATAATTACATATAGAATGGACTTCTTTTGGTAAGACAAAGAAAAATAGGACTGAGTACCACTGTGAATGCTAGTTGAACTACCTAACTGTGCATGGACTTCTGAACACTGAGGTATATTTGTTAAACCTGTTGTTTTGCACTTGACTCATGTTTGGCTGGCACGTGCTCCTCTGTACATAGCAGTGATGTTGTTTCCAGAAGCTATACCTTGAGCATCAGCCTTACTACCTCACAGGGCTGTTTAATTAACATTTTTATCACTGTGCTGCCATTCTCCTAGTTATCATTTTCCAACACATTCTTAGGAATACAAACTATGTATAGTATATGTGTATATACCATATATAGCAGACATCAAATAGACACAGAACATAAACCATACATAGTAGACAAAGGACATCTAATAGAATGTTTTCCATAAAGTCAAGCCATGAGCAAAATTGTGAAATAATTATGTAAGAAAATAATACTTACGCTTTTAAAATAAGGACATAACATTGTCACACAAAAACACACTTAAAATCCAAGAGACAAACCTAGGATATAATTCCCAATGCTGACCAAGATTCTTCCACTGAGTAGACTCACATCATGGGAAGACTTTTTGGAATTCCTCTTAAAAAATGCCTACTGGCAGGATATAGTAAAACTTCAGGACTGACTGTTTTCATCAAATGAACATAAATATGCATATTTTAATACTTGCTTATTTGATGAGCAATATATAGCCTGAACTGTAAATAAAGGAAAGAGTCCTGTGACACAGCTAGCATGCAATATTGTTACCTTTCCTAGCTAACTGTTGCACCACAGTTAACTTGCTAAGTGTATATGCTTTCCTCACTCTTTTACTGCAGCAGTATTTTTCCTGAAATACATCCAAGATCATATAACAAAAACCAAAACCAAAAAAACCGTACAACTTAGATATAAAAGCCTCAGCAAACTGTTACCTATGTCAGGAAATATATGATTATACAATAAATACAATAAAAATCTTAATATTTCTAGAAGGAAGATTTAATTTTCAAAGATGCTTTGAGATACTGGCATCTGTTTTGACATCTTCAAAGTTATGCACACCTATGATTTTTCAAAAGAGTCAAACTAGCCCCTCCTCTCTCCGTACGCAATATAACCTCTGCTGATTTTGATAAATATCAGTCTTTAGGAAAAGCTATAGAAGAGTGGCACGATGTGCTATCTCACTTATATTTCCTCTAGTTTCTCCAGCACATGGGTCATTTATCCTCTGAGTGAGTTTAATGAAAGGCAAACAACAACTAACAACAAAAAATAAGATATATAAATATTCCTAAGCTAGAAAATTCCTTGGTGGTTGTAGTCAGTCCTGTTTTTCTCTAGTAATTTTAGGGTCTGTTAGAGTTTTCTCTCCCTCCTTCTGATCTGACATTTTATTGGGGGTTTTACTCCGCCCAAAATGTGTATTTAGTCTGGAGATGACGTTATTAGGCAAAAAACTACTTTTAAAGTCTTCAGTGTTCTTTCTTTGCTGCACTGTACCTCACAAAATAAGCTAAAAGCGCTTGTGTTAAGTTGCAAAGGATACACGGGTTACACTGGGCTAGAGTATCCGGTACAGGCAACGGCTGACAACTTACTAAACTGCTGTAACTTGGTTGCGTGCCGTTAATCTCAGCTAGGTTGTGTGCCGTTTAGTGCCATTGGTCTCATCCTAGCACCAGTTCTGACGGGTCTTTGTATTCCTTGCCTTATGAACTAGGCTCAGGTAAACTCATTTCACCATTCATAAAGCATTTCTCTAGTACCAGGCAGACTAGGTATGCACAGTAGTCTTATATCCTGTTATAAATTCCCCCAAGCCATCCTAATTCCCCAAGCTGGTGAATTAGGGCTGCAATGTACTTGACGAGTTCATACGACTTAGTAACACATACCATAGCACTAATTCCGTTAGCAAAGGTGTGGTACCCACTCTGTGGTGTGCTGGGATGGATTCCTGGTGGGGCAGAGCAATGAAAACTGTGGGAGCTTGTCTGATTATGTCCTTCTCTGAGATCCCTCAGAAAGAATTAAAAGGAGGCAAGCCTTAATATCAACTGAAAATGGGGCATTGCTCTCGTCATTCTGTCTCTCGCTGAAGGGGCTTTTCTTGGGAAAAGTCATTAACAGGTCAGAAGATTATAAATTGCCCCCCACAAATCTGTATTACATCTTTAGAAAAGCTTTCAATAATTTGGGATTACTGTGGTGAAAATCCTTCGGCAGGTACCTGTCCATCGTGAGGAAACTTTGCAGTAAAGTTTTACAGTTGTATTTTGTAACTGTACAGTAAGTAGCGAATTCAAGAGTACTTTTAACAGAAGCCTTTCAACAAAATATGTCAAAATTCCATTTCCAAAATTAATAGTTTATGGAGAGCTTTGCATTTTAATATTACATTCATTTAGTTTTGATCTGCAGCATGACTTTCATAACTCCCACACTTATGCAGATCTTATCCATGGGATACAAAATATAACTGTCATACATATGTTACCCATTGTTCCTGATCTAATTCTTTGTTAAATGCATTAGCCAAATAATAGGACAAGCTTTAGTGTAATGGTGTTAATCAAGTCATAATTTCAAAGTACAATATGAAATCAGACACTATACAATGATGTTTGATTTGAAATATGCCCAAATTTGTATTGTATTGTACTTTTGTAATCCTTTAAAAATATTTAAGTAAAATAAGAAGTATACATAGGAAAAAGTCACTTTTCTAATGCAATGCCAAGAATTGACAGGCATTTAATCTATGGGAGTGATAATACACAATGATTTTACACAAAGCAATATACGCTCTGTAAAAAAGGCTAGTACAAGTATGAGATATCACTTAACTTCTGTTAAACTTTTCAAATCAGGAATTATATAGGATTTAACTGAGGCGTGATTCTCCTTCAGTGAATTGGATTTCTCTCATTTAGCAAAATCTGCTATGGACTCTTATCTTCTCAGTAAAAAAAGAAAGGCATATTTAATGTACATCATCACTTTCAGTAGCCAGTACATTTCTGTTGGTATTTTCATGGCAATAACAGCTACTGACTGTGCTCAACGCTGAAGACAAAGTTTTGAGAATAGGAGTACCTTTAAGTAGCTGCCACCCTAAATAAAATGTAACTAACATTGTGTGGGACATAGAGGCTTTATATCTCCTTGAAATTTTCTTTTACCTAATGGTTAGAAAAAGTTTTTTAGCATTAAAAATAAAAGTTTGAAAACATTCTCCTTCTCTTTTGAAAAAAATGAAAGGAGAAAATAAAAAAGTAGTATATGATAGCATATCAAAATAAAATACTCCCTTTATGTTCATTTATGCCTATTCAGTAAAGATTGCACCGAGGAAAGAGGCAAGATGACAAATAAGAACTTCCAGACTCAGATAATTTCTACTGTTTTAATTGCAGTTCACATAGGTGAAAGCCACAATATCTTTCTGTGACTACAGTCCACCATCCTAAAAATTACTCTTTACATAAATGCTCTGTTTCCCTATTAAGACTATATTTTTTGTATGGCCTAGCAATATAAAACTAAGATGACTGCAGAGTTTTTACATAACAAACAGCATAATTTAACTTTTGTAGGCTAACTGAGAGCCAACAAGATTGATACTGCCATGCAGGAAGTTTTTTTTTTCTTTTTTTTTCTAAGTTACTATAAAATAAAGTTATTGTATTTGTACATCCAAGCAAGATTTCTTGATCTTTTAATACAGGTCATCCCACCTCAAGCAATTATATTCTACTATAAACACTCTTTGTTTTGCAGGATTATGCAGAATGTCAGTCGGTTAGGCTTCTGCTTCTAACATTTTATGTAGAATGTCAGTAGGCTTTGTATAAAGGAAAGGTTTGGTAATTGTTCATCTGTGGTAAGAACTGCTGTCTCATGATCAGTATTTGTGCACTTGAGACACTACCTTTTATTACAGGGAATCCAGTTCCCATAAAGCATATGTGACAATGCACAAGAGCTGTCAAAGAGTGATTGTTAAATGCCACTCTGTGGGCTTTTTCTTCCAGAGTGAGAATGTATACATTGATGTGAGAACAATAAATTAAGAAGGGATTATAAATTTTCTTTGAAGTTCTGAAGTTTGAAACATGTATGAACCTATGTCTTTACTTTGGTGGGATCCCAGAAAGGACATCACAGGATAAAAAGATGGTACTTTAGGCTGGAAGGCTTTGATAGCTTAGAAAGAAATAAAACAATAATTCCGCGAGCCCAGCTGTCACTCCCACTGTTTGTGAGATGCAAAATATAGATGAAAACTTCACAGATATGTTTTAAATTGCAATTCATCCACAGAGAGTGGTTTGAGATTCTTGGAAAGAATTACAAAAGTGTCTTCTACTATCTGATTTGTTAATTTAAGGCATTTCTAACTGTTGCATGAAGCTTTCAATGGGCTCCCCAAATTGGGTTATTTTGTTTTGTGATCACCAACAGAATTTGCAATGCTACTGTAGATGGGAGTGGGATTGCCCTTCTCGCAGATGGACCACCACAAAAGTTGAAAACTCATGAGTAGAACAATATGAGTGGACTTTTTTTACACAGCTGAGTGCTGCCAGTTAGAGTCCTGCTTAACAACTTATATTCAAGTCTCTTGGATGATCAGCTTTGAAATAATTTAAAGGAATAAATGAAATACTAATACTTCATTGTAAAGAATGACCTCTACTTATCTATATGGCTCAGGCCTAATCTAGTTCTTACACCTGCAGAAAGTTACTCAAATCAATGGGAAAATATGGATGTAACTGAAAGACCAGTAAGTGATTTTTAAACGACCAAAGTTGAAGTAAGGTAAGCTTTAGAAAGAATTTCAAAATATGAGTCCTTTTCTTTGACTAACGAGTACTTTTTGTTTCACTTTTTGACCACTTTCTTTTCACAGACACACAGTTCTGTCTTTGCTAAGAAAGTAAAGTGATTTTTGTTGGACAAAAATCCGTTCTATTAAAAACTGGAATTTTTAATGAAAATAGAGTAAAACCTTATATCAACTAAACTCTGAGAAGCAAAGGGGGCTCAGCATTTCTGATTTTTTTATATCTCTAAACATGGTTAAATTTTAATCTGTTTCATTTGCAAATATAATTTTTAACTTTTCGTCTTTGTTGCACAATAGTAGGTCATGATGCCACATTGCAGATACACTGGGAGGTAGCTGTATGGTTTTGGACAGCTAGTACTCTTCACCACAATAAATACAGTGCCTTCAAGAGCCAGAGTAATGATATTTTCACACAGGTCCCTGGATATCTGAAAAAATAATGATGATCTTTTAAATAACCTACTTTGTGCTGCTAGAATATTTGTGATTTTTATGTTACTTCCCTTCACCTGTGTAAGATACAATATATGTGTCAGATACAATATACCCCTTCTAAATAAATAAAAAGTAGAGTGATGGGAAACAAGATTTATGTGCTTTTTCTTGGTCTTCAGTCTGTCTATGTTCTTTGCTCATAATGAATCAAAGTTCCTTAAGTTTCAGGGGCCTTGGATCAAGTACTTACTAATCTAATCTATTTTCCTGAGCATATCTGATATATTCACACAGGTTAAAAACCATCTAATTAAGATATCCCATCAGTCATAACATATTCCAGTATGTCTGCATTATGGAATGTGAACTTCCGTGTTTTCTACACCAGAAATTTGAAAATCTCAAGAAAAGCTGCTTTCTAAAATATATCCATTAACAATTTTCTATTTTAGATGAAGTATGGTTACTAAGCTCCTCAATAAGAAAAAAAGAATGTTTTTTAATTAAGAGTTGTTCTAAATTAATTGCCCAAGGGAAGAAGGATTGCATATATAATAGTAGGCTTTTGTTTTACTTTATTTTTTCCCATATTAGGCTGGTGATTTATTAATTTTCGTGTTAACTTCCTGTGCTTCTCCCAGTGACTAGAAAATTTTCTTGAACTGTATGACACTTTATTTGGAGTTGGACTTGTTGTTAGAAAAGTTTCTCTCTCTTTTGTCTAGCTACTGTATCACAGAAAGGAGTGCTGGAGTAGTTTTTTAAAGAGTAAAGTCTTTAAAACTTAAGAAAAACTTAAGGAGAAGAGAATCGAGGAAAAACAGACTATCAGTAGACCACTAAAGCTTGAAGAACAATGAATTATTTCTTTCCATTGGTATTATTTAAGGTACCACATCTGGCAAACTCATACAAAAATCTAGTCCCAGGCTTTCTAAGTTTGTGCCCATAACACAAACAATGAACTAATTTTTCTTTTCATAGATTTCTTATACAGGGACTAAGCTAAACTGGTTTGTATTTTGTGATCTGCCAGCAGCTTCATGCAGCTGCACAGTTTTAAAAGAACCAGAAGGATGCATATTGGAGCTGATAGGAGAGGAAGGAGTATGGTTCCAAATGAGGCAAATCGAAGAAAAAGCAATACTCCTGGCTGCTCTATTGCCTTCAGATCAGTGCCAAATTATGTATGCAATGCTGATGGAGTGTTGAAAGCCAGCATGTTAGAACAGTGCTCCTCTCACTATCTGTACAGGTCAAAGAACTGTATAGAAGCTGATCCTTGAAAGCGCCAAAGTGCCAAAGACTGGAAGAGTTTTTTCCACCTGTCTAAATACTGAAGGGTGCTTTTTTCTTTCTTTCTTTCCTTTTCTTTTTTTTTTTTCTTTTTTTTTTTTTTCCCCCTACATGGATGACGAGATTCTCTTAGTGAGGTGGCTTGTGTCAGTGGAACAGGAAGAATTGCAACAGTTCTGGAGCTCACTGGTTCTCTGCTCATCTACAAACCAGAATAGACTAAAGCAGCTAAAAGAGTGCTGGCCCTGTAGTTATAGTAGGACTTGCTACAAAGAGTAGTTAGGGAGGGTTTTATAGTGACTCAAGTTCTCAGAGGTCCCTTTCATTCAAATATTTGACCTGGAAAAAAAAAATCACTGGTGTGTGGTATCTAAAGATTCTAAATTGAACTGTGGGCTGGAGAGAGAGGGCTGGCACAAGATTCAGCAGAGCATTGCTAAGAAAACAAAGAGTAAAGCCATTCAGGTCCTAAAGGATCAAAGTATTAAAACTCTTTTGCATGAGATGTGTAATCTTGGAATCGATATGTTACTTAACAGAAAGAACAAATCCTTCAGTGCTAAGGAAATACATTCTTATTAGCTCAAGGGATAAAACTTGCTATTGCATTCTCAAACTGTCGGACCCTGAACAACTGCTTTATCAACAAAGGTTGCAAATACAATAGTGAGTTAATCTGATCTTCCATATATGAACAAGGACGCATGAACCTTTGCTTAATTGAACTATGAAAAGGAATAGTGGCTTAAGCAGTGCGTGAAATCTTGGCCATCAAGAGAAACACTTCTAAAGAAGGTATTTCTGTAATTATTGTAATGTCTGCTACTAATTTCAAATGGCTCAGGTGAAATTTCTCTCTTTATTTTTCTTACTATGTTCCTAAATTCCAAATTAAAATTCTTATTAGGAGGAGGAAATAGAAATAAAGAGAGACACAGCAACAGCAAAGATGGCAAAAAGAAGAGGGGAATCTTTCCAGTTATTTTGTGCTATTCACTTTATAAAAAGTAACACAATGGGGCTAAGCAAGATATAAATTCTCTCAAATTTTAGGTAGAAAAGATAATGTATGGCGAGCAGACAAGTAGAGGAAATTAGTTTGAAAGATACCTGAATAGATAATGATGCTGTTGAGCGCTATAGTAACGTGACCAAACTTGTTAATCTGTCTCAGCGTTTTCCTGACAGTCAGCCCAAATTATTAGAGAACAGTGTACACTATACAGTTGAAAATGAATAATCTGATGTAGGAATTCACAGCCATTGCTAGCCTTAATGCTTTTTGCCTTGGTAAGAAGGCTAAAAATATAGTGTAGAGACAAGTGAATGCAACATAATAAACTGTTCTTTGCTAAACAGGTTTTACAAAGCAGCTGCACAAAGCCAATACTTGATGCAATCCTTTGAGTAAACACTGTTATTACCACTAGTTATGCTCAGTTTGTAACTGAAGCAGCCCAGGGACCTCATGGTCTAAATTAGGGGGTAGGTAAGTGGAAAGGAACAGGCAAAAGGAATTACTATCCTTCTTTTACAGACAAGGAATTCTGACAGGCTAGGAGCGTGTGATTTGGTGCCAAAATATAAAATAAATTCAGATTACCATGTTGGTTTCCTAAACGAAAGCATGCTTTTATTTCTGGTGAAAGAGTGTCTTGGAATGACATGGGCTATTTTTGAATGGTGGCAATGTCAGGTTTGTGGGAGAGGCACTGAGTGCTTGATGGAGTTAYGGTCACCTCAGTTCCTAAGGTTGT
Organism: Rhea americana; assembly: GCF_003343005.1. NCBI lineage: Eukaryota > Metazoa > Chordata > Aves > Rheiformes > Rheidae > Rhea > Rhea americana. The sequence continues at coordinate 1,376,250 of NW_028186956.1, read as the reverse complement.
GTTCACTATGTATAAATCCAGTCCAAGTACCTCTTTAATTTAAAACAAACTTCAGAGCTTGATTCAGATTTTATCAATATCTGCTGGTAAGTCCTTCCTGGTATCTAATAACAGGCCATCCTCCTCCTCAGCATTTTCCCCACGTTTGTTAAATGAGCAAAAATCTGCTGAATAACAGACTCTTCCCTGGGAAATCATTTTGGGCTTTTGGATAGCTTTAGTCTGGAAGATGGGAGTGTTGCACAAAGTCTGCATAGATTTTGGTCAGTTGAATGCTACTGCTTGGAGTACACCACTGCAAAGAGCATCTTGACTCACATAGCTTGTTCCCAGGTTTGGATTTGTTGGCTGTTGCTTTTCTACTCAATGAGTCAGCAGGATTGCATGAAGAGAGATTATGCAGAGAGAAAGCAATATGCAGACTTAAGCAGGCAAAATGACATTGATTGATTCATAAATAGAATATTTAATTTCAATTTTGTGAAGTATACTTGATAAAAAGTAGAGAGAAGAGGTTGCAGATGATACACAGTATTTTATTTTATTTATTTATTTTATTTGTGTGTGTGTGTCTATGTGAAGAAGGCACTCCTGGTTTCTTGAAACCAGGCAACAAAGAGATAGATATGCTGCTTTCTATGTCATTAACTCCTATGACTGAGTATTAAAATGTCCAGAACAGAGAGAACTGGTCTTTTCCAAAAGAGCTGAGAATGCTACTGAGAAAATGACACAGTTGAATAAGCAGCTTTTTTTTTTTTTTTTTTTTTTAGATTTTGGAGGGTAGGTAAGGGTGTATTAAAGATGCAGAACTTCTCTGGGATCCTTAAAACAAATAGACGGAAGTTAGGAAATGGATAGTTACAGCACAAGGATAATTACTAGATAGCCATTAAAAGTTACAGTGAAGATCATGGGCTAAACACTACTATCTTTAGAGCCGGGCTGAATAGCTGTAAGACATGGTCAAGATTTCATCTGACTAGGGACAACTGCTTGAGCACTTTTAGATGTAAAACATTACAGAAATATTTTTTTATTTGATAAGAGTATGTAGTGACAAATCAAATGTAGTGACTACTGAGTCACGGGACTTTATATCTGAAACAGTTAAGAAGGAAAAAAAATCTCAAGAACAGTATAAGTTTAAATTTAATTTTCAGAGGCATTATGACTTTTCATTCTTGGTGAGCAGGGTCTCCATTTCTCACTAGTACCACCCTATAATGCATTGCAATATTGCTTTTTATTTTTACTTTTCTTTTTGGGCTACAAAGTAAATGAATATTGTTACCGAAGATAACCTATCTGGTTGCCAACCTGAGAGTAAACTTAGTGACCTAAGAATGCGAATACTTTATTAAGTAGAAAAATATTTCTCAATGAAACATATTTCCGCTCATTACCTTTGATGATCCGTAAATGTGTAATAGAGGCATCAGTAGCAACGACTATTCCATTAGACCACAGTTCATCAACTTTAAGATTATTCTCACTTGTGGAAAAAGGAGCCATCTACAGGGGCATAATTAAGAAGAAGTAGTGGGGCAAATCTTGTTATACTCCAGGGTAAGATAAGCTATTTTAGGACACTCTTGGAGGAAATGGGAGACTGAAGTTCAAATTCTCTGAGTCAGTCTCCCATAGCTTAAGTAAAACATAAGCTATTCAGGTCAAATAGAGTTGCTTTCTCTCTGAACTTTGCTCTGATAATGTTTTTATTTCATTTTTTAAACTTTAGCTGCTTGATTAATTAAGTTCAAATTTTAACATTTTAGTGCATTTTGAGTAATTCCTTATTTATCACTAAGATTTTTTTTTTTTTTTTGCTTGAAAGCTTACAATTTGATGAAGGGGAGGGAAGAAACAGATTGTTGAAAAGGAAAAAAAATACACAGTTTTCAGGGTGAAAATAAGCTACTATCATTCTGAAGCCAACTTGTATTTATAAAGAGTTTAGATTGCATAATGGTTTAAATATCTGATGAAATCTCAGTTTTGGATATTTTCTAAAAAGAAGTCATGATCTCTATTTAGTTTATTCATAACCCTACCTCCTCCCCCCCCCTCGCCCCCCACTTCTTTTTTGAAAGTACTCTGGCTGTTTACTTATAAGCTGAGTAGTTATAAGAGAGAGAAATTATTCCATCTTGCTCGGTCCAGTGCTGTAAGTGATGCTTATGACTCATTACAAGTAAAAGCAAAAGAAGAAAAGAGAGAATTTTGCTCTGTCTCTTCACTGAAATAACTTGGGCTGTGAAATCACATTTCAATCACATTTCTAGGAAGAAAATAATTCCTTTAAAACACAGAAGGCTCAATGAGTTTTTATTTATTTATTTATTTTAGCTGCCTGTGACTGATCTTGTTTACATTTTCAAAAGTGAGAGTCCAATTGACTCAATTATTAAATTGAAACATCCAAAGCAAACACTGCACTAAGGTTGGGTCCTTGTACTCTTTTTACTTCTAAAAACACAGGCTGTAATTTTTACTCTAGACAGAAATGAAAATGCTTGTTACCAGGGAAATTTCAGGAGATAGAAGAGAGACTGAACTACTGAGCTTGCATCTGTATCAAAAGCAAACATTAAAGTGAAACTTACTCTCAGACTCTGAATCATCTCTGGAAGAAATCAGACACAAACAGAGTCAAAGTGGGTTACCACTGATCTAATGGAATGGCAGATACTGCAAATTTGTTGATAAAAGCCTAGGTAGGTCAATGGTACTGAAACATTTATGGATGAAAGGAGCTAGATAAATGTACAGCCTTTACAACCTGAGGCTGATAAATAACCATTCTCATTTACTTATCAGCAAACTGTGCTTCTTTTCCTCTCTGAGAAATGTATATGAATGGGCCAACATTGTCTTGAATTGGATAATGAGTACCAAATATTGGCCGACTGCTGTAAAATTGCTCTCCAACTTGTCTGACAGCTATTTTTTATCAGGTACTAAGTATTCAAAACCTCCAGCTGTTTTAATTGAGTATTTTGGACAGGGGGGTTTCCTGATTAAGTGAGATAAATAGTGTCATTTAGACCAGACCTATGCTAGAGATGGCGTTCATGAATCATTATGTGGTTGAAATACACCTGTGTGAAGCAAACTAGCGCAAGTCTTAATGCACTGCTTAAATTCCCGTCTTAAAAGGAAGGTGTACATAAGACCTTGCATCATCTCAGTACAGAACTGAGTCTCATGAACTGTGAAATGTTTTTAGCTGTTTCATTAACATTCATTGTGTTGTGACAGGTTCTTTATGCATAACTATATTTGTTAAGATAATCACTTAAAGCAAAGAGGCCAAAAATGAATTCAAAATGCGTACAAACACTGTACATCCTCTCACCCCCCAGGAATTCGGCTACGTTTCTAACAGTTACCGTTCTACAGGGGTCTAATGTACGACAAGTTAATCGTAACAACTTCAACTAATTGTAGTTTGACGATCTCTAGAATGGTGGCAAAAGATTTCATTGTATCCGGTATATACCTCAGAGTATTTAACATATTTTCTTCCTGTCATTGCTGTGCCCAGGAGTTGTAGAAGCAGGAGAAACAGTATACATTTTTCTGTAACTTAGAGTCGGTAAACAGTATTTAAGATTGCAAGATGAAATCCTAAATTCTAATAGACTCAACTTTCTTCAGAGGAGAAATCAGAATATCACCGAGAAACTTGTCTGAAGAGACAAGACTTGAAAGTTTGCTGCCTGCCAACTGCGCATGACAACATGTGAGCTGCAATGTTTGTGAAGGCAGTGGTACTCAAGATTTTTATTGATTCAGCACTTCCTTTGCTCTTCATCTTTCTTTAATTCAGTATTTTCTGAGGTATGAAATATTATTTAATGTTCCTCCAAATTACAAATTCCCCTCTCCCCCCGCCATGAATTATGAAAAATTACCTTTGTGAGCTACAAATAAATAGCTGTAGCAATACCTCTTGACCAGACACCATCAGCTTCATGACCACCAACCTTTCCAACTTCAGTCTCTTTTGAAACCTCCACACAAGTGTATCACAACTTTGATCTTATCATCAAGAAACATTCCCATGTATGCTATGAGTTGCCTGGATGCTAGTGACCGTTCAAGTTTAATCATCACAGACTTGGCTTTCTCAAAATCTTTGTCTCCTTTAAAAATCTAATTTAGCTAGAGGAGTCTTTCTAAAATAAGTATGCCTCCTGCTGAGCTAAAAAGACTAGGTAAAAAAATATATATTCACAGAACGAAAACACCATAAGGTTTTCCTGTAGACATCACAGTCTTGCAGTTATTTTAAATACTAGAGGCCTTAAAACCCTAAAGATCCTAAAGTCTGGGCTAAAAAAAAAAGTATACATGTGTTTTCATTTGAACACAAGCTGCTGCTGCATCTTTGATTTATCTTTGAAACAGATGTGTTTTGAGTTGAAGTTAGACTTCAAGGGAGAAAGTAAATGTTCAATAGAAAATATTTTTCTTATTCAGAATAGAGGCTGGAACTGTAAATTTAACTCTGAAAAGATAAAAATGTATTCTAAGTGTTCATTCAGAAGTTCAAAATGGTTCAGAAATTGTACCCCAAAAAGTAGAGAAAATTACAGTTGTGAACCTCAGCCACATTTCTGGAACCGATCAGGTCCACAGTGCTAAGCAGGAACACATAATATCTCGCTGTTGTGATAATTACCTGTCCTTGTGCTTGAGATGCTTGAAGCCTGCTGTGAAGTTTTTCAATGAGTTCTGCTTCATTTCCCTTGTGCTCAGCCCAGAAATAGTCTGAAACTCCTACTCTGTTCTTCAGTCAAATGCTTAGCACCCATATTCATATCTCTGATGTTTTTGTGTTTGCCTCTAGTTTTCTTCTCCCTGGACATTTCGCGTATCCTGACACATATCCAGAAGTATTCAGGTACCTTTTCAAAACCTTTCTTCTTCAGTTAAGCTCTAGCCTGACTCCTGTACTGTTTTCCTCTCATCTTTGTTAGCAAATGTGAGACACTTTCTCTCGCCTTTCAGCTTTGCCCAACTGCTCCATGCCTACATCTTTGATAATGCTTCTTTCTGCTTCCTCTGTCTGTACTTGTGATTTTTACAAGCATCTCCCTTGATTTCCCCTCCTTTATCCTTCCTCAACCAGTTTTTTCTATGATCAGCCCTGCATTAGAACCTGCATTTTACCCTGTTCTGCCAAATGGCTTCCAGTCTTTCAACCCAGCTGAAGACATACTCCATCCAGAAGCTGCTTTTACCGCTAACTCAGTTTACTATTTATATATACATATAAAAGGAAATTTGTTTTCCTCTCAAACTATAATTTCCAGGCTCATATCCTGTTTCCTATTAATATGACCAATATCTGGTGTGAGTAATGAGCAGGGTCAGGGCTATGAATGTCAATGCTCAGTTCCATTTTAACTCTCAAAGGCTATTAGCTGTAAGTGTTATGATCCATCTGTAAGGTCACACACCCTGATGGACACAGTGAACGCTGGAAATTTTTCAGTGTGTTAATGGCCAACAATGAGGAAAAGAGATTTATAACCATATGTCCTTAATAATTTCAGCTTCTTAATCCCTTTGATGAATAGAGAAATATTATGTCCATGTAATATTTGGAGAGACTGATCTTGAGTTATTCAAGGTCAAGCAGGAAGGTGTGTTAAAAAAATTATTGTATGTTTTTATCTTTAACTTCCTGTTTTATTTATAGGATATTTATTCTTTTTGTAGCTCTACTGTGAAGACAACAGTGCTAGTGATAAAGAAGATAAAGAACTGGCAGCCATCTAGATTTAACCATTCTATCATTTAGGGCTGCTATCAAGGCCTGTGTATAAACAAGCTTTGAAGTAAATTTGGCCATCTTTCTTCCAGCTGTATGTAAGAAAGAGTTTTTAATAATAAAACAGGAGTGCAAGGAATTTAGTTATAGCCATATGTATATAACTACATTTTACTATAAATTTGTAGCATATTTACTATAAATATTTAAATATTAAAATATTTGTCTGGAAATAAATGTGTGTACTGCAAGCTTTGTGAAGTGAATCCTTTGGGCTCACAACACTGCAATGTACTAGAGGATCATTGAATCCTTCCATTGCTCCTACATCTGCTGTGTGAACACTCACTTTACTTAGGGGAAAAAAAAAGAGCAAACAACAAATTCTTAATGAACTATTAGTTATTTTTTTGCTAGTTTTGCCACCCCCTTCTACTTCTGCTTCCTAGGCCTGAATGGCCTTTCATTTTGGGGCTTAAGTGGAATTGCCTGGATAATATAATAGATTGCAGACACTCACAGAATTTCTTGCTACTGTGATAAAAGTTCTGAACTTGCTGGATCTTCTTTACTGCTTGTCATGACTGACATGCACAACAATCTTAAGAGCACAGGAACAGTGCAATTTGTCATGGCATCAAGGTGTGAGTAGCCTTGCCATGGCGTAACTAGAATAATTAGCTGTAGGTTGTAGTGCTGTGGCAAAGTCCAAGCGCACTCTTGTCTCTCCTTCTTCCTCACTGCTTGCTTTGCCCCATTGATGTTAATCTTGAGAGCCCCATGTGCAGGTAGCAGGGAGGAGAAACTCATTCTCTAGCACCCTGTGCTGAGCCCTCCCAAGACTTAATTTGGTGCTTGGGTTTGGAACGTGCTCCAAAGTTGAGCTGGATGATCAGTTGCTGCATTGGAACCAGGATCCGATTCCACATGGCCATCCTGTTTCAGAGACCAATGAGCTCAGCACACTGAAAAAATACCAGTGTGGTTTGGATCACAGCCACTGAAGGGTGTTCTACCTGTTCAATACATGTGTTGGTCAGTTCATCCTGCCTGCTCATACAGTGGGAACGGAGAGTAATTACATGACAGACAGTTCATGCAGTAGCAGCTCTTGCGTGTGCTTGGGTCCTCTTCCTTACCCACTCTGAGGCTAAGTTTGGGTACATTGTCCTTGGAGCTCTTAGGTTTCCACGGATTAGATGGTTGCACAGTGTCATTTTTGCCACGTCCCTCTTCTGTGAACGAGTGGAGAGAGCATTGAGAAATCCAGGCTTCAAGGCGTATTCACATAGCCTGTGGTCTGGATTTATTAGTGAGTATCAGCTTCCTCCCATAAATAGCTGACATGAGACCAGCAACACACAAAAGACACATGGAAAGGATAATGGATGTTTCCACACAGAAGAGTTTGCAGTCTAAATTAACAGAAGAAGATTAGATACAGAATTTCACTATGAGACCAGAGGATAGATCTGACTTCAGGTGTCGTCTATTTTCTGATTGAAGTTAATATGCCTTTAAAAATGTGAATCAAAGGAGTATTTAAATTTAAACTGTCTTGTGCTGGTGTCTCACAGACCTGAAAGATAAAGAAATGTAAATGGTATTCAAGCCTCTTAATTGGTGCCAACAGCAATTCTTTTGTTATACTGCAAGGGAAAGAGTAGTGGAATATCTTTTAGAGAACAAAGCCCCAAGTAAAAAAAGCACTAAGTACCTCATTAGTAATACCATGCTACAAGTGTGCCTAAGACCCACAGACTTCAAGCCAAGTGTTAAAATAGGTTAGTTGAATGAATGACTAAATTGTTCCAATGACAATCTCTCTCTGATGAAAGGTGCCTAGAGCTACCAGTTCTTGCCTACCATACCTATCATCTACCTTTTAGGATTCAATGTAGTTCACTTCTCTCTCAGTTCAGTATCTTTAAGGTATTTGAAAGCTGGGAAAAAAAGAGTTTATAAAATAATAGCTCCTGCAGTAGCCACTTACTGTTAGGAGATTGTTAAAGTGATTGGATATTTATTTTAGTGAGCATCACAGAGCACTAAAACAAATAAAATACACATTAGGTGTAAGCTACTGAAGGAGAAGTTTTGAACCATTGAAAGCTGGTGAATCAAGCTTAGGAAATTTAAAAATTTTTTTTGTGTGTGTATATACATACATACATACGTATATACATATGTATATACATATATATATATATATAAAAAGAGAGAGATAAATATAATTCTCCAGAAATACTTCAAGCCAGACTGTGGCCATTTCCCTTTCATCTTCTGTGTACTTAATAACTTTGTGAAATGCATTGAATGCTATGATAGAGAGATGCCATTAAAGAAAAGTGCCTCGCTGATTCCTGCTTGCCTTACTCACACAATAAATTAGGTAATGCCTGCATTAGTAAATCAAACAATGTTTTTTCCAGCACTAAAGAAACTGATTTCTTGGCTGTCTCCAACAACAAAATGAGTACACTGTTAGGTCTCTCCCATCTGAAAACTGCTCCAAAAAAGAAAAAAGAACACTTCCTGAAAGATGTCACCTTTTCTTACTAGATGCAGTAAATGGGACAAATGGATGGTGGAGGAGAGATAAGTAACTTGCCAGTCCAGATCAAATTTCAGTGAAGATTAAGTTAAATCCAAGAGTTGGTTTAAAAATAAAACAATAAATCTGCTAGCACAAGTTTCTCCCAGCAGAAGGGAAAGAAGAAAAAGTTCGTTTTTGATTCTAGTCACATATTGTAGTGCTCAGCTACTGGGATAAGGAATGTAGCATATAAATCTAATTAGAACAAAGTTTGTTTCTCTTGCTAATTCTTTGCTTTACTGCAGGCTTTCACATGGAAGAATATTCACTGAAGTCATTCAGTGTAGAGTAAATGGTATTTAAGGGAAGATAGCTGTTCAAAATACGCCCGTGTTTCAGTTAGTCACATAAATAAAGGTGTTTGCTTAAAATATCTTACTACCCCTTCGTGAAACATATGCTCAGCGCAGCCTTTTTTGTAAAAGCACTGCAGACTAAATATGCTGTAGCCTACACCTGTCCTAGTCCATTCAGCTGTAGTGAGGAATATTTCTAGGCACAGGGGCTCCATCCCCTCTGCTGTTACACGGCAGAGTAATCCTGGCACGGCTTTAGCTAGGGCCAACTGTTTAAGCTGCTATGCGTTTAAAAACTGCACCAAGAAAATCATGACCTCAAACATCACTCAGAGCAGCTAGAATACATCTGGCCTTTGGGATGCTCGCTCACTCATAAATATAATAACTGTTACAAATCATTACAATGGCCTCTAATCCCTGTGCTTGATGCATTCCTCCAGGTATGGTCTATCCACAAATTTCCAAAGAGAAGTGACTAATCTGTGTTGATAATAGGAAGGGAGACAGACAAGTTCTTTGAAAAGTCAAAAACAAGTGCCAAACAAGCTTAAAATTTCATATTATCAAGTTTTGTGATGCCCTGGAGAGATGGATCTTTTTGGAACAACTTCCTTCAAATTTTACAGAGAAAGAGCTCTTTTGTCACCTTAAAAAACTGCATGCAATTAACTCTAGTGCAAAATGGTTTAAAAACAAAGAGGAAATTTGATCAACTTTTTACAATCATAGTATAAATAAATTATTGTTTCACTATGTCATCTAAATTGTTTTCTATTTTTCACTTTTCTACATTACAAGCATTTGTTGCAAGTTTCTTGGTTCTTCCATTTTTTTCAATCATATTGGACAATATGCCAATCACTAAATTAACCAAGTAATTTATGCATGGAACAAACTCCCCCAAACTTATGTAAAATAGTGAATAAGAGTGGTCAATAAATATTTTCCCACTGGGACAATAAATGCTTTCCTCTATCACATCACACGAATACGACATTTTAAAAATTATATCAGTGTCTTAGCCATACAAAAATACTATACGGTTCTGAGAAAATTAATTTTTTTAAATGAGTTAAAGAGTTACATATGACATGAAATAGGTTCTTTAAAACCTATACATCTTTATTTAGCATAATATAACTAGGTAATACTTAGTATAAAGCATTTGTATGCATACAGCTTTTTTATTTCATAATGGCAGCTTATCTGTTCAGTGCATGGCCAAGAAGTATACTAACTGGTAAATAGATGTTTACAATATTTTTTATCCTGTGCGTGGTAAATTGGTCCTAATTAAGCAGGATTAGAGTGGTATTGATGCTTGCATATGAAAAATAATAATAAAAAAACTCTCACCACCAAGGACCAATTTACATTCTTATTATTCACCACATGTGAAAATAAAATAGCTTTGGCATGATAAATGAGGATTCTTTGTCAGCAATCCAATGTCTACAATACATTTGGAACTGGTTTCTTTGCTTAAATTGATAACAAATATCTGATCTCAAGAAAACGCTCTCTCTTTCATTTTTTTGACATGCTTTACTTGTTCACACTGAATTATGTTGCATTAGATCATGAGCCAAGCAGCAGGGGAAGAGGGAATTGGGGAGTGGAGAGGATGTGTGATGTAATCTAAAAAGTGCTTTAAAACTGTTGTAAGTACAGAGGAAACAGCTGTACATCTGGTGCCTCTGTTGAGTGCTGTAGCTTGGGATAAAAAAGGGCATAGATCCTGACCCTTGCCATCTTTATTACTTATTTATAACTTTGCGTTATTACACATTGTTATATAGATAGGCTCTAACAAGATACAGATGCACAACAGCAGCAGCTGCGCGGCTGGCAAACCCTAAAAGCTCAGTTGCAGAGAACTTCTTAGTGTATGAAGCACCATTATAAGCAAAGAACAGAAAAAATAATTCCTGACAACCCTACCTTCCCCCAACATGCATTAGGCTAGGCAGTTAATACTTAATAAAGAAGGATAAAAAACTACTGCCCAGCACTTAATAATTTAGCAGTGGTTTATTATGCTGCTACATGATATGACGCTTTTATAATTTATTTTTCTTTAAAGTCATGTAATGAAACACTACATTGTAAATCTAAGTTATTTTCTTCTTGCAGAAAGGAAGAAAAATGATCAAGATAAAGAGTCTAAATAGATGTTTAAATTAGGTGGCAAGAAAAAGGACTAATAGTTGTGGAAATAGTTGTGGAAACTAATAGAACACCCACCCACGTGTAGAGATCTCAATTTCTTAATGGATGGAAAAAATAATTTTTCAGGTGCTCATGCAGATACTTATCAGTAATTCAGTGTATGATAGCCTGCAATAGGTGTGCTAGGCACAATCGGGGTTGGGGGGGCCTGATGAGGTTGTAACAATCCGTCTAGACTCTTCTGATTACATCCCATTTTCTTTCCCTTCCTACTGACAAACTTGACTTCCAAATTATGGTAATGTTATCATGTTCTTTCTCTAACTGGTTATATTTAAATTTCCTTATCTCACAATGAGTTTAGAGAAATTCAATTGAAAACAAGTTTTTCCTTGCTACGTTTTCATCTTCCAGTCAGCTTCTGAGACAGCCAGTTGCTGGTCACTTGTTATTCCTATGCTCTTATTTGCATGCACTCTTCTTCACAATATTATTTAAGAAAAGTGAGATAAATGTGTAAAAGCCAGACCTTAAGTGCTATTGTGTGTGAGGCAAAAGAGGAATATGTAGGAAATTCAAGACCTGAAGCCAAATTTAAATGTTTTGTTCTTTTCATCTAGTAGAGGTCTGAGATCAGTTGTTTAAAATACTGGCAGGTGAGGCACACCTAGTCTAGATGCATGTTTATGGAGGAGTATCATACACAGATGTGGTCTTCAGACCTCAGGGTCTAATTCTGTTTTTTTGTTCCTTAAAGCTTGGGTTTCTGAATGCTATAAAAGTGGAAAAATTCTGAACAGCTTGAAAAACACACTGATCTACTGTAATAACTTTCCGTAAAATTAGAAAAAGAAAATAAAAGAAAATCTTCCTGCATTGCATTGTGTGTCTTAAAAGACAAAGGCCATTTCACTAGATATATAAAGTGTTACTATTGACTTACATTCTAAGTCTATGAGACCAAAGTCCTATGAGACAGAAGTCCTTCTCACAAAAAATACTTTGTTCCTTCTGTTGTGATAGAATGTCACAGTCTTCTCTGTAGAAAGGAAAACAAATTAATCAGTGTTTAAATTTGTTTCAGGAAATATTTTAAAATTGGCCTAAGTGATTGAGGGACTCTAGACCTACTTTTTATGTAATTCTGGAGTTACATTCCCCAGGTACAGAGGTTTGAAGGCATATAAGGACCCATTCTCTTTCCAAAATCAATCTTAAATCAATGTCCCTGGGGAGGTAAATGACCAAAACTTTGCTTGAGGAGAAAATGAGAATGCCAGTACACAATGCTTCACTCATCCAACAGGGAGATACAGCAGAATTTTCTGCTAGCTAACAATTACCTCCTTTCATTTTAAGCTGTGGCAGAGGAATACCTCAGGCATTTTGTTTATTTGGGCTACAGAGAGAAAAGAATGCTGAAGAGAATAGAATGGAAAAAATTCCCATTTTTTTCCAAAATGGAATTTTCTGTTTTTCATTTTGATTTGGAAAATCCAATCTTTTTCTCATTCTACACAGCATGAATATTCTGCATTTCAGCCAGCTATACCATTCCTTTAGGAGACTTTCCAGAATACCCTCAAAATTCAAATGATGTTGTAAAAAACATTTTGCTTGAGTATGCAAATCTGACATACATCAAATAGTCATAAGCCAGAAACATATTTTCACTGAAATGAGAAAATCTGTCAGCATGTAAGCAAATCAAAAACCTGATTTAGGTCTAGCCTGGCACTTGATCTGTGCAAAATCAGGTTCTACATTGGGCTGAATTCCTTTGGATATTTGATTTTTACTTACATGTTATTTACTTATTGTAAATTTATATTTATATATATATAATTCTCATGCTTTACTTCTTTCTCTAGCCTTCTCTTTTGTTGTGAATTGCATCAGATATTTTTGCTCCACTGGTCTAGCTTTATTACACCTTTGTGGAACTCCTCCATCTTCTTAACTCACTATTAATCATTGTGTATTTATAAGCATTGATGACCTAATTTGTATTTTTTTCTACATTTTTAACAAAGATTGTTGCTTTTATTTCTCCTAAAAATAATTAATAAATAGCACTACAATGTGATGTACTGCAATGAAAGGCAGGCTGTAAAACATATGCTTTTACATATAACATAAATGCATCTAGAAAGCAACAGGACTGGAAACTAGTATCTCTGTATCGTTAATCAGTGTGATTGTTATTAACTCATTGTCTCCTTGAGCTCTTCCACTTGGTTTTATCTAATCTGTGTCTTATAACTGTCTCAAGAACTGTCATGATCTTATTCTTAGGATCTGTTTCTATCACCAGTTTACTATTTAAGGCCCAAACCAGTGCATTGTCAGTTGTTCCTTCCCCAAGATAAGAGAGAAAAATTTCCTTAAATTATTGTTTTGATTGGACAGCTCTTTTTATCGTGTTTCGATGTAGCACTGAACTCAGCAGTGGTATTCTTTGGCATATGACATATAGTATGTATGAATACTGAATATGTATGAATATTGCTATACATTCAGTAAATGAATGAATAACAAACTTATTTATAACCTAAGCTTTATGACTTGAAATTATGGAGTCAAAGCTCTCTATCATCATCTTTTCCTGAGCAGAGATATCGACTGTATAAATAGTCATGCTCAAGTATGCTCAAACCCTTTACTTAATGCCAGCAAAACTCAATATGGAATCTTTAGAGTTACTGGAACTACATAGAGATTCCAGCTTAAGGAAGAGAAAAAGAAGGGAAAAAGGCCTCCCTCCTTGGGCATGGAAGGAATCCCTCATAAAAGGAAGTTCAGGTCTCCTAGGCTATGAACCCTCCCCCCGAGGTATTTACTTATCATAACTATTTTGTTTTCATTTACTGTTATATACATTTTTCTGCACATTAGACTGAAAAGGAATTAATAGCATTTCTTTTCATTGTGTCTGTTAGCCTTTCCTATCACTGTGGTTCTCCATGAATAATTCATACAGTCTAATATACATCCTTTTAATTCAGTAACACCAGGACATTTAATTTACTACATCTAAAATAAGAAAGGAGATTCCTTTTATCAGATGAATGAATTAGCTTTGAATGGAAAATGATCTTGCTGGTTAGTGGAGTCTCACTGCCACAACCCCCTCATGAAGAAACGAGAAAGGCTTTTTGTTGTTGATGTCGGAGATTTTAGGGTTTAGGGGCCATTCTTTTTTTTTTTTTTTTTTTTTTTTTTGGGCTACTATGGAATAAGATCTAATGAATAATCCGAAGTTCATGCGTGAGCTCAGCTGCTAGAGACTTACTTTTTCATTATTAACTGTAGCTTTTCTTCTCTTTTGTTAGTAACTGAAAGTTTGTACCCAAGAAATCTAATGAATGTTACTTGAAGCATTTTTAATTCTTCATTCTCCACCAAAGGTGCAATGAAATTGCCTTCAGTTATGTGCACAGACTTTCCCATGAGACACGAAATTAAAAAGATCTCTTCTGTTTCTCAGAGAGATTTTATTTTACTTCAGACATGAATAGCAGCAGCAGGGACTTTACTATTTCCTGTGTAAAAACTAGCTTAACTTTCTTCATATGACTGCATAATTGTGAAGATGATTAACTTCAGCAAGAGAAGAACATTAATCCCAGAACATGAATAGCATACTTTGATGTTGCTCGTGGCCAAAATGCAGCACCCATTCATTTAAATATCACAGAAAAAAAATCTACTTTGGGGAATATTTGATTTTTTTTCTCTCACTGATTATAGCAGGTATGATAAGATTTTAACGAGCTTTAAATTGAATCAAGTTTATTTTATTTTATGTAAATAACTCCAAGCCTTTTGTTCTAGAAAATTAAAGTTATTTGCATACACTTACTCTCACAAACATTTTCATGGGAATTCATATCTGAGAAATTTTATATCTGAGAGAAATGCCAGAGAAATATCCCAATCTATACACACGTGTGAGAGAGCAGATCATCATAAGCTATAAATTGCCATAATTCATCRCAAATTTGCAGGATGTGGTGTGAAATAAATCTGTGTTTATCTAACAGCTTAAACTAAACTTTTCTGTTAGTGGTAAGGGAATGATTATAATTTTAACAATGATATCTTGCATCTTTACTGAAACACATGAAGGAATATAGGAATGAGATTAGATAAAATGCTACCCTTCTGACTATTTGAGTTATAGCAAACTAAAAGATGTGGCCAAAGTCATGATTTCTATACTTCTTGTCGGCTGGATTCTTGGGGTTTGGTGGTGTCTAAAGCATTAGCTGAATCTTTGTTAATGCAATAAAAGTTCACGAGTTTAGACCCAAAGATTTCAGGTTTGTAGCTGATGCCCCACCTTCAACCAGGAACATAATATTGCAGGCAGAAGTAAATGTGTGCAGCCAAAAACCTCAATGCACAAATCGTCTCAGAGGATATAATGGAGATTCATTATAACAAAATAAGTTCGCAAAAAGTTTTGAATACCCCACAGCTAGGAGAATTGTAGCCATACACCAATGGTAACTATTACGAGGACAATAGTAAGGCTAGGATGATACATGTTTGATTTCGGTCATAACTGAAGTGGTACTGAAATAAGCCTTCTCTGGTTTGTGTGTATACTAGAAATCATTTTACATGCTGAGCACGATATATATGACTGTAAAGATCTTCAAGTCCTGAAGATCTGCAAGTCTTTTCAGGACTTACATCAATATTAGAAGCAGTTCTTAGCATAGTACAGAATAATATTTTTAATGAGATTTCTAATATTATGAACCTTTCTAAGATGCCATAAGTAAGCACAGACACACAGGGATTTATAAATATATATATATGATTCTATGGCTGCAGTATTGGTATAAGATGAAGTCAGCCAAAGTTAAATTGTACAAAAGTGATAAATACAAGAAGAAAATCCAGAATCTTGCCTCCAGGTCTGCTGCTCTAATAGCTCTGTGAGAATGTATTGTAACTGATTAAATTTATGAAAAGAAAGCATAAAGCTTGACTCATTTCAGTGTGCGCTGTCATCCTGCATGCCAGGAAATTGCAGTTCATACAAAAAAGATGCATTGCCTGGATTATGCATGAAGGGAAGAATGTAGACAAGTGATTTCTGGAGTAATCTGGAAGATGACATGACTACTGTGTTTGCTGAAGCCTTTCCTAAGGATATATTTGCTTTTCATACTAATTAGTAGTTTTGTAAATCAAATGCAAATGTAAATCAAATGAATTTTTTGTGGGTACCAGAACTACTGAAGATTTTATACTTTCTGTTTTGAAAGGAATTTGAGCAATAAGCTCCCAGGGATGTGAATCACTGGTCTGTTACAGGGAATAGTGAGATATCCATCTAAATGGCTGGAAGTAGGAATCTAATCCATCATCTATTCACTGTTCAAAGACGTAATATTTGTGTGCTCTAATATTCTTTGAAATTCAGCTACTAGCTGTTATGGATACGCACATCTTTTCAGGTACCTGTTAGGACACTCAAGGGCATCCAGAATTTTTCATATGACTCTGTCACAGTGTGTCCTGGTTATTGCAGGTTTACTGTGGCGTGAAAGGATGTGACACCTTCAAGGTCAACTGCCTTGCATCTTCAGCCAAATTTTCTAAAGAGGGCATAGGCACCTTGAAGTTCAACTAAAGTTTATGAATTTAGCTGTGAAATCCACATAGATGTACATAACAAAGTGGGATTTATGGAATTTCTAGATAGCGATTTTGATAATGGACAATAGTATTTTAATAGGCCAGGCATCTTTCAGAAGACATCCTTGGTTTGACTAAGAATTATGGAGTTGATACAGTCCTTGGGAAATGACCAGACACAGCAGACAACCTATATAATGTCCAGATGTTTTTGTGGAGAAAATGCACCCCAATTCCCTCTCTAGAGGTACTAACTTTACTAGATGTTATCTGCTTGCCCTAAAATTTTCACACGTCATTAAAATTCCTTGTAGGAAAGAACAGATTCAATCTCAATAAGAAGGCATTTAACTCTTACCTAGATCTTGCTGCGACCCAGAATCAAATCAGAAATTCGTCTTACTGTTACACATAGTCCAAACCTGTCTAACACATGCTGAGGTACCTAATTCAGCGCACAGTGGAAGGTCAACTGGGGTGCTGGGAAGACACAAATTTTGTTACCCATTTTTGACATATTATTCTGGTAGATAAGAGGCTTGCCTATCAAGGGGAGGACCTGTGTTCATATCCCTCAGTATTCTGAAGGATTTTACATTCCCAGAAAGGTTTTCTAATGTTCGGGCTAACTGGAGATACCATGTCCATCATCTCTCCCAGTCTTTGCTTAGCAAAGAATAAGATATTCTTGGAATTAGAAGGAAAGCACGCCAGAAGTGGACTAGCTGTGTAGCCCAGTGAAGGGCATTCACTGACTGTTGGGGGAAGGAAGGCAGCAGATTTGATATTCATGCCATTGAAAGAAACCAGAAAAAGTCTCAGGAAAAGGAACTCCAAGTCTTTTATTATAATTCTGATAAACCCTTTGTTTGATGTGGTCCTTAAGTAGTGTTTAATATTTTAAGAAATGTTTTGACAAAACGTGTTAGAGCACTGTACTGTTAGCACTACTAATATTAGCTGACACTAGAAAGTAATGTGATCTTAAGCAGCATTTGTTGAAGGCTTCTGAAATATGTTAAGGTCTATTGAAATCTGATTGGCGCATTCACAATTGCTTATTAAAAGGTTAGATATGTCTAAAAGAATAAAGATTCTCCATGGTGACAAAATCCATGGCTAGTGTCACAGTCACGTTAGATCACTCCTACTCCAGGCCTGGGTGACAGCAATTATAAGAGGCAAATTTAGACTGCAGGGGGAAATAATGGTGGTTTGACAACCATCAGCACTGATACACAGAGGCTAGAGCCTGAAAGAAATTTCTCTCTTCCAACAGTTTGTGCAGTCGCCAGGTCTCCCACCTGATTAATACCTCATTGAACTAGGTCACTAAGAGAAGAAGTGATTATGAGAAATATCTGGGAATATTCCAAAGGAAAACGCATATGTGCTGCTGAAGCTAATCACAACTCATTAACATGCCCCCCTTCCCCCAAGCAGTACCCTTAAAATAGAAAAGAAAAGCTATAATGATGGGGTAAAAATAGGAACATTTTCTATTAGTGGCAATGTGAGAACTCACTTCAGAAGGGTATTTAAGGCAGTGGAAAGATATCATTAGGTCCTAAAGATTAGACTGTAGCTTATCTTTGCTCAAAGTGTTTAAAAGCGGGTTGCCTGAATTCGTGAGAGAACTGTTTCTGTAGAAGAGGCAGATTTGCTGGAATAACATTGAATGTTCTTCAAAAATTAGGGTCACTATCACAAATAGAAGTATCGATGATGCAATTCTTTACAGGAAAAGGTCCTCAAATCAGGAGGTGCATGTAGCTACTCAAGTCATGTTTTGTATGACTGTAAGAAGCCAACTGTTCTCTTTTCTAAAGCTCAAAAAGAAATTCATTTTGAACATGATTGGGAAATGGTGTCCTGACTTTAGACCTTTGAAAAGATGCTTTTTCTTTGGTGCATGTAATAAAGTGATTCCTGTGAAATCTTTCAATAAACCCTAGAAAATTTAAGGAATTTGCAAAAGTAGCCTAAGCCAGCCTGCAGAGGGTTAAGGCTAGGTAAAATTATTACTCTGCTCTGAGTAAAGCCATGAGTACCGTGCTGAGGTTCTACCTATTGCTACTATACTACTTTGATGATTCAGCTAATGATAACAAAAAGCCTGGCCTTCTTTAACTCTTCCCCAAAGAACTGATTTTAAGCTTTCCCTAAGAAAAGACCTCCCAGAACATCATTATTTCCAACAGAAGAGTTCCTCACACCTCCTTTAAAGCCAAGATGGAGTTAGGAAGAAGGCACAGGTACCACAAAGAGCTAGCAATAATCTGCTGGTGCTTTGTTGCATGCTCTTGTGCTAAACTCCCTTATTAGCAGATATTGCTCTACAGGGCAGGTTAACAGAAGATCCTTGTCATTTTGTTACACAGCTGAGACAGTGTGCTAAAAAGCACCCAGCATTCAGGCATGAAAGTTAAAAGCCCTGCCAACTTATGGTGCTTTGTGTTGTGTTTGAAGAAAGGGGATTGAACTATATAGAAACAGTGAAATCCACCTGTTCTGCTTCTGGTGTATTCATATACTGGATATAAACCAGTGTTATCCATACCTACACTGTTAAGATTTCATGTTTAAATATAAATCCATCCAAGAGAATTAGGAAATTCTCATAGACATGATGTACAGATAAATTTTTGAAAAATGCCAACACAGTAGCCATTTGAGCTTATTTGCGTAAAATGTTGTGCAGTTGAAACCATCTGCTTAGAAGTAGATCAGAGGGGAAATCTATCCATGTGACTTTAAATGTACAGAATGGGGCTCTGAGAATTCAGGATACATCAATCAGTAGCTTGCATTGCTATCTAAAGTGTCTTTAACACACAAAGACTTCTTGGATAATTTTTTTTGGCACAGATGCACACTAAGCCTGTCTTCAACACAATGCATCATCTGTAAACATGCAAATTACTTGGCTTCCAATGAGTCTCCTATAGAAGGTGTATTCTAATTAAATTTAAAGGCAGACTGGGATTTTCTAATTAGGATGAATTATAAAAATGTAGCTGTTTATAGTAGTGTTCTTTATGCTTTACAGTGTAAAAATGCATTGTAATTTCTAAAATTGCTTCAAACAGTGTAGTACATTTTATTTGTGCCTCTGCACTACATTAGAGCCATAAATGGCTGGTACTGTCATCAAAATGAGATCGCTATAAACATTAGTTAAATTAAAATATAGGAGCGTATGAGAATGTGTGTGTGCATGCCCGTGTGTGTCTGTGTGTGTGTGAGACAGAGAGAAATCAGGCACAAGATAGTAGCAGTATGTTAAAATGATTTTCTTGCATTAATGGACTATGCCATATTACATTTATTAAAATGTATTTATGGAACATTAACCATAATACTCATTTTTGATAATTAAAATAAATGAAAAAAAATGACCAAAACTACCAATCAAGTACACTTCTTGTGCCTGAAGACTGTGGAGCAAATTCTAGTCTTTATTATGATGGTCAGTTCTGTCAAAGCCCACGAGTCCTTGGTATGTGAACCCGGGAATGCATGGCAAACACTTAATGATGGCCTTGTAATATTTTCTATTAGTTTATATATATCTAACCATTAAATTTCACAGCCTACAGAATATATAAACCCGTCCTCTCTCCTTCTGTTATTTTACATTGTATATAGGTACAAATGGTTCAAGATGTTAAATGACATGGGGTATATTTAAAGCTGAATGTCTAGTAATCATATTCCTATACTGATCAATGGGAAAAAGAGGGAAAGAGCTTTGTGAAAAAATAGAACAATAAAACTACCTTTCTCCATATTGTGCAAAAACCAACAACAAGAAGGCTTGCCAGGTTCTTCCATGCAAGTTAAACTCCATAATGGAGCTACAAGGAAAAAGACATGCACAATGGTTATTTAGCTACCCTATCTCTTTAACTGTCAACAGAAATAATGTGAACTGCTTGCAGGAAGCTGGATGTGATGCCTGTAATGCATTTTCCCAGAACACAGTGGTAGTTCTGTTACATAAACTGCAGAGGTGTCCCCTACTGTGGTTCAAGGTAGACTCTATGAAGATAACCCAAGTTAGTTAGGATTTAGGGAGGAGTTCTAGGCTTAACTAGCTGTCTTACATGATGTACTATAGTATTATTATTTTCTGTTCTGCCATTTATATCCCGCCTCTTTTGTTCTCATGTGTTATAATAAATTACAGAAGCCACACACACTGCAGGGTTATTGCTGAACAGCACTGTAACATTTCTTCAATAATCATTTTTCCTGTTGCTTGTTCATTTTCTCTTTCAATCATTTGTTTCTTGCTGTATTTTCACAGTTGCTGCCATACTTCTCTCTGTGCTTCCGACAGGACTCTAAAAACAAATTCTAAACCCTATCTTCATGGCCTCATGGCTTTTTCTGGGCTATTCCATGCTTTTTCTGTAAAGTTCTTTGGGAAAAGAAAAAAAAAAAAAAAAGAAAAGAAAGAAAAAGAATGAGAGCTTTCCTTTTCTGATGCAGCAGACCCTTACACCCCAAAAGGAAAGTACTCTTTCTGATGGAGATCAGCCTCAGCTGTTGGTCCCAAGCCAGGAAATTAATTCTTCCAGGAGCTGCCCTCATATATCTCACTGTTTTCTGTCCCCTACAAATTGCTTCACTCTCTGATATTGCCATTGCTCAAATAGCAATGTATATATTCACAATTAAACCCCCAACAACAGGCTGCGACTGGCACTTCTCCCCTGGGGCTGGAGATAAGACAGGAAACAACATATGACAGATGTGACATTGCTTATTGGAAGATTCTTAGATAGTGCAATGATAAACCTATCTAAATCTGAATAGAATAGAGGGAGTAATCCTGAACTTTAACTAATCTCTTTTTTCATCTTCTCATTAATTAGTTTGCATTCTGTACTCACAAATATTTTCTTCCTATGATTAACTCATTATTATTTAAAACTCATAATATTCTAAACCGATCTGAATACCTGAGAAAAGTATGAGGATTAACAGCTGCCTTCACATTCAGTGAATGTGTTGCCCTCCCTGCTATATAAGTTAATTCTTTTTGTTATTATTACATTTATACATCTATAATTTTTCATTTTAGTGTAAAATAACGTAAGAAGTGATTAACAAATCATAGGATAGTAAATTTGAAGAGATTACTCAAAGGTGTAAGTGGATCGGGTGGGGGAATGGAGACAGCATTAGAGACCACCAAATGGCATGCTTATGTAGGTGAGTAAAAACTTGAGAGGAGCTGGCTCTGTTAGAGTTACTTGTGGAATATAAAATACGAGATGATAAAGAAACGGAGCCAGCAAGCTGATCAGACAACCCTGCCAGAAGTCCCAGATTTTAGTTCAGCCTCAATGCAATATGAAAACTGTATTGTGTTTTCACCTGGGCACTAACTGTCAGGTTTACATTATACTAAATGATCTAGATTTTGGAAGCTGGAGTTCCCCTAAATATGCCAATATTTTTGTCTCTTTTTTCGAATTTGCTCTTTGAGACTGACATTAGGTGCTTCTCATCTTTCTTTCAAAACGTCTTTAAGTCTGCTCCTTTCCTTTGCTCATAATGGATCTTTGTTGATGCATCTTCTTCTCAGAACCTCAAAAAGCCTCCTGCTAAAGTATCACTACTAAATGATCTGAGCCATCATAGGCTGCTCTAGTTTCAGGAACTATTACAGTGAAGAGACCTGCCAGAACACAGTGACACCCAACTGTGCTTCGTCTCATGTCCCCTTCTGCTTTTGTGCCCCAGAAGTTCTCAACTTCTTCCAAGAAGTTTTAAGTTCACCTGTCTCCACCTTGTTTGTGAATTTCTTTGTCACCTGTCTCTATTTCACAGAGATGTTAATATTTAATAATCTATGACAATTTGCATGTGAGCGTTCACTCTGCAATGACTGCCAGGTGGAAAATTATTGTTAATGACATTTTTTGTTTTGAATTCTTTTTGTGAAGCAGTAATAAACAGGAATATTCAGGTTGCAGTTTAAAATAAAGTTCTTGAAAAGCAAAAGTTAAGTATTATCTTCCTATATGCTTTAAAACATTGGTTGAATCTTTGTGTCAGTGTATGTGATATCTAGAAACTGTTGGTTAAGCTAATTTGAAATATTCAGTAAATGACATACAGTCTTATTTCAGATTTTTTCCCCCAATTTATATGCATTATTTTTCTCTTTTAATTTTTCCAGAGTTCTAAAAACTTTGTTTTGTCAGTCAAAACTATCTCATATATTGCTCTTTGAATGTTCACTGTGGACAAAAGCCCACTCATTAGGAAACATGAAAGGATTCGGCTGAAGTCACTTTGAAATTGTTGCAGATTCACAGCTGGGCTGCAACAACCCAAAGTGTGTTGCTAAGAGATAGGACAAGGCAGGTGACAATTACATGAAAAGTCACTGCAAGTAGTATTGTTAGGAGAAAGCTGCCAACTACAAAGCAACATCTTCAATAAAAAAAAAAAAAAAAGAAGAAAAAGCAGCAATGCTTAAACTTTTCTTAATCCTCTATTAAGAAAGTGTCTCCTAGTATTGGGCAAAAGAAATGTTTAGTAAATTAGCTACTTAGTCAGAAAGGTCCCCAAGAACCTGGAAGAGCCAATATGAAAGGACAGGATGTCATTCATTCTGGATGTCATATCCAGACATACGGAGGAAAAGAAGGTGATCAGGAGTAGTCACCATGGATTCACCAAGGGGAAATCCTGGTTAACCAATCTGATAGCCTTCTGTGATGGAATGACTGGCTGGGGAGATGAGGGCAGAGCAGTGGACGTTGTGTACCTTGACTTCAGCAAGGCTTTTGACACTGTCTCCCATAACATCGTCCTAGAGAAGCTCTGGAAGTGCGGGTTAGATGAGTGGACAGTGAGGTGGACTGAGAACTGGCTGAAAGGCAGAGCTCAGAGGGTTGTCATCAGTGGCGTGGACTCTAGTTGGAGGCCTGTGGCTAGTGGCATCCCCCAGGGCTCAGTACTGGGTCCCATCCTGTCCAACTTCTTCCTCAATGACCTGGATGATGAAGGGGGGGAGTGCCTCCTCAGCAAGTTTGCTGATGCTACCAAGCTGGGAGGAGTGGCTGACACACCTGAGGGCTGTGCTGCCATTCAGTGAGACCTGGACAGGCTGGAAAGCAAGGCAGAGAGGAACCTCTTGAGGTTCAATAAGGGCAAGTGCAGAGTCCTGCACCTAGGGAGAAATAATCCTCGGCACCAGTACAAGCTGGGGGCTGACCTTATGGAGAGCAGCTCTGCAGAGAAGGACCTGGGAGTGCTGCTGGATGACAAGTTGACCACGAGCCATCAATGTGCCCTTGTGGCCAAGAAAGCCAATGGTCTCCTGGGGTGCATTGGAAAGAGTGTTGCCAGCAGGTGGAGGGAGGTGATGCTGCCCCTCTACTCAGCCCTGGGGAGGCCTCATCTTGAGTACTGTGCCCAGTACTGGGCTCCCCAGGACAAGAGAGATACGGAGTTACTGCAGAGAGTCCAGCGTAGGGCTACAAAGATGATCAGAGGGCTGCAGCACCTGCCCTATGAGGAACGGCTGCGAGAGCTGGGCCTCTTCAGCCTGGGGAAGAGAAGAGTGAGCGGGAATTTTATCAACGTGTACAAGTACCTGAAGGGAGGATGTCAGGGGGACAGGGACAAACTCTTTTCAGTTGTCCCATGTGACAGGAGAAGAGGCAATGGGCAGAAATTGAAGCACAGGAAGTTCCGCCTGAATGTGAGGGGGAATTTCTTCCCTGTGAGAGTGACGGAGCACTGGACGAGGTTGCCCAGAGAAGCTGTGGAGTCTCCTTCTCTGGAGATCTTCAAAGCCCTCCTGGACGCAACCCTGTTTAACATGCTCTAGGTGACCCTGCTGAGCAGGGGGGTTTGATGATGATCTCCAGAGGTCCCTTCCAACCTTACTAATTCTATGATTCTATGACTGTTTTGAGTTTTACATTTTACTGAGGCTGAACTGTCTGTGTAAATAGTCGGTGAGCAAACCTAAGTAATGTCAGCTTGCATTTCTAGTACTTTAAAGCTTGTATTCAATAAATATTTTGTATAACATAGCCAGAAATTTCATAATAATTGAGAGTGATTATTTATTTGCATTTTATAATTTATAACCCCCTCTCCGCTACAAGCAAAGAGATATCATATTTTAATTATATTGTTAGCTGTTAACAGTATTATTGGGGTTGTTTGAAGCAATATTCATCTTAAATATTAATGTCAGGAATTTTTCACACTTTATTTCCATGTAACATCTACAAACTTTGTCAGCATGACCGGGATATTAATCTGAAACATAAGGTATGTTAATATTCCATTTATTTTTGCTCCTATGTCATGGGTTCTAAATGTGCTTTCAGAGTTGAAACAAATAATTTCTGTGTACAGATTATGCTGTATTATGGCCATTGACTCTAGCATTAATCTGAGGTGGTCACATAACTTCTGATACGACATGATGGTAAGGACCAGTAAAATGAGTTAACCTCTCATTAGTTCGCTCTGTTCTGTTTTAACACTGTGCTTATCGTCTTTGTGTCTAAGTGCCAAGTCCAGCGGACATGAGTATCAGAGCATGATTCAGATGAAGTTTACGTACCAAACCTTACACTTCAGAAAACTCCAGGTCAGTTTTTGCATGCCGCTTAAGTTTAGATTCCATATACTTTTTGATTTCCATTTGAAAGACTCCTGGGTATCTAGAACTTTGCGCCTCTGTCTCCCTGGAGATATCTTATGGGTGACAGGGCTGAGCAAATGGTACTTAGCTAACGTCTAAACTCTAATGAAATCCAGACGCTATAACTCTTTAGAAGTCACTCGAGGGGATGGACCGTGCATGTGCTTTTGGAGCAGGTTTAACATATCGTGACTTGCAAAAGGCATGCTCTGCACAGGTCTGGTCATATCCTTCCATGCTGTACAGATCTATGCAGTTACCTGATACTGTGTACAACAACACACAACAAAAATTGTGTTTTATCATGGATTTTTATCTTTCTTTCTCTCAAATTTCTCCTTGACTTCTTTATTCCTCTATGTACCTTCTGAAAATGCAAAAACATTAGAAGAGTCTGGTCAGATTTCTCATTATTTTGTTATGTTTTATACTTTGAGTATCAAAACCAAATCACACTGCAAAAAAATTACACAGTTTGAGACTGTCTGGATCTCTTTAATTCATGCAAATTCCTTGGGACAGATTAGATATAATGATTCTTCAAAAGTGTTCAGTCCTCACATATTTCTTACTTTTTTTTAAGATTGTTAAATTATTGTAAACAGAAATAAAGCTAATCCCATTTTCTCCTTAGTAAAAAATAAAGTTTTGAGTATGTAACATTTATTTATTAAAGTGTTTACAAAAGGAAAGGCAGATATGAGTTTAACAATGTTTCATTTATTCGATCAGATTTTTGATGCTTCCTACACATAGCTCTGTTCTTAGTCTTATTATATGTGCAAGAATATTAGAGCTGGATACTGAAGAATTTATGACCTTATTCCTTTAAATACCACATACTGACACCTGGATATTTCCAACAGCTAGCTTCTTGTACTATGCGTGTTTAACAAAGGCCACTGGCTTAGCAAGGTACAATTCCCGTGCACACCTACATGCAAAACTGCTGACTTATCTTTTCTTCAGCCTTTCAATGGAACCCTATCTTTGTGAAATATAATAGAATCTTTTCTATATTTTCAGGCTTAACCTCCATAAATTCAACATTGAATTATAATTTATGTAATTAAATATCATTATGCATAACTACATTTAATGAATGGCTATAATAATAACTGTGTGTGCATATATATGTGCGCATATATATATATATACACACACACACACATATACGTAGTCTCTCTCTATAAAATGTAAATATGTATATGTATATATATATATATATATATATACACACACATATACACACCCCTGTCCCCTAACCTTTAGAAGTTCCTTTTCTCAGTTGTAAATTAGTGAGGGTAGGGGACTGTATTTATTTATCATTATGCTTATAGAATGCCAAGGATAAGAAATCTGAATTCTGGTTGTCTAGATGCCATATGGCTTATTACTAATGAATTATATTAACGATTTTTTTTGAAATTTCAGAGGATTTAAAATGTTAAATAAAGACATAAATTTTTACACGTTCTAGTCAGGAAGGACAAAAAACAAAAAATATCCTAATTACTTCCTCTCAGACATATAGACTATAATTACTGTTCAAAACATATGTATAACCAAACATAAAAAAAGTATAAAGCACTCACATGCAGAAGGATACTTGTCTTGAGGTAAAGCAAGAAAAAAGCTTTAGAACCCGATGCTTTCATAAACATATGGCTTCTGATTTTTTCCAGAATATATATTTGTACATATATATATATATATACACACACACACATATATATAGACACACACACACATATACATACTTACACACATATACATACATAGAACAACAGCAAACAATTGGAATGTATAGTTAACTTGATTTCAGTCTGCTTCAAGTCAAAACCAAGACTTCATGTGGACTGTTAGCTGTTTGAGCACAAGGAATCTTTTTCTATTACAGATTTAGTATAAAGACTACAAAGGTAGAACCCACACTTCTCTCTTGGTTTCCTATTTCTTACTATGGGTAAACAAAAAAGAGTATTATCTCAAAATACATTATTCACATTCATTTCCTCTGTCATATTTGACTTTCCCATAGCTTGACAGGCCACAGATGACTCTAAAATGTATGGGCTTCATCCCAGCAGCTAATCTGGACTTACTTCCAATACTTTCTTGAATTTCTTGCTGTATTTATAGGTCAGTGAGTGCCTGCTGTACACCATATTATTCATTTATGTTTTCTGTAAATAGTCACCCCTGAGGAAAGGGAGCCATCAATTAAGGCAGCATCTTGTTCACAAAACTACATCATAAATTGCTAACTCCATTTTTTTAATGTAGAAAAAATATGTCATTAGTGGTGCAATTTGGACCGATTATATGCCTTTTCTCTCATTTCATAGAAACTAAGAAATAGGTACATTCCTGGAGGCACCCACCTGGGCTGCATCCACAAAAGCACCTGCACCAAGATAATTCACAACAAGCAGCAACAGTAGTGAGATTACTCTTCCAAAGGGCAAAGACAGGGCAGTTTTATAACCTGATAGGATTATTCTGCTGAACATCTGAAGCCATGGGAAAAGCTGAATGTATTTCCTGGACCTTTTTGCTGGATTCCTTTGGTTCCTGGTTTGCTTGTACTGGAATCTAGATAGCTTTCAGCGCTCCAGTGGGGCAGACAGGTATGGTGATAACTTGTCTCATAACTTCTGGTCTTCATAGATTTTTTGCTGCCAGGGACTCAGTTTTGCATTTCACCTTATCAAGATCAGAAACAATATGGGCCAAGTAGATTTGGAGCATAACTTACTAACTAAAGTAGAAATGAAATTGGAAAACATATATTTTTACAGGATGGATGGTTTTAATTCATCTGCTCAGTCTATACAGTTTTTGCTTTTTTTAAGAAAGCAGCCTTGTGCATTCTTGTTCAGTCATTACCTGTCCATTAGTTTCTCACTCCAAAATCTCTGTGCACAATGACTAACTTAAATAACATTTGAAAGAAGTATAGATGTCCCAAAGACAATAACAGTGCTACAAACTCCATGCTTGTCTGTCTGCTACATGAAAGGGAAGAGACATAAATTAGAGTTGATACTGGAGGAAAGGAAAGCGGAACCCAGCTGTGGCCTGTTCTGTTTGTCGAAAGCTGCTAAGCAAGTCTTGACTGTTGATACTGTTACATCTCTTCCTGATTTAGAATAGTTCTAGAGTAGGACATCTGGAGTTATCATGGGAAAAAGGAAGAAGTGGAGTGTTCAGAGAAAGGACCCAAATAGATAGGAAATCATTCATTCTATCATCTCAGGGCACCTTATACTTTTTTATAATGTTCAGCTCACAATAGTTTCGCTTCTGGAGAACTTTATCAACCTTCTAAGCTACATCCTGATACTTAGATTACTGTAAATTATGGGAGTGCGCAGTAAGGAATGCATCTTAAATACATCATTGATGCCGCCTGAGGTATATAGAGTGGTTGTAACATTCCTTTCAAGGATTTTTTTCAATAGTTAAAATTTTTGTAGTATGAGAGAAGACCTTCACTTATCCTATCCTTTTTCTGTTCTCATTACTTTCCACGATTGTATAGTCACATGCAAAAAACAAATGCATCAGGAAAGAAAGAAATAATTTTATGCTGCTGCGCTCTCTTTCTTGAATATGTCCTGGAAGTGTCAGTATGTTTAGTTTATTTTGTGCTGAGGTAAAGTCACAGTATGCTGAAAGAACAACAGGGCATGCCAGTGCTTCATTGCTTGCTGACTCATGTGAAAGCTAATGACATTATTCAGTGTTGGTCTAATTATAAATAAATAATGCATAAATTCATCACCAAGTGAAACAGTCTAAGTAGGCTGATGTAGGCTGATTGTAAGAGATCTATTTTTTTTTGTTTTTTGTTTTTTTGTTTGTTTTTTTTTTCCTCCAGGAATTTTTTGATGATCAATCCCTAGTAATTCAATATTTTCTTAAAATTTATTTTGATATGTGCAGATAAATATATTTACCCATGATGTCTCAGTGGTGCTAGTCTTTGTCTTGAGATCAGACAATTAAAGTTCTAAGAGAGGCATACATGCGATATAAAGTAGGTTGCATAGCCCAAGGCATGAACGAATACTGCAAATATGGTTTTACAATTGCTGGTTGATACTGTGCTGCAATTCTGTCAGTTCAGTGGTGACTGTAGAGCAGTTCCACTAACTCTTGTGCAACATAAATGCAGTCTGCCTAAAACAGGTTGCAGCTATGTTACTGATTTTAGTATACCATTTCACTTGCGCTCATTCTGCATGCATATTCACTTTCCCAACATATTCGAGCAAGTTACTTTACAGAGTAAAACATTCATCGATGGTGCAATGTTCCTGTGAATGTTGAGTGTTTATAGAAAACATGTTTTAAATTTCAATCAATTATGTACGTCTGAAGTATATCCATAAGCATAATAATATGTTTAGACTGTGGATAAATTAGAGTCTCGATCTAGTAATTCTATTAAAATGTTATAAACATAAATTATTTCAGAACAATCCACTACTATCTAAACTCTATTCTTAAGTTTAGTTGCCAGCTGTATCTGTGTGACTGGAGCTGATAGACTTAAACAAATAAAAATTGTATTAGATACCTCAAACGAAAAAGAAAGTGTTTTTTTTTTTTTTAAAGTGTGTGGCCCATTTAAGGCTTCTTTACATAGCCACAATGTCTAACAAATAATGCTTTTCAAAGAATTGAGATTCTTGTGTAACAACTTAATTACAGCTTCCAGATTTTAAGACAAGCACTTTTATAAAAATTAAGAAAAAATTATAACATTTGCCAATATAACTATTACAATATATTAAAATGACAATATTGCATTACTATGTGGCTGATATTTGCAGTTGCTATCACTCTGGTAATCTCCAGAGCTACACCTTTACAGATTTGAATTTAAGTGTTTGTTAGGGTTCACATAATCCCAAGGGAAGGACAAAGAAGCTCTAAGGAACCATCGTTTACAACTGTGTGGATGCAGACTTGTGCCAGTTTAGCTGTCTCCTAGCATGTTGTGTTGTTTGCATTGCAAATAAGAAAGGAAAAAGGAGATGGGCCAACCAAAAAAATATTCCAACAAGAGGAAGCGTTGCTTCTTCTACTGCAAAAACAGTTCATGGCATTTTAAATAAGGGAACAACAACTCCCCTCCCCCCAAACAAATAAAATACAAATAAAAAACAAATCACTCTATTTGCCATCTTGAACCTTGATAGCTGGAGACAGAGAGAAACCAAGGGAGTCAGTTTTTTGTCCCTGTTCTCTCCAGCAGTCACAGCAGCTATGCTGTCCTGTTCAGCATCACAGAGATCACAAAGAAATAGTCTCTAAATGCTGGAATTTGTGACTGTCTCTGTAGAATGCTGCTAAGATGCTCTTTGTTGCTTCAGGTTATTTCCAGTTCATTTCTCCTTGGATATGAGCTTTTCATGGCATTTAATAGACTCAGTTATAAACACAGAAGTCAGGTTACAGTTCAACACCACATGGTCACTCTCTTGAAGGGATAATTCGTGGAGAAGGACAGCGATCCCTGTAGCACCAGAAGACGAAATGGAGCTTCATCCTTCCCTGATGTAGTTGCTCTAGTCAGCATTCAGTGTTTTGCACTTGTTTTATGTTCACTGTGACTGGAGGTTGTTTCATGCTATAAAATCCACATCACTAAAACTATTGTTCATCGATGCAATCATGAAGAAAAAGTCAAGTATAAACACCACAAAACATTGTTTCCAGCTCAGTGACCCAACATTGGTTAACTGAATATAACTTGACAAGTCATGATTTCAATGCTAAGACTAAAATCTTCCACAGAAAATACACAACACCCACACAAAGCACTCATAAAGTTGTTTTCTCTGACTCAGATGTGGAATTTCCATTCTCAGAAAAATTAAAAATGCACATTTTGGCCTTAATACCTGTCAGAATTTGGCCTGAGGGTTTGGACACAACATTCCTGATGCAAAATACTTTCAAAAATCTAATTTTTGTATTTAGTCTGTTTTAGTGAGATTCTAAAAGTAACGAATATCAGCAGAGGATGCTCTGTTGAAAAATAAAACACTTCACAAGAGCCTTTAAGGAGCTCTCCTTTAGCACTGGATTTAGCAATTCAGCTGCTAGGTAGACATAGGTGCAATGTTATGGTTATGGCCTTGCAGAAGGGGGTTCAGAAATATAAATGAGGAATAACATCCCTGAAGCGAGGAGGAGGGGGAAGTTGGAAACCTTTCTGCAAACTGCTTACATGATATTTCACCTCAGTTTCAACTGTACTTTAGGAGAAAACGTAGTTGTCTGAAGCAAGAAACATGAAGAAAGGAAGAGTGTAGAGTATGGGTAATTTTGTTGTTAATTTCTTAATGTTCGTGGGTTTCAAAGTTTAATGCAATAAATTATTTGGTTCATGTAACACTTTGTCTGGTAACTTTAAAGTATTTAATTATCTACCAGGACATTACTGTCATTCATGTTAAAACTGATTTTTTGCATGGGATCCAATTTGCTGGCTACATGTCAAATTTCTAGAACAACCCAAACCATTATTAATGTTGATTTGTYGAATATGCTATACATAAAAGTCTGTGCGACAATATGTGATTTATCTTTTAATGGTGCAACATAAAAAAGACATTGGAATGAATAAGGGATACCTTTAATGTACATAATGGTATAGCTGCAAACACATCAGTAAGATGTGCTTTCTTGTAACTTAATTACTTCCCCAAACTCTGCAGTTATTCTAAAAYGGACTCATTGTAACACACATCAAATAATTAACCAAATTCCCAGTCCCATTGCCCTTTTGCACTCATCTCCCCTGTATGTCAGTGGGAGATTTGTTTAGAGGGGGAGCGCAGGAGCAGAACATTAATGTGCTATTAAATAGTGTTTTGCAATAGCACTGTGAATTCTTTTGTGGTGTAGAATGCCAACGAAATATTGTTATAACAGTCTTGAATGATCTTTTAAATAGAAAAAACCTGGGGATTAAGAAATGAATAATGTTTCAGAAAGACAGGAAAATATACAATAAGAAATGCTTTTGTTTATTTGTTCTATTCTTGTCCATAGTCAGGAATGAACTTTGCAGCAAAAAATCTAGTAAGTACTTCCACAATATAATAGAAAAACTTTCAGTACTTAGAAAACTTTTCTTTAAAAAGTAGAATATAATCTGTATATACTATGCTCTTACATAACTTTCACAAGTAGTCTAAAGATAGAATAAATTCAAGTCTTAATTGAAATATGAAACTTAATGTTCAGCTCGTTGGTGTATCTTTCGTAGGTGTACTGAAGTTAGTCAAGCTAAAATTATGCAAAACCACCATGGGTTTGTCAATAATTTCTTATTGCTTGCTGYCTTGAACACTGCTAGAGTGTATAGATTTAGCTGTTCTGTTATGTGGTTCATGACAGCAAACACTTCATTTCTGAAAGACTTTATGCCAAATTGTGATCTGCATTAATGATGTTAAAAAYGATAATTAAATTGGTTTCTTAGGAAAAGCTTCATTTTATAAGATTGTTTCATTTCACATATCTTTTCATTGAAAATGTACTCTATATTTTCTATAGATACATCAATTGAAAGAAATAATTGAGTTAAAAGTACTGTTTAGCTAATCACTGTGACCAAACCTCAATGACAGGGACTTATGGAACTCTACAGAGAGTTAGAAATTGTTCATAAAGATCAATATTGCAAAATCTCTCCCTGTATGTACCCCCAGAAGATACAGTTTTCCCAATAACTTAAACATTTTAGACTAACGACCTGAAAATAGGTATTTCTCTTTGTGAAATCAGAGTTAACTTTTAATGTACATCAATTATTAATTCACTGTAACTTTTTCAACTCCAAACACGGTGATTCACAGAGAGCTGTGATTCAGATAGCACAGGAGATTAACACGTACTTTGAAAAGGTCAGGTCTCAGCTCCCTACACAGCATAAAGAAATTAGTTGCCAGCCTATCCTACTATATGAAGTGAGACTGTTACTATTCTAGTGTCGCACCCACCAAGATAATTGGTGTCGAGCAAACTTTACTTGTCTCATTTCAAATCCTCGCTATGTTCTTTGCATCCCCAGTTACTAACAAGTCACTAGAAAGGGAAAACATCAGTTGGAAATCACATCTTCTGATCAGCTACTTGAAATTTCTAGTGCTGCAGTGAGTTATAATGAGTATGTCGTAAGATGCATTCTGGCTAGGATGCTAAAGCACCTTAAAACTGATGTATATTGATGTGACTGTAAACTTAAATGTAAAGACTATCACCACTTGTGAAGCAGACATATATTATTTTTTATGTGATTCTCTTCCATATATATATGGCAATAAACTAATTTCGGGAAAGAGGGTTTGGCAACCTGAGTGTTTATCTAGTAATTTTAGACAGAGATAGTTGGAGCTAAGGAAATCTTTCCATTACAGTAGGATACAGTCACTAACAGATGGGTCTGTTACAGTCTGGGTTACATTACAGCTAGAGTAATCTGAAATACAAAATTATTAAAATTACTTATTTTTTCACATTTTCTCATTGATTTCAATATTGATACCCTTTTTCTTTAAAATTTACAAATTTGAAAAAAACAGAGAGCCGCTCCATTCTAAAAAATGACCATATGAAATGTATCTTTTTAAAAATTAAAACATCGGACAGAAGTCAGCTGCAAATTTCTAAAAATTCTATAAAATTTAAATTTAAATTCAGCATCAGTTGAAATTTGGGAAGAAAGAAGTAATGTTTTAAAAAAATAAACACAGACAAAAAAGCCCAGAATGTTATTCTAATACAAATGAACTCCAAGCATGGGGTCCAGTAGAGTTACAAGCACAATGACACCATTATGAGACTTAGTCCTGGGGCTCAGTTTTGCATGGAGATCAGTGCAATGGCATAGTCCATAGAAAACATCTTGCTTCTCAAGCAGTGTCACTAGAAGGAGAAGAACATCTCAGGGTTTGATTTTGCAGTGAAGTAAATGGGAGCTTTGCCTTTGATGAAGTGAATAGAATCCAATACTTTGCACCATTACTCAAGAGATGTCCCCTATGCACTAAATCAGGCTGCTGAACCGTTMAGAAGCAATGTTCAGCTTGGAATCATATACAGCAATAATCCGGAATATGCAATAATCCTTGGAGGACTGGGAGTGAGGAGGTGCAGGAGCCTTCCAAAGAAAATCACAAGCACTGAGGCGAAATTAATGACTAGTGTYGACACTACTGATCCATTGACTTTAAACACTTATCACACATGTGCTTGCCCATATTTGCGAGTCTTAAACTCACACTTAATCTCACCTTTCCTGGGTGTTTGCCTTCATCATATATGTTTGATTCTTCAACTATGTACTGGGAAAAGGGCTAGCAGAAYTATCTTGTGGGATTTTCTGTTGCTGGCTAATGACATTATCTATAGTCAGTATGCAACATTGGTGGATGAACATCTCAGAGGTTCTCTACTGCCTCTGGTCTTTTATATAATGTTCTCCCTTGTAGAAGGAAAGTGATACCTTCCCTCTATCTCACTTTCTGCCCTAAAGWGAGACATAGGGCAAAATAGTCAGAGCCAGAATTTAACTGCATTTTAGATCAACCTTGCAAAAACCTGTCTATAAATGGTTCACTGAGACTGTGGAGAACTGAGACCACACAAACCCTCACAAGAAGGGCTGGGTATTTTTCAGGACTAACCATGGAAGATTTAGTTTGATCAAGTTACTCTGATGACATGAGTAATGCTTGTGTATGGAGGAGTACAAGAGATTCTTCATCTCTTTTCTGATTTGAAATAAAATATTATCTTTAGGGTAATTTCATATTAAGAAAATTAGGATTGGAGAGAGGCATAACTGAGCAGATTATTGTTGATTGCTTTTGGTCTCAGCTATATGTGTTTTCTTTGTAAAATAATTTTGTCAATCTTTAAGTTTGAAAAGCTCTCAATGATTGCTTTTCTCATTAAGAATAGACCTGTTTTGCTTCTTTCCTTGTCTCAAACTCCTTTTCCTCTTTGCTTTAGTTGTCACTTTGCACCTTCCCTAAGGATAATTTATCAAGTCAACTAGGGAAATGTCAGTCCTATTTTAAATATAGGCATGTAAAAACCTATTTCCATTTCCAGGTGAACAAGAATTTTTGTTGTTCAAAGCTCTGAACGGTGCTTCCACAATAGCTATTTTGAATACACAAGATGGACATAAGGAAAGACATACACAGAAAGATCTAGAAAGTAATCAGTAATTCTGATATTCCTTTGTAATTCCAACTAACTTTTTTAAATCTGGTGATCAAGAAACATTTTAATTTACTTTTTATTCAAAAACCAGAATAAAATAAAACAAAGGGTTCCTTCATTGACTACTGCTAATCAGAGCTCGTGCAAATACACACTGTATATTTATAAAAAAACCCACAGTGTCTAGAATATGTATTATACACTTACTAAACATGCTGTAAATCTAGATTAACTCCATTTACATCAAGAGACTTTTATGTGAACCAGGTGTAAATAAAAAAGAGAACAAAATTTGTGACCATCAAAAAACCATTGACACTGTAGACTGGATTAAGACATCCACATTATAGTATTGTGTGAACATCATCAGAACCTTAGTTTCCATTTTCTAGCTATCTGACTGCATATAGAACTTGACCATGTGACCCAGATATAACCACAATTGTTCCCCAGCCAGTGAGTTATTTATGACTCTTAATGCATATTAATTCAGTTAAGCATTTTCTTTCTCATGTCATCCCAGAAGTGCAAGAGAAGGCCTGATTTACATGCAGTGCTTGGCAAACTGTTGAAGAGCAGTACCAATGGTAAATAATATTTGTTGTTTCTAATATATTTATAAACTAATCTAACTACATTCTGCACAATTTAGTAAACTTTATATTTGTGGTCAGAAATTACTGRCTAGAGTAGCCAGATGGCATGCTGCAGAAAGAGATATACATACAAATATTTTTGTTAGAATTGTTAACATAAGAATTGCAAAACCTAACCTAGATGTTTGAATAAGTAATCAAACTAAAAAAACTGTAGGAACTAATCAAACAGTGGAAGCTACTGAAGACAAATAATTTAGGCTCTGTCAATTAATTAATTAGCATATATACCAAAAGATATAGTCCATMTAAATAGACTACAATAGATACAATAGATGCAAAACACCCGCCATAAGTGACTGCTGTGGCTGTGCACACATTGATGTGCTCATCCTGGACTGATATCCGTCTGGAGTCCCAACACATGTTTACCAGCGGAGATGATGAGATCTGTAAGATGCTGATTTTCACAAACTGTAAGGAAATTTAATAAGGGAATATCTTCTTTTTTTGTAGAATAAATGTGATAATTCATAAATCTCATATATTCTGTTTTTGCAAACTCCTCTTTCCTCTTTCATTTGCAAAATGTTGCGGAAAAGGAGCTTTTCATAATCTGATTTGCCTAATGATTTTAAATGTTTTAACTGAAGTATCAAGAAGTAGACTATCAGAAGATTATGATTCCAAGATCCCTGTATCACCAAGATTCCTGTACCATTAAGGCATACTGGTTCATATAGTCAGATACACTGCTATTCTTTTGTGAAAGACACAGTCTTGGTGATTTTTGAAGGAGAATGGCATCCTACACCAGTTCTTCTACTTGTCCTGAGGGAAGAGGATGTTTTGTCATTCTTACTTTGTTTATGTGTATGTATCACAGTGTTATGTTTCCTCATTCTTAAAAACCCCACAAAGTACAGAGGAATGTAGATTAGTATACTTTTATTATGTCATTTTATAGTATTCAGCTTGTAAATTCCAAGTCTATGTTCAGCTCAGTTTTGGATGTTAACCTTTATCAAATTTATATAATTTATATCTGTTCCTATTTTAACTGTGGTTAGAATCTATCTGTGGATTTTTGGTCTTATCCCTGAATGCTATCTTGAAGGGATTTGAGTTAACACCGCTAGGGCTTCCTAACAGCTGTGTGTGTTATTTCATAACACAAATATTTGGAAAGAAGTTTTTAAAAGTTGAAGTTGATTGAAAGACTAAAAACCACATAATCTTACTTTGCTTCTCCAAAGGTGGAACAGAAAATTAAGTGCTATCCTCTATGTCTAATTCACACAGTAAATACAAATTGCATTGCATTATACCTAAAAGGAATTCACCATAAAGAAAATACAGCTTGATGTTTTCAATGAACTGTCAGTATCTACTGACTGTCTTTATTTGTGTTCAAATTCTCCTAAATTCTTGATATGCTATAACTTTTGGTGGGATATCTGCTCTCCTACTGCCCCCAGTTACGTGAGTACCACAGTAAGTTGAGTAAGAGATCCAGTGCTGGTTTATACTGGCATTGAACAACTCTGTGGTCTGATTAGGATGAACTTGCCCCTCTCTCTAACCCTCCTAGTCTACCACTCCCATTTCCACAATATAAATGGAATGCTGTGGTCCTTACTGTCTTCATCTTTTCCCTTTGTATCCTTGAATTTGTATACATCTCATTTTTCTCTCTCATTTTTCTCGTGTCCAACAAGTAAAGACTGTATCTGAACAAGTATGCAGAACCATTCAGTACCACTCCCAATGTTTCTCAATGGATAGGATCTCTCTGCAAATGAACCCCATCAGGTATGTTTGTRGAATTAGGTACTCCTTAGCTTAAATAAGGTTAGCAGAATCCAAGTGTGCATGGACTCAAGTTCTTCATTAGGGATCAGAGTTCAGTGATTTCAATCCCTGTGTTAAGTAGGCAGCTGAGAACTAGGAAAGCTTGAACTCTCAATTCACTGCTGATAGCAAATTCTTCAATGACATTGATATGCCTCTTAAAATTAGATTCTGCCTCATCTTTCCTTGGCTCTGTGGTAGAAGAGGACATGTACACTTCCTTCCCATGCTGTCAGCTTTGTGCAGAATATAAAATGGWGAGGTGGCAGATCAATCTTTATGTTGGAGAGCTCTTTCCCTCCCTAGATCTGAGCAATATTATCATATTCTCTCTTACCTTCTTGCCTTTATCTTCCACCCAGGCAGTGGAGACTAGAAGGTTGCAGGATATGTGTCGTGATAGGCAGGCTCTGAAATCAGTCATCTGCAGCCATGCAACGTTCYACCCACCWTGTGATTATATGGCATATCTCTTCRTAATCTCTAAGACTAATTTACRGCACAAATATTTCTTAAATATTTCTTTCATTTTTCTTTCTTAATGCTGTCTTCTGTAAAAAGTAAGTAAATACGTAAATAGGTTATTAATAAGAATCATAACAGTMACATTAGTATCTTATGAGGATTAAATATTTATAAAGCATTTAGAAGATGAACAAACTAAATAGATTCTAAGTTTTCTAATACAAGGGACTTTTATTTCAGGTTTATTTTTCTTTTCTTTGTTTTTTTTCTTACTGCCAGTCTTTTTATTTTTCTCCCTCTTTGCATTGCTTGTAATGCTAAACACACAAAAAATCTGATTTTATTTTACTCAAACTTTTAAGCATAACTACTGACATTTTATAGATTGTTTTTAAATATTGATCTAGCTTTATGAGGAATGACACCTATCCCCCTGTTGCTTTGCTCCCTATTTGAATTTCTCTCACACACCATTATTGTYTGTGGGACCTAACACTACAACAACACTGGGGGCTGTACTATACAACTGACCTCAAACAAGAAAGTCTACTTAAAAACTAACATAATGATATGGACTGTTGTTTTGTCCTTTGTCATTACCAAAGCAATTACTCCCCCAATACATACTGATTCATTATGGTCACTCCATGGAGCTACAGCAGCTCTGTAATACTCAGATACAGAATCAGAGAGTGAAGTCAGGCTAATTAAATTGGCCTGGACATTTCAGTAAGCAAACTGGGCCAAGTTAATTGGCACAGAGTGAGGTAAGAAATTCAGGCACTATTCAGTGAAATACTGTTTTAATTATATCTGAGGAAAGGCATCGTCCTTAATTTCAAATTTCTTAATTAGGAACATGAATAAGCAGCCATAATAATCTTAGCAGTCTACAAATATGAAAACATTTGAAGAAGTTTGTGTTGGCCAAGCCTGTTAACCAATGAGCAGAGAAAATTATAATTATTATTAGTCACATTTATCTTACATGTAGACCTGCAGTCCCAGAGAAAAGGGAGGATATGCATCAGAAGGAAGACACACCTGACATAAACATTGCAAGAAACACAGTAGTAAGAGGATTTATTTGCAGTAAGATATTCAACATCCAACATTAAAATGCATTAAAATGCAACTAAAGTATTTTTCAATACAATTCYGATTTCAATTGAAATGTAGAAGAAGCAGAAATTTGGTTTTGATTCATATTCAAACACTTCAAAAYACTGGCTCAGGTTTAACTATAGGTTAAGAAAAAATAATAGTTCTGAGTAGTTCAATTAATTGCCTCTCTGATTATAATAGAAGTTGTAGCAGCTACTGTAAATGCATAAAGTCAATAATTCTGTGACGGTTTTTTGTCAGCTAAGAAACTGATTGGTTTTCCTTCATTATTGCTTGATTATGACAAGAGCAGACTGCAATAATATTCACGCTAGGCAAACAATTAATTTAAATTTCCCAGCTTGGGAAAATAGTATTGATAACTTTAAACTCTACCTATAAACTCATTACTCTCAACATACGAAGAAATCCTGAGGACGTGATTTAGAACTAGTTCAGGTCATGCTCTGCACCAAAAGACTAATTTCTATATTAATAGTTTTCAAGGGACTTTCCTSTTGAGAAGCTTGTGGTATCTTGAGCTTGTGCCTTTATTGGCAAAACAACAAACTACTGGTGTTGTGGGCCAGAAACAGGGGAGAGGAAATGACTCGGAATAGTTTAGTTGCAAGTGTAACTAAGGACAAAATATGTTCAGTACAATTCAGAAGCCATACATTACTTCTCCAAAGATTATCCTGCATTGCTTAAAATGAATTAGAAGCTATGCATTGAAAGTCTGTCAACAATATGGCAAGGAACAAAATAAAGGAGTGTAACAACCCACGGAAGTGTGAAAAATGTCTATTTCCCCTCCTCCTAGTAGCTTTTTTTTTTTTTTAAAAAAAGGCCACATTCTACAATAGCTCCAAGTAATGACATTCCACTGGGGAAAAAGACTGAAGGATCATACACAGCATAATTCTGGCATCTCACCAGATTATGCATAACACATAAGCACCCGCAATAAATCTGTTGAAAAACATTGGKAAAATGTTGGTTAATTAAAAAATCTCCTTCAATGTTTCAAAGCCTTAAACAAATAAACTRCTTGCTTTTTTATCATTTACATTAAGTAAGACAAGGTAAATAACATTACAATTGCATTCAGAATTCAAGAACCAGAAGAGCTCTACAGAGAACCTAAAACCCTTGCCTTTGCTCATTAGAGGCTCACAAGTTAGATCTGTCCCTGAGCAAAGGCTGAGTGCAGAAACACAGCAGCAATGACAGCAGCCAGTCAGCCTCACCTCGATCCCTGCAATGTTGATGGACCCATTAATCCTGCATACTATTTTCAGGCATGTGAAGGACAAGAAGTTGAYWAGGAGTAGTCAGCATGGATTCACAAAAGGGAAATCATGCTTAACCAACATCCTTCTGTGAWGGAATGATGGCAAGGTAGATGAGCAGAGAGCAGGTTATCTGCCTTGATTTCACTGAGGCTTTTGACAGTCTCCCATAACATCCTCAGAGGTAAGTACAGGCTGAATGAAAAAAGAGTRAGGTGGATTGAAAATTGGCTGATGAATGGCAGAGCTCAGAAAGTTGTGATCAGTAGTGCAAAGACTAGTCAGAAGCTGGTAACTAGTGCTGTACCCTAGAAGTTAATGATGGGGCAGAGCTCACCGAGTCCTCGGCAAGATTGCTGATGATACCAGACTGGGAGGAGTGGCTGATACACCACAGAGCTGTGATGTCATTCAGAGGGACCTCAATAGGCTGCAGAGATGAGCTGAGAGGAACCTTATGAAGTTCAAGATCAAGGAGTGCAGAGTCCTGCCCCAAGGCAGGAATAACCCCATGTATTGGTGCAAGCTGGTGGCTGACCTGCTGGAAAGCAGCTCTGTGGAGAACTTGGCGGACCTGGTGGACAAGCTGACCATAAGCCAGCAATGCACACCTGTGACAAAGAAGGGCAACAACATCCTGGGGTGCATTAGGAAGAGTATTGCCAGCAAGTCAAGGGAGGTGATCTTGCCCCTCTACTCAGGCCTGGTGAGGCCACATCTGCAGTACTGTGTCCAGTTCTGGGCTTGCCAGTGCAAGAGAGACATGGAGCTACTAGAGTGAGTCCAACCTCCTTAATAGAGAGCTATTAAGATGGTTAAGGGGCTGGACCATCTCTCATATAAGGAATGGCTGAGAGCTGGACCTGATCTTCCTGGAGAAGAGAAGATTGAGGCAGATCTTATCAACGAGTTTAAATATATGAAAGGAGAGTGTAAAGAAGACGAAGACACACTTTTTTCACTGTTGCCCAGTGACAGGAAGAGAGGCAATGGACATCAACTAAAATACAGGAAGTTCTGCCTAACCATAAAAAAATATATATTCTTTTACTGTGGTGACTGAACACTGGAACAGGTTGTTCAGAGAGGCTGTTGAGTTTCCATCCTTAGAGATATACAAAAGCCATCTGAGTATGCACAACTGACTGCAGCTGACGCTGCTTTGAGCAGCAGAGTTGGACTGGATGATCTCCAAATATTCCTTTCAACCTCAATC
The DNA here is from genome assembly GCF_003343005.1 of Rhea americana. Taxonomy (NCBI): domain Eukaryota; kingdom Metazoa; phylum Chordata; class Aves; order Rheiformes; family Rheidae; genus Rhea; species Rhea americana. The sequence continues at coordinate 1,334,288 of NW_028186956.1, read as the reverse complement.
ATTCTGTGATTCTGTGATATATATTCATGTATATATATATACATAAACATATATATGTGTTTCAATGCTCTATTTTTTGCAGGAAGAATAGAAAAATGAACAGTATGGATATTTTTGGATTTTTGTAAAGTAGCATAGCTGACTTTTTGTAGCAAATTTTTCAGTTTGGAGCACAGTTTAAAACTCAGCTATAAACTGCAGGGAAATAGGGTATTATGATGGTACAGCTAATATCGCCTTCTCTATAATGTTCTGAAAGCAATGTTATAATGTCAGTGCTGTGCTAGGAATTGTTTTAAGTTTATCTTCAAAGTCAAATTGAGAACAGCACCRTGTGTATAAACACCTGCTGTAAGAAAATAAACTGGCTTTATTTTAGGGGAACAACATTTTGATACTGCAGTAAAGTCTGTAGTACAGATACAATGGGACAATATAAAGTCGTGTCATCAGTGTGCTCCAGATAGTTATTATTGTGAATGTTTTTAAAGCTATTAATAATAGCGGTATCATGAAACAAAGTAGAGAAAAAAATGTAATTATCTTAATTGCTAACTTGTATTATTCCTGCAAGCCATATAATATTTTAAATAAATGATTGTTTTAATATCACAAGAGTCTGATTAAAAGTGATGTTTTCTGAAGTGCAATGGATGACAGTTGATTTTATATACATTGTGATTTGAAGCTACTTTTTAAAATTAAATTTTAGCAAAAAGTCTTGCAATTCAGCCTATTTTAGAGAAACAGAGGCTCAATGAGTAATTACCAGAGGTAGTCTTGCTATATTGTACACATATTCTGCCTCAGTGGAGTGAAATGAAAAAGACTGGTGTTTCAAGTTGCTTTCTGCCTACTTTGATTCTATAAAGTGGGATCCATAGCTTAGGAAACTCTACAAATATATAGAAAATAGACACAAATTTGAATGGAAAAGGGTTTCTTCATTCTTCATGCATAAGAAATAACTTTGTGGATCTTCTCCGTGAAGACACTTTTTAAAGACCAATAGCAAGGTTGGACAGCTTTACAAGTACATAAACACAGTTTAACACATGGTAATCTAAATGCCAGGTGCTTTGTGGCTGCTGACAATGTTTCTGAACTCATGAAATAAGAGGCAGAAAATGTGATCACAGTAGTTTAAATGCACACTTTTTTTTTTCTCTTGGCCTCATGCTGTTCCTCAGTAATATGTCTAAAATCCTCAAATAATGTTCTAGTGTCTTTAACATCCACACTTTTATGGTGGAATGAAAGCATTTATTTGCCAGTATCCCCAGAGACCTGCTTTAAACAAACCTGCTAGCCAAAACTTTATTATGGACAAAGTCTAAATGAGTATAATCTAAAAATCTTTAATCATTACTACTACCTTAGTGTCATGCTCTGTTGAAATACCTTATAATTATCATAATTTATGTATATCTGGAATAAGGCACAAAACATGTTTTGAAGAATATTCTGCTTCTGCTCACTTTAATCTAGACAGCATCCTGCCTCTTGGAAGCTGTTCACAGACTGGATGGAAGCAAGTCAGTCAGGTCACCCTTGTATGACCAATAAAGCTTGTTGCTGTGAACAGGAAGGGTTAGCAGGCTCTGAACAACGCCCACAGGGTGCAGGGTCCCTGGGATGTGGTGCAAAATTGGAACACTTTTGGTTCCCCCTAATAGAATGTGCATAAAAGCAGTTGGAATTTCTTTCTTCTAAACCATAATAATAGCCCATTTTTGTCCTCTGAAGCTCCTCTTGGGATATCATCACTAGAAAACAAAACTTCCCAGGACCATGTCTAGAGACACAACTATTCTGGCAAAGAGCACTGATCAGTGTAGATGAGGGTGATGAACAGAATTATTTAAAAAATAAATTTCTAAACCTCCTCTGCCTATAAACACAGTATGAGTTTTGGAATGCCACATGGCACACTGTTGACAGAAATTTTARTTTTCCATTGTGTTGGAAAGTCCTACTCTTTATTTCAAGTCAAAAAAAATCCTCTTTAACTTTGGAATAATTTATTTTTTCTCTGAGGTTTCAAAGTATTGCTTGGAAAAGAACAGTGGAAAGATCTGAGCACTTCATCAAGTGTTATGAACATTTGCCAAAGGCAAAAAAAAAAAAAAAAAAAAAAAAAAAAGAAAAAAACTGCAATGCTTTCATTAAATATTTAATCATTATAATCCAACAAAATATTGACCTTAGTATTTCCAATTAGTTTTCTGTTATCTCCAGTAGCCTCAATATATCTCTCATTTATTCCTCTCCTCTGAATTTTGCTACTCCAATAGTTGCTTTGTAGCKCATGTAGAAAATACATTTAATCAGAGACAGGGAGGGGGCCTTTCCCGCCAGCCCTGCCCAGCACAGGGGATTCTCTCTAGGAAGAGAGGAGTAACTGGAGGAAAAAGCCTTGCTTATCACTTTCAGACATACTTACAAGTGGTATTTTAGCTGGCAGAAGTGAAATAGAGACAGCAGGGGCCAATGCTTGACTGTCACTCCAGATGAACAAGACTTGGTTGGTGTGTGAGTGAGAAGAGCTTCTCAAGCTTTGATTATTGTAACACCCACACGTCGTCCAACAGTGCTGGCAGTGCTGAAACTCTTTAGGCTCACCCTTTGGTACTCAAACACAGACAGCAGGACTTCATCAATAAGTCTGTGCTAGAACACAGGGCCATTAGTCTTTTCCAGTTCAGCCAATTTTACTTAATCTATCCTGCAACTGGTATCGTTGCTGAACTTCCAGATCCAAAGATTTGAATTCTATTTCTTGAAGAAAACTTCTAAGCATGGACTGTGAACAGTGTTCCAAAATATAAACACTGCCCAAATCAAAAGACATCCGGAAATGGCTTAGTTTGTTCCTGGTAATACCATTAATATCATGCCCTCAGACATGAGAACAAAAACATGAATGCTTGAATGAGTTTCTTTTGCCTTCATATTTTTGCTTCACAAAGCTGATCCTTTAGTGCTACTTGGATGGAGAAAGAAACCCCCAGGAATGCCTTTAGAAGAAAGCCTTAAATTTTTGAAGATTTAATTCCTAGATTAGGAAAACATTGCCACCTGGGAAATGCTTGATGAAATGAAACCAATTTAGGTCAAATGATGAAGGAAAGGAGTACCTGAAAACAAAGCATCMTGACAAGAGAATGGCAATAAAGACAACTTTAACAAATCCTGGGAAAATGTAGAGATTATATACCACTTACACAGCCTATTTACATATATATCTTTAATTACTGCCGTGCTTGTAGAGCAGATCACATATAGAGACTTCCATTTTAACTAGAATGAGGTTAGACTGAAACACTCTGAAAAGGGGTAAGAAAGGGTCTTGCTCGCCGTTGTCCAGTTTACTCTCTGTTAGCACCTTCCCACAGCACCTATTGACCGCTTTGTGTGCATTGTAAAATGTATTTGTTCAAACGTTTAAAAATACCTCATAATTTTCCACTGAGTAATACTTTCCAGAGTAATACAAAGTAATACTTCGTAATACATGCTATGCATGATTTTATATTTTACTGATACACTGTATATTTTTCAGTAATTTTAATCTCTATTTTGTCTTAAAATTCATAAAAATAGAAAGTATTTTGTAATAATCACATTTCTCAGCTACATTAATTATTAATTAATATAGTTACTGTAGTAAATAAAGTTGTTGTTAAAACTGGCAAAACATCCTAACATCCTAAAACATCCTAAAAGCTAGCATAG
>NW_028186956.1:1232868-1330393 GCF_003343005.1 Rhea americana | reverse complement strand
CCCTTCCCCTTCCCCTTCCCCTTCCCCTTCCCCTTCCCCTTCCCCTTTCCTTTTCCTTTTCCTTTTCCTTTTCCTTTTCACAACTTCAGTTTGCCGTCTTAGTTCATTCAATGCAATTTGAAATATCTTTCTTCAAATGGGTTTATAATGGAAACAGTGAGAGGACCTTAATTACAAGGCATCACTATAAAATCCAAATTCACAGAAAAACTGAAGTGCAGTGTCATTTTTTTTTTCCAAACGGTCTTTCGTCACACTGGGAAGTCCAGCTAGGAATTATAYGCTGGCAGGTAAGAGGTAAACAGTCTGCTTTATAATAACTTGTACTTGTTTTAAGATAAGAGAATATTTTGCTATTTTTTTCTTTTTGAGGATGAGGAAAAAGGAAAAAAAAAAAGATGTCTAGAGCTTGAACTCAGCTAATTGAAAATGATAAAAGCCTGATGGATAGAGGAGCTGATTTAGAATTCTAAAGTATTTGGAAGAAGTATGAATACAGGGTACTAGAGAGAAAAGTAAGTAGTGCTTCTGTGCTGGAACAGAGCACCTGCCCATTAGCTTTTTTGACTTGCTCCTGCAGGGCGCTCGCTRTCACAATAGAAAACTGTACTGTGACAGAAAGGAGTCATTGATCCCAAAATAATCACAGATCTTGTTAATGCCAGTAGGTTGCCACGCTCTCTTTTGGGGATTGAATGCAGAACTGATGAAGCACCTTTATCTAATGAAATATCTGTAGGTGGTGAAATATCGCCACTGAAGGCATTGAAACAATTGGTTGGGCCTGTGGAGGCTTAATTCAGATAAAATCAAATCATTAAAAGCATCTTTTATTGTAGGGGATTTGCTATATTTTTATGTGAATTAGTGTGGGAGAGGCAGGAGATAGTTATGAGAGTAGTTTTGAAGARAGGCAGAGAGAGTTTCTCAAGTATTTAATTTGTGGTAGAGGCAGTACAGGAGATTACTGATCAAGAAAATTACCGTTTTGTTTTCTGTCTGCTGCCAACAAAACCAAACTTTTCCTACAGTTCTTGTAAATAAACAATATTAGACCAGGAATATCCCAGACTTTCATCCTAACAGAAACTGAGTTGAGACTAGTCACAGATTCAGCAATCTGACCAAGAAACCATACAATGCCTGGCATTTTTCTTAGAAAACCCAAAGTTGTTTTAAATTATGCTTGGATCCAATTACGTTTGAATAATTGCCTCCTGCTGACTTTATACAAATACGAGGGAATAAACAAGTATCTGCTCTTTCCCCRCTCTTTCCCTTCATCATAGCGTTTAGCTGTGTCTCCTTTAGAAACAGCTGAAGTAAGAGAGTAAAATCTGATTCTGGTTTGGTACTATTTTTCATTCCAATACCTCACCGGAGATTTTTTTTTTCCTTCAATAAATGTTCTTAAAATAAAAATTGATGCACTTGGGTTTAAAAAGACACTTCTAATTTAATATTCTTTTTTTCCCCTTTATAGTGGGGAATTGTACTAGTCATCCAAGAAAGACTGTRTTCTCAAATGATGATTACTCTCGTGTGCCCTAGTCATGATGAAAAAGAAATATCAGGCAGAAACTGTCCCTAGATATAAAGTGGGCATTTGTGTCCAGGGCAAGCCCCAGGAGCTAGAAAAATCAAACACTCTTCTAACTGCAGAACTGTGCAAGAGCTAGCTGTTTTGTAGACATGTGTTTTTATGCTTTTATATTTCCTTTCCTTAGTCCTGCAACTTGAGAGACAAAAAAAAGTTTCAGTGAAATGACATAGAAATGAAAGAATTAAGAACAGCTAAATCAGGACATATTTTCCACACTTCTCTTTGCCATGCTGATCAGTGGATTTCCCTAAATATCACCTAAATCCTGTTGCCTGTTTCATGATACATGTCTTCATTCTTCTTCCTTGTTGCCTTGTACTTTTCATTTTCTCCTACTTTTCTTCTCCTCCCTAAGTAATTCTGATAAGTAACATCCATACAAAAAGAAAACAAAGCCTGTTAAAGCAAAATATGGCACTAACACAGCGCTTGCCAGCTACCTCTACACTTTCAGCCTGGATGAGYGACTCTTTTTCAACTGTCTTCTCTCTTTCCTATTTATATTATAACCTTTCTGGGGCAGGGACCATCTAACTTTCTCCACTTTCTTCCCTTTTTGAAGTACTTAGCAGATGGCTTCATTCTCAAATTTTTTTTTCCCAAGCACTTACCTAAGTGATATTATGTTCTAGTCTATGTTCAAGGCTGAATGGAAATAATCTTCATACTGTTTCTGGAGCTTAATTCAGCAAAGCAGTGAAGCACTGACTTTAAGCATGAGTAATCCACTGGAATACCACAAAAATACACCTTACGTAAATATATACTTCTGTTAAATTTGTAGTTCTGTAATTTATACATATATACATAAATTTATAGTTCATTCAGATTCTTTTGTAAACTGAGATGATGTGGTATATGTTCTTAAATTCCCCTTTCTTTTCAGCCAGACAGTTTTAGTTACAAGAACACTTGTACTTATTTTGCAACATGATATGGAAAAACATTAAATTAGTAYCAAGGTTTGCAAAGAAAAGGTAAGTTGTTGTTGATAGATATAAAATTTCATTTTTTCATGATTTTTAAAATTAACTCATAACTGATGAAAAACATTAATATCTATATTGTACCCTTACCTTTGGAGATGTGTTATTTCCAGATAAATAAACTTTACATAATTGGAGATGTTATGGTGATTTGTCTTCGATAATACAAAGACATTTTTTTGTCTCTCCCCCTCCACCCCAATTCTCACAGACTAATAATTACCTAAAAGAACAAAATTCACTTTCTGGAGAAGAACAAAATTGAGAAAGTGAAATACACATCTTTGGTCCCTAAGTAATGCTTGTATTTTGTGGTCTTTTGAATCCTTTTTTTTTTTTTTTTTTGGTAGTTATTTGCTATAATAAAATACCTTCTTTTACTGAAGAGGTGAAAATTTGTACAACATCTTCTCCAAAACTGAGGATTTTAGAGGACATATCCTTTGGTATTTACTAGAAAGACTTTTTTTAAACAATTTTTGTTCTGAAGTGGCTTACTTATTTTTCCCTGTATTCTTAAGGAATAATCTTTAAGTTATTTTAAAAGTTTTATAAAAACAAAYAGCAAGAAAAGATAATTCATAAAATAGTACTCATATGAAATACAGAGTAAAGGAAAAAACTATTCATTTGAAGATATTTTTGATCTTAATGGAAGCTAGGAGAATGATGAACACGATTAGAATATCCAAATGAATGATTATGCATAAACTAGGACAAAATGAATGGGTAAAAGTAGAAGAGAACTGACAAGCTGTAAAATCTAACTATTTCTGAATCAGTTATTAGTTGGCACTGAATGATTCCAGAACATCTGAATGTTAATAGAAATGAGTGAAGATGGTATAGTAGTCAGCGGTGGCTACAAACTTTTAAGTCCTGTCTGAGAACAGGGTCATTAGTTTCTTAACATCTTATCTAAGATGATAATGTGTAATATAAATTATAATAATTAAAATTTGTATTACACATTATCATCAGATAGTTTAGCCTGAATGACAAAATTGCATTTTTATGCTGCGTTACTCAACATTACTAAAAAGAACCCTCTTGCTTAATAAATTAGATGTACTGCATGTAATTATAAATCTTATCTGGTCAGAGAATTATCGATAAATAAAATAAAAGTAAGTGGTTGTATATGTATAAGCAAGGATGGTTTCTTATGCTTTTATTACATATGAGCAATGAAATCCTTTATACACATTCATACCTAGGGTTAAAGATTTAATAGATACAATGTCATTAAGCTGTGAAGATTTCTGACTCATTAGTCATCAGCAAAGATGTGAATAATAAAATTGAATTGTTTTAAAAAAGCTATTAAAATTGACAAAATCTATAATTGACTAAAACTGAAAATTAAAATTTTGGCTAGATCCACCCAGACCTATTCAACGGAGAYAGACGTCACAGAGAAAAAAAGTATTTCTCGCTGTTCATCCACACATTCACTATTCTGCAGAGATGGTACTAGAAGCCTAACATGTCTGAGTTATTCTCACAATTCATGCCCATGTGTGTAAGTTAAGGTGAAAAGCAAAGATGCCTGCATGGCAGAAGGGCAGATTAGAGCTGTAGTTCTGTAACTGAGCCCCCAGCTCAGACAAGACAAATACTTGGAAATTAAAAGTGCTCACAATAGAAGCTGAGAAGCAGCAGCTAGCATACAGAAGAATATAATTGCTGAAGTCTTTTGCCTTACAGTTGAGACCTTTTTTTCTATGGGATAAAGGCACAAGCAATTTAGAAAATACGCACAGAGCGCTACAGAGAGTACTGCAGGGAAAAGATGGGAGAGCGAGGATGGAGGGAAGCCTTGACTGAAAAAGGTGAGGATGTATCATAGATGTGTTGAGACATGGGGAAGAATTAGAACCAGGTGTTATCTTATACTCAGGGTCCAAGTATTGTTCTCTTAAAATTGTAAATCTGGGTTGGTGTTTGATCAGAATCACCCTATATTCAATTAAGTAAAATAAATGGAGAACAGGGGCTCTATTAGCCATGAATATAAATTAGAAATTAAGAATGGTAGAAAGTTAATGAAGAAGAAAAATACATAAGGAAAAGCTTGTAATCTACAACATGAAAGAGATTTTTAACTGCATCAAGAACAAAAGAAATCCTAATAATATTACATTTCCCTTAATAGATTGAAATGATATATTGTAAATAATACATTTTTCCATTTTCTATTGGATAAATATTTCTACTCTGAGGAGTTCTACTTGAGGAATGATGTTAAAAAATACAGTCATTTTATAGCCTGTTGATGAAATACTTTACACACTAACAGTAAATCAGAATCTGTAGCTCCTAAAGTTACATATTTTTAAAACATCGAATCTGGAACTTCCCACCACAAAGAGTGAAAAACGAAAAGGGTGAGAACTTCCTGGATTCCCAGTGCTGATTTCTATATATCTTAGAACTCTGAGGAATTTCTAGAGATCTAAAAGGCAAGGAAATAAAGGAAAGCTAATACAGTGTTTCATTTAAAGAGGGTACAGATGTGATGATTCCATTAATATGTTTGAAAYTGATTCTAAACAAACTAATGAAATAGTTTAATTGAGACTTTATTTATAAAAGCTAAAAAAGAGAAAACAGTTGGCTCCAATTAGTTTATTGAAACTTGCCAAAATAACATGACAGATTTACAAGTTAGACTGATGGAGGGAGCAGTGTTGATTATTTAGCATTTCTGAAAACACTTTTCATGCTCATAACACAAAAATACGCTGAAGATCTGGAGAGGTTTCAGAGTAAACTCTGTTTTTTGGGCTTGTTTAGCCTGGAGAAGAGAAGACTGAGAGGGGATTTTATCAATACAAATACCTTAACAGGGAGTATCAAGGGGAAGGGACCAAACTCTTTTCGGTGGTCCCATATGACAGGAAAAGAGGCAACGACACAAACTGAAACGTAGGCAGTTCTGCCTGAATATGAGGAAAAACTTCTTTCCAGTGAGAGTGACGGAGCACTGGACCAGGTTGCCCAGAGAGGTTGTGGAGTCTCYTTCTCTGGAGACATTCGAAGCCCCCTAGATGCAACCTTGTCTAACATGCTCTAGGTGACCCTGCTTGAGAAGGAGGATTGGACAAGATGATCTCCAGAGGTCCCTTCCAACCCCAACCATTTTGTGATTCTGTGAAAAGTTATAAATCAGCTGGAAAAGATATCCTTTTTAAGAGGGTGTTCCTGAGTTAGTCAGTTAGTCCTATGACTGAGATAGTCATAGGGTACATGAAGAACAGATTTCAGATAAAGAGAAGGCTCTTTGATATAGCAGAAAAAGCCATCAAAATATCTACTGGCTGGAAATAAAGGAGCGGTATCAAGATAAAAGCTGTACAGCGGTTGTAATGAAYACTTAGAACAAATGATCAAATATTGGGATTAATTCCCTGATACTGAGAATGAGTTAACCCACAGAAATCCTATGGCCTGTGATTTGTGTGTACACATGTGTGGGTATAGTGACAGTAGTCCTTTCTGACATTAAAAATAAAAAGGGAAAATATTTTTTTCAGTATAAGAACTGAGCAGGTTGATCAATTGAYTAATATTATTGTGTGTTGGTAAAAATTTACATCAATTGCTTATGAGAAAGAAACAGTTCATTGACTGTTTATGGTCTATTTGCTTAATGCATTATTATTATTGTATGCWCAAAATTTAAATCAGAAAGGGACCGTGAAATCATTTGTATTTAACTATTTTCTGGCCTAGATACTTTAGGGGATCAGATCAGTTTATATTCTGCTTTTGGAGCCTCAAATAGTCAAATAATTATTAGTAAATAATCAACAAGCAGGATTTCCATACAGTTTTCAATCAAAGATGTATGTAAAGATTCCTGGAAATGTAGGGATTTTCAGGTGAATATGGCAACACTATAAGTCATAGAGAACTTTTAGCACAGAGTGCTTTTCTTTGAGAAATCTGTGCAGGTGTAGTGCTGCACTGGTATTTGACATGTTTATCTGACAGATTAATAGATTTTTTTAAAGTAAAATCATTTGAGGTTTAACATCAGGAAAGCAAAAATATCCYTGGCTGATAAATTTAAAAGAAAGATTCCCATCAAAGAGCAGAAAAAAGGCACCTAGAAGCAGTAAAGGAAAGCAGAGTCATCAGCAGCGGAGTATGGGCAGACAAATGTGTGACTGAACCAGAGCAGTGGATGAAGTCACTGGCTTTTAGTCAAGATCAGAAATTAACARCTTACAGGTCCCAGAAGCTGCAATGAGGAATCAGCTGGGTTAGTTTAAAACATCACTTAATGGCATCATAAACTATCCCATTTATTTCTCATTAAACTGAAAGGATTATCCACCAAGCCAGCTGCCATTTCTCAGCAGAGGGCCATGGAGTGCCCCATGGACTTTTACTCCCGCCATGGAGTAAACTCCACTGAAACAGCTCTTTTGTGAGTGCTTGTTAGCACAGCTAGCCACACAGCTGGACCACTGGATGAAGGCTTAAGTTTAGCAYTACGGTGACCTTCTGTTTCCAGGATGTATTAGAAGGGGCTTTGCGTGGTTAGAATAGTCAACTTGAATAATATAAAGCCTGTTATAGGGTAGTAACAATCATCTCAATATATCTTAACTAGTCCAAACATTGCTGACGCTGACCCTTATCTGTTGTGTCTTTTCCTTTGCTTTTAGCACTTATCAAGATCTTAATTTATTGTAAAAATGTCACCAGGATGCTGCATTCAGTTTTCCAAGATGTGTTACCCAGTTTTACTGATTTGATACTGAATTTACTTGCAGTCTTCCAAAAGGCTTAAAACTGATGAAAGATTAGCTTGTGTCTGCTACTCCTTGTCATTTAATATGAATCATTTCTGGAGTTAGCTTTAAATTTGATATGAAAAACATATTTGAGAAAAATGGTTGCCTGATATCCAGAATGTCTTACAATTTAGGGATGCAGTAAATCTACAATGAATAGGGTTTTTGTGTAATGAAAAGTCTGATTTGAATTTAATTGCATATTTTTACCCAAACAGCACTTTATCATATTACTGAAGGTTATGTGTTAACCTTTTATTGTTTACTGTTCTGTCTTTTAAACATGCAGGCTTGATTGCAGGCTGCTTTGTTCTGTCACTCTAAGACAAACACTCTGAGCTTGTTTATTCCTATTGACAAGAGGTTTAAACAGGTTGGCATAGCTATACTGTGATCAAAGAAGTAATCATTTGTGGAATGACAACGCACAGAACATTCACATTATGCATGGTGCTTTTATGGGTGCTGCACATTAAACTGACTATCACACTTGGAAGAGATCACTCAGAACCAGAAACCAAGAATCATAATGCAATTTGCACTGTTTGACTGGCTATCAGGAAATTAAACAAATGATGGTGAAAGCTGGCATTATAACACTGATGTAAGCCTTACTCCTGACACCTTTTTAACCTGCCTTTCTGACTGTGTATTGAAATCCATGTAACCTTCTGGTAGCAACACTAGCAAAAGGAACACTCTTATAAATCAGAGACCTTTTAAGAGCAGAGATATCTGCATTTTCAGTTATTGTTTGTGTGCTTTTTATAGTTATATGTCTAACTATAGTTATATTGTCTATTAGGATAGAGCAATTCTTAAGAAGAATAAAATGAAATTAGAACACAAGAAATGTACACAAAATGGTATGAATTAGCATTGCAATTTAAAAAGGCAGAGGGAGAAACATTCATAATATGTAAAGGGAAAATCAGAAAGAAAAAACAGTGGAAAAACACCCCCCAAAGCTGAGCAAATGGTGCAAAACCCGTCTGATACTACTTTATTCAGTGATCAACTGTTCTTTCTGTTTTAGTTTGCTCCCCTTTTCTAATCCTAAATTAGCATTTAAGTGCCCAGATAGCTGCTTGCAGAGGATAACCCTACAGCAACTTGGAAGCACTTAGATGAGGATGGTTATTCTCCCTGACCAGGTAGTGGGCTCTTTGTTGGGGGGTGGGATTCAGATCTTATCATTAGTGCTGCAGGTACCTATCATGCTCCTTAGCTATGCTGGAAGTCTAGGAATTCAAGTCAATTGCCTAAAGTTGGGAATACCTCCCTCAACTTGCTGGACTAAAATGAGGTAATTTTGAAAGGACCTGCAACCATTCCATCATGTGTACCTCAGTGCGTCCACTCTCTCAGAAGACCTTCCATCTATCCCTGACGGGTCTGATAGAGATGAACTGATGCTAAGGCCAGCTTTCCAAAGATGGAGAGTAGAAGTGTGAAAGACAATAATTTTGTGAAGCATTGAAGTGGAAAGGAACAATCAGCATGAAAAGACCTCTGGATGCTAAAGAGCTCAGTAATTGCAGAGCTGATTCCTGAAAAGTTCACCTAAAGAAAGAGCGAGGTCTTTTGGACTGAAATGTCCTGTTTCAGTCCAGTCTCCCAAAGTGCATGAAACATGTTCACCTTGGGGTTCCACAGCCAATATGCTCTGAATTTCTTCTCATGGTAAAAGGTTGTATTTGAGCAAGCCCATTAGTATAATTCAAATAGAGAAAATGCCACATGGGATTAGACCAGTAATCAATCTAGACTGGTATCCTCTAGTGGCCAACAACAGATGTTTCAGAGGGAGATCTGAAACTTCTGTAACAGGAAATTGTATAACGTCATGCCAAGGGTATTTTTCATCTTAGACAAGTCTTGAAAAATACTGAGATTTTCTTGCAAAATCACATGGACATTTTGCCTACTCAGAGGTAGTAGTGCAGTATTTTGTGGAAAGTGTTGCATCTTCATTCCATCTGCGAATTTTGAAGGCAATATAGAAGCATTTGAATACCACTGTAAAAATTTGGCTCTGTACTTTTACCAGCCTGAGACTTTTGCACATTGACTAGACCAGACTGGTGGGCAGCTTGGAGCCAGCTAACTTGGAGATTACAAGAAAGAATGCTCCTCTAAACTTGTGGGAAGGTGAAATAATACTTCTTGAGATAAAGTAATTTTCTCTTTATTATAAATACCTAAGCTGTAATTAAGAGAGGCAAGTAAGCAGTATTCTAATGTGGTGAAGCTTAATTTGTCAGTTTAACGAGAAATATAGGATATTTTGGCCATTATTTTATATTGTTTTAAATTACTACACCTTGCTGTAATTTACATTTATTGCCTTACTGCGGAAACTACATATGAGCCAAACCTATGAGTTCAGCAAATCTGGTAGGTATCCAGACTTGAAGGTAGTTGGAGGACATTTTGCTTATCTGCCACTGAAGAAGAGGTAGAGGCTTTAAAAATGTCACTAATTCATTTACAGTACAGTTCTTCTTGGAATACTCATTTTAAATACATGTAATTCCTGGATTTGTTTATAGTCTTTATTAAGCTTACATTTAAATGATCAAATAGGCTTATACGCCACCTACTTACTGTATGTCTAAGTTTACCAGTAAAAAACACATAAATCCCCAGACAATAAAGATATCTGAACCCACACCAAAATGTTCAAAAGTTGTTAGTTCCTCTGCCAAAAAGGAAAAAAAAAATCCTTTAAGTGAGAGACATAAGGAATTTTTTTCTGTTGCTGCCTTTCCTGGTTATGTAATCAGAGAAAAGTTTCAGTAACAGCCCATCAAGAAAAAATAGAACATACGTTCCTGCAGAAGCATAAGGGGAGCCTGAAGGTCAGATGATCAGCATATTTTCTATGACACTTTTCTCTGGACTGGATTTTACATCCTTGATCAACACCTTTTACATGTGGCATAAGGGGGGACTCAGAGACAGAAGGGAATGCATTTTAGTACAGCTTTACCATATGAATTTACTGTTTTGCTTTTTAAAGACACATGCAGATTACCAGTATTCCTCCCTACGTTTTGTTTTCTGAAGTCACCTCCATGAAATAATGCATTTCAAAAGCACTGGAACATGGGAAGCCCATGGCGATCTCTAATTATTCGCAGTTTTATACATCTGCTGACACCAATGGCCTTTATTAATAGAATAGAACCCTTAGGTGATGTAAGTTTGTGCTAATTCTGTAAATAGAGATGCTGGAGCTGCGATTCACTAGATTCAAAAGTGTTTACAGCTCCACAGCCTCCATATCTGAAATGACAAATTCCTTTCTGATTTGTAGTTTAGTAGTACTAAGACAGAGAATGTGTTGCATATTGGTTTCTAATTGTACTTCTTGGATTGCATTTGATGTGCAGGGACATCAAATAAGTGCAGATTAAACTGCTCTGGTTTTCTATTCTGTCTTAATTGCCTTGCTGACTTGTACATTTCCCTATTGCTAAATAAGCTTGGTTAGTGGTGGATATTACGACATTGTTATACAAATGTTTTATTCTGTGGCATTGAATCAAAACATTACAGTTCTGTATAAAATCAGCATAAAAAGGAAAAGCTTATGTGAGGAATTCCAGCAGACCTTCTCCTAATAATTATAGTTTACAAGGCTTCCATACTTAAAACAGAAGAAAGCTCTGGGAAGCATCACTGATTTCCGCTGTGGGTCTGAACACATGCATAGTGCAGAGACTGACCAGAAGAGACTAGGAACTTGTAGACATAATTTTGATAGTTACTGTATATTCCCAGTAGCTCTTTATGAATGATACATTTTGAAACGACCAAACTATGTGTGAGGTGACAATTTCTCCTGCTCCCTTTCAGGTACAGTTGCAGAAAGGAACTAGTCAAAGTGCAATGAGAAGAGAATATTTTAAATGTAAAGATGGAAAAAAAATCTTTGAATAATGGTATATTTAGTATAATAGTATATTTAGTAGTAGAGATACTGAATAGTATTCTGCTGTGACAAAGCACCTCTGGTCATTGTCTTCATGAGCTGAACTGTATGTCTGGCATGTCTCAGATTTGTACCATTTTGAATATAGGCTATACTTCTCTGTTTTTATCAAAACAGAGTTGAACTGAGCCAACTATTAATGAAAACGGATACTATTTTGTACTGTGGAAACATCCACTGGTTTAATGGCAGCCTTCTGATGTATCTGAATTCTGACAAGAAACCCACCTTATATTAGGAGATTTTCCACAAAAGATGGGGTATTATCTCTGAACAAAGATACTTTTGCAATGATTTCATATATATGTGCAGTAATAAATGTTAATTTAAAACCCTGTATATAAAACAGAAGAAATGGGCAAGTTTGCATGAGCAATTCCAGAAGATACAGTTTTAATGATTTTTCTTGTGATTTATCCACAGTACTTAAAAAAATGACTGCCCTGTTTACTATATTTTAAAGTACAACTTCAGTGTTTACGGTAGGTACTGAATGTTTTCTTCATCATCAGGAGTTTCATGGAAAAGATTTTTCTGTCTGAGAGGACAGTTAAGTTAAAAATTTAATTTACCTTTCTGGGAAAGAGGAGTGACATGAATGAACAAACTGACCTTTACAACATATGTATAGACATATATATATAKAGAGAGAGATAAAATAAACAATTAGTTTATTATTAGAAACATAATAAAACATATTTTTATATAAATACATAAGTGTATTTTTATAGCAATGAATACACATACAGAATACATATAATCTCTAAATATATTTAGAAGACACATTCCCTGGTAGACTTAAATCTTCTTCATTCTCAATACCCCCTAAGAGCCCACTAAAGCTACTGTAGAGTAAGTTCCCTTTAATTATAAGGGAAATTCATGGCTATCAAAGAGTACAAACAGAGCAGTATAATCTCGAAAGGAAATAAAAATTCTGGATGTTATATGAAAACAACAAGTAGCACTCAATACCTGGTAAACCATTTGCAGAATTTCTTTGCTTTTTGGGCCCAGATATTTCTCAGTTTCAAAAGGTATATGATGTCATTTGTGTATATGCATGCATGTGTATACACAAATGTATACATACATATATATGTACTATGTCCTCTTGTCATCTACATGTCCTTTTATGATGTTCTCTTTGTTTTCATTTCTCTAGTTGGATCAAAGCCTTTAGTTTTCTTAGACTGCACATTGTGTTGTTACTGAAGACTGTCTAGAGTCTAGTGTGGTCTTGAGTGAAAAAGCCACTCTTCTGCTCTGGAAGTTACAATGTCTGCTGGCAAGTGCCTGTTGTCTTTCAGGGCAGCTGATACAGCTCTAAGTCTCTTCAAGAGCTGGGAATTATTTCTTGCCAAGAGAAATGGGTCAGTGAGTGGACTGATGACACCCTCTGTTTTATTCTAAGGAGAAATCTCTATAAGCAGCAGTAAACCAGAGTCTGACTGATAAAGATGAATATAGAACAAAGTTCACTGTACTAGATAGTTTTCCTCATAACTTACTCTTTTTTCCCAGATCGTTACAGACAGCTTCGAGGGCACAGGACCTGCACTCTAGTCTGATCCCAGGAACTCAGGAAAACAACTACTGCCTCCTGGAAATTTAGCAGCAGGTACCAAAAACTGATACAATTCTTTTCCCCTCTCTGGTCTCAGTGGAAAATTTCTAGCCCTATAGCTGAATTTTATGGTGTATATATTTCTTTTCCCGTGCAAAAGGGGATGCTGGAGCTTGGGTGAGAGGATGCACTCTGTCTCTACCAACATAGTGAGATAAAACACTGGAGGTTACCTGAGCTGTTCAGCCATTCAGTTTGCTCTCTCCAACGAAGCATACCTTCTTTCTCATTTGMACAACATTCAGTTTGTGCTTGTCACTCCAAGACAGCAATTGAAGTGAGAGTATAGACAGTTTGAAAGAAAAACATAGTTCATGTAAAAAAAAAAGGAGAGAAAAAGAAAACAAAATCACAGAAGCAATAGATGCATTTTACAAGAGAACACCCATTTATGAAAGAACATCCATTGATTTAAAATATATATATATTCAAAGCACTTTAAAGGAAAAAAAAATCCATACAGTGCATGGAAAATGCTGTTCACAGTTTCATGATTAAAGTAATATTAAAATTTATGTTG
The DNA here is from genome assembly GCF_003343005.1 of Rhea americana. Classification (NCBI taxonomy): domain Eukaryota; kingdom Metazoa; phylum Chordata; class Aves; order Rheiformes; family Rheidae; genus Rhea; species Rhea americana. Next base: position 1,316,855 of record NW_028186956.1, on the reverse strand, counting down.
AATGTAAGGTTTGAACAGCTGCAATACATATGGAGAATGCAGCATGCATTTCCCAGAATTACAGATCTTAATCTTTTGGGGGCATAGAATAAATATTCCAAGAATTTTAAAGCAAATCAATTGTGTGATTTAAGTTAAAGCTGCTTTAAAATAAATTCAGTTTGTGGTGTTGTGTCATGATATGACACAGATAAAGAAAGCTTCTTATGTGGATAAAAATAACTAATATAGAGACTATATTTGGAAAATATCTTTCTGTATTTTTTAGAATCCACGATATTATTATTTTTCTCTTGCTTGATTTTTTCCTTCATGTTACTGATGTTTTCTTCTTTAAATTGATGAATAAAAAATCCATTAAATTGAGACAAAAATATATATATATTTTTAATAAACACTGTTTCATAGGCTACCTTCATGCTAACTTCCCCCCTTTACTGATTTATCTTGTTAGATTACTGATTTTTTGACTGTTTCTCAGGAAACTCTATAAAACTTTCCTCTGAATATTAACTTACGTATTAACTCCAGGCAAACAACAGATTTTGATAGGTGTATTGCATTCTCAGTATCTTAGGAGTGATCATTAAACAGTAGATAACTGTGTGAAAATGTTTCAATTAAACTGACAGTGGTACAAAATATAGTCTTTATGTTTAAATAATCTCACTCTAGAACCTTTTGTTCCTAAGAGGGGAAAAAATATTTCTATTATATCGCATGATGCTTATGGGATGGATTTAAACTGGAAGAAAAATGTCCTGTGTTTCTAAGCTCTACACACCTGAACACAGCAGAAAATTAACAGCTCCCAAAATCAATGACAAATTCTACACCAGGCAGTGACAATTGCTCTAAAGGTCACCAACCAGCTATATACCTCTACCTTCAGGACCATTAGGTGTGACAAGATAGAGGAAGAATGCCTCAGCAATAAGAAGGTACTGAGAGCTGACAAGACAGGTCATCGTGTACAGTGTCTGCTCTGATGTTCTGCTACAAAGCAACAAAAAGTCTTGATCAAAGTAAGGAATTTGTCTCATTGCCTGGTCATGGCTGCACGGACAGGCTCCTAGTGACCCTGCCAGAAGTGTTTAGCCCAGCCATCAACACAAAACTCAAGGTTTGCAGTCCAGAGATCTTCCTAGAAATGTGGGTATGAAATGGAAGAGATCTGGCTTGCTGTGTTAAATTATCTTTGCACAAAACATAGAGGATGCTGCTGGTGGACCTACAGACAGGATAATTCACGGATTTACAGGTTTTTAAGACAAAGGGTGGCTGTGATCATCTTGTCTGACCTCTGAAGTAGGATAGTATGGAACTTTTTTCCTTTTCTTCATAACTTGCCATTAGGCAAAGGCCAATGATTTTGTGTTACATCTTTTTTGCTAAATAAAAGCAAAAAACATTAGCTTGTTTTCTGATAGTCCAATTTCAATTTTCCTGACTACTGTATTGTCTGCTTCTCTTCCAACAGATATACTCAAGTGCATAAAGTTGATTTCTCCATTAACACTTTGGCCTGAGTATTTCACCATGACAGCTTTTCGCAATAGTTAGATACCTAAATAAACATGATTCAATTTTCAGAAGTGCTTAATATTCACAACTCATCTTGACTCTGATAGGACAAGCAAAAACTCCATCACCCTAAAAGATGTTTTATATTTAGTCAAATATGCCGTGTGCCTGCCCTATTGATCTAAATCACACACACACACACACACACACATATACAAAAAATCCATTTACAAATTTATACTCTTAGATTATAAACACAATGGTTATGAAATTTTGAAGGAAAAACAGATTTAGGTTCTACCTTTTTTTCCCTCTCTGAGCATAAAAATGATATATGACCAGATAATTCATATGTTGTGRTGTAATTTATTTGTGTGGCAGTGATAGCTGATATCACCACAGGTTTGGCAAGCTTAGAACTATGGAACTGATTCCTTAGTGTAAAGTCATTTTTCAGTAGTCTGCACACRGCTTCCTGAAGGCAATTTAGAGGATGCTAGAAGCCATGGGAACACAAATCCAACTGCATGTTGTAKCAGCTCCTTATTGTATTTTTGGCAGCTCCTTGTGGTATTTTTGTCAGCACAAGCCATAGGTTAGAGAAATCTGAGTTATACTTGAAGAGCAACTCTGGGTACACTGGCCTTGGGATCTGGGAAGGAATTTGGCTTTTCATATATCCYTCAGCGCTGAAGAGCCCATGGCTGGTATCTCCTATGTCCAGCTAGCCTCCAGAATTTATTTCTTTTGTTGCAACAGGCACATAAAATTTTGGGTAAGAAACTTTTGATTGTGAGAATGTATAAAGTAGACATTCTGATATGCATAACACACACCCAAGTAGTATGTCCTTATATACAGTCCTTGAAAATACAGGCCTGTAGTAAGAGCATGTTAATTGAAATATTGAGACTCTGAACACCTACTGAGAACACTTAATTTTTAAAAACATTATCATAGTAGCAATGTGTCCCCTGTAATTCTAGATAATAAGTTTCTGATTACCAGTTTGCTTCTGAGCTCCATAATGAGAAAACAAATGCAAATGTAAGCCTCTATCTATTCTTATGGTCATATGTCATCCTATCCAATTGGGCAATAAAACAGCAGGACCAGGCTGCTGTTAAATAATACAAAATGTGATGCATGAATATGGAGGTGAATGTGTGCTTGTAAATGTTATGCCTATCCAATATTGTTCTGCTTTGCATTTTTGAGGTAAAAGACAAATTTAATGGCTAGAATAAGCAGGCCCACAGCTGATGTAAATCAGCATTCTTTGTGGCATTTTAAATTTACGAACAGTTGTTCTATGTCTTCCAGAATCCACTTCAATGTTTGCCAGATTAGTGGTTTTAAGAGAGACAATGTGACTGACATTGGCAAATCAAGCAGAACATGACAAAGTCAGAGCTATAATAGGGAGTTTGTCAATATTGTATTATATATATAYGTATATGTATAAACAAGCACATGCACATTTACATATATAAAAAGCTATACATGCATCTCTCTAAAGACAACATGAAACTCATTTTCCTATGCTTCATCATCACAAGACCTACTAACACACCGAAAAATACTTCTATACTGTCGATAATACGCAGGAACTTTTAATGTGTATTTGAATATACTATTTGAACTAGAGAGCTCAATATCTTTCAGAAAAACAAAGATGTCATCCCCTAGTCTCTCCATTACCGTATATACAATGGCAGCAGAATTTTCTCAGTTTGACTTGATTTTGCTAGTAYTCTAAAAAGTAAAATATCTAAAAAAAAATACAGAATCTGCTTCTTTGTTTTAATCAAATATACTTTATCAACAATGTTCTAATTCATGTTAAAATCCTGATGTTTATCTGATGTGAAGTATATGGAAACTTTACATTAGGTATAAATTCAGACCACTTAAGGGTTCTTTTTCATTGCCTCAGTGAATCTTGAAATYGCATGTGGAGATGTAGAACAGAATCTCTTTTCAAAATAATTCACCTAAAGTCTTAGAAGCAAATAAAAAGAGGTTACTTAAGTTTACTTAATCCTAGTTTCCTCCTAATAGCTTTAAAACAATTTTCCTGTAATACAGCTATAGGAAAAGTGGTACTTCTTCAACAATTTTGCATAACAAAAGGTAAAAAAAAATATGCAGCCTAATTTTCCTATTTATTGCATAAAAAAACAACTCAGTTTCCCTAACTGGAGCTGATTCTTTTTTACATAGTTCTGAAGAAAAGGAAATGGTAGGATATTTCCTTCTATCCTTTTATCCTTCAGGTACACAATATTTCAACTGAAATTTCCATAAAGATGCTCAACAATATGCAAAGAGATGTGGATGATGTCTGATTGCCTTGTGTATTCCCATTTAGTAGCTTAGCTGTTTTCTTGCACAGCAAAATCTCCTTTCCCGTAGGTCAGTGTGCATTTACAAGCCAAAGCATAGGAAAGAGTAAAGTTACAAAATAATCCCTCTGAAAGAGTGTGTAATTTTTTTTTAATGAAGCAGAATTCATGTTCTTGCATGTAATGGCATTCATAATTACAGATACAAATCCATAACTATAACCTATCACGCAGCTCTGTGTGCACAGCTTTAGGGAGGCATGTTAGTCTGTACGATGCTCTGTTTATTGTAAGCACATATTAGAACAACTGCCAGTTGCTGACAGTCTTTCATGTATCATTCTTCACTTCAGCTTTTTACTTTTTTTGGGACATCACTGCTAACTATAGGAAAAATATAATTCAAATCTTTTCCAAATGTCTGTTAATTTTCTCCTTGGCAGATTCAAGAAAATCACTGCTTTGCGGACCAAAAGATAAATTCATCCGGGAAAACTGGTAATTCTCATTTATTTATTTTACAAATTATATAACATTTTTTTCCAGCATGGACAAATCTGGAAAGCTTTGRAAATAATTTTAGATTCAGACAAAAATGAAACTGGTGAGGGTATGTGCACATATATGTGTGCCTATATGTGCATATTTACCTAAAAGCAAACACCCAAGGGCTAGTGTCTGGAATATTCATGTGCCTTGATGTGGTGCAYCCCCAGTCCCAAAGAGTTGTCTCGCTTCCATTTACAGATGTCCCTCCTGCTTTTCCCTTGAGCCAACTCTGGCTCTCCTTGTACTTCATAATAAGCCAAATCAACTCACCAGCCTGGCAGCAAAACTACTATCTTTTTATCCCTTACCCTGCCACCACCACCCAGTTTATGGAGCTCTGCTGTCTTGCAGGAGGGTTAGGCAGCCCCAAAGCTGACAGAAGGAAAGAAGTCAGACCACATCATGCAACCTCACCGTCTTGGCGGACCATACCTTGAACTAGACATCACCCTGCATAGGTCAAAAGGCTTTAGCCCTGACCTAGCACAGTGCTTAAACATATGTTTTATTTCAAGATATTAAGGTCCTGTCAGCAGGGTCCTGTACAGTCGTTAAATTTTTTTGTCGTTGACTTGAGTGAAGATAAAACTCTGAAGCTACTGATGGTTTTAAAGTACATGTCTGAACTTGTATTAGATGAAGGCTTAAGTTGATGTCCTGTGTTGGATCAGAGTTTTTCTGTATCAAAGGAGCTGGCCTCTGGATTCACAAAAGCCATAGTATGATCATTTATAGGTAAGTGACATTTATAGGAAATGACTTGAAAATGGAATAATGAAACGAATGCAAACTGTTAGTCATAAGAGTTCAGCCTAGACTGATCTGAGATTTATCTTTTTTTCCAGATTTTCATACCTGCAGGTGGGAAATCTTTGCATCAAGAAATAGCCTTTACACAGTGGTGTGTTTGGTATGGTGCTTGTTTTCCATGTTGCAAAATTATTTAGTGAGTCAATTTGAGTCTGAAGCYTGCAGAAACATAACATAAGAGACAAATTGTTTCATTTTAATATTCTGTGCAGTGCCTGAGCTCAGCAAGAGCCCACAAGTCCTGAACTTTTGAACTTATTCCTAACAGAAGATGATTATCATCATTTTTGCAGTAAAGCAAAGAGAAAAGCTGTAAACCTTGCACTCAAACAAGAATAAAGGGAGACACGGCTTGAGATAAAGGTTATGAAAGTAAAACCAAAAATAAAGGGAAAATGGAAGGAAGGCAAAAGAAAAAGAATCACTAATTTGAAATTCTGTCTGTTACTGTTCTTATGTGTGCACTTCCATTTTACGGCTAGCGCTGTCCCCTGCGCTTTGCTCCCCTCTCTCAGGGGTGGCAGTACTGCTCCGAACACTGACCGCAGAGCGTCACAGGATGGGTGTAATGAGAAATCTGCCAGGGTGTCACTTCACTTCTATCTCTGCCAAAATAGAGGTTAAAATCTGCTTCCAGGCTACTCACTCGCAAATGAATAGCTTTTCTGTCTGGCTTCAGAGCTGCACGTGGCAAACACGGCCAAGGAGCGGAGCCTCAGTGCTGCTGTCGCCCTCCTGCCTGTACCCGTGCTGCCTGTGGTGGCCTGGCCGCTCACCACGGTGTGGGCTTGTCCGGAGAGGTTCATGTGGGTATTGAACAGCCCCTGAGAAAGTATTTAACTGTTGAGAATGCAGTAATGTGAGGCTTTAACATGCATGGATATTGACTGAGCTTAATCTGTATGTGTGTCCTGATGATTCTCATAGAATTATTCTTTTGAGTRGTGGTTAGCAAGTAACTAAGAGTTTGAAGAAGTCTTGAATTAATCTGAAAAATCAAATTAAAATGTCCCTCTAGTGTCCAATTTCTCTCTATGAACAGCTAAAACAACCAGTCTAGAAAGCAACCCAAACTCAAATCAAATTGTGGATCTCAACAGATCTCTTAGGTATAAATAGCTACTAAAATAATTCCATGGTACCATGGCGGACTTTTAAGAGGAAGAAATGACAGTCTGATACCATTGAACAGAATATTTTCTGTAGATATAGCATGAAAAAAATCTGAGAACCTAAGTGGGCAGAATTTTTGTGCAGAATGAGCTGTCATTACCCTCTTCTCTTCRTACTTTACTTTTAAATCACTATTTGGTAAGGGTGTTTTCCCTCTCATTAAATTAAAATGAATTTAGGTCAAATTTTGCATTTGCTCCTAATTTTTGGAGCTGTTTATTTGTTTCTGTAGAGTTGAATTGCTTTACTTCTTCCACAGATTATCTAATGAAAATACCCTTTGCTCAAGTCCACATTACTTCCATTTTCTTCTTGTCTATTTTTCATGTATAATTATCACAGCCTTAAGAAAATTCTGTCACCACAGACCATTTTATTCTATATAAATTAATTTTCTCGATCCAATACTCTTGCTTCTTTGTAGCTCTTTGAGTTAGATTATTAAATTATACTTCTTCTTGTTCAACTTCCAGATCACATAGCAAAGCCACAGGAGATGCTTCACAATATTGCCTATTGGATGTACTTGAAGCTTGATATCATTTTATATAAATTCCTCACATTATTTTTAGAAAATTGCTTCTGTGTTATATATGGCTTTTTATGGAGCTATATCTTAGAGCAAGTTTGCTATTAAAAAATAAAAATGTAAAAGTGAATTGTCCACTTAAACTGAAATGCTATTTTATGAAGTATAGGTCATTTTTTTTTATGGAGGTATAGGCAGAATGAGTCATCCTGCTAAGAATATAACTAAATTGTCCTGTGGTTAACTGAGTGTAAGCCGCTTTCTGAATATTTTGTCTCTTACATCCTCACCTCTTGTCTGAAAAGGGTATCTCAGATAATAGGTAGAGCTTCAGTCTACCATTCTACTAACTGTGCTTACCAGTTATGCACCTGTCATATGCTCGATATGAGCAAAGAGCATTTCCCACATCAAAATCTGGAATGCAAGCACCTTACACTGAATTAGGCAGGGCAAGAAACAGGTCAAGCTGAGTAAATAGTAATACTCAGTGAATATTGGTTCAAATTCAAAAGTCAGTTTTGATATGACTATCTTTGTGAACCTTTTATATCCTCTTCAAGAGTACGCTCAACTATTTGAGCTTCAGTAGAGGTGTAGTTCAAACATCGGCCTTGAAATGAGCTCTGAATTTGTTTTTGACTGTCCATACATACCTCAGATGGTACTGTTTCTACAACCTGAAGTGATGGTTTATATAATTATCATACTAATGTACATATATGGAAAAGAAGCAGAGATTAATATCTATAAGAACTAAATCTGCTTTTATGCTCAGACTCTACAGCATAGGGTCTGTTTAAGAGCCATATATATAAATATAACYGTTTTAATAGCCTTAGCAATGCAAGTTTCCTGCCAAGGCTCTTATTATTTAAGCCATGAAAAGCCATAGTTCCCCTGAGCAGCCAAGGACAGCAGTAATATTTATCTTCATTCTTCCTCTCCCTTTACTTGTACCAATGAAGCAGAATGCTTGGGTCTTCCTCCCAAGCAGACAAGTGTGCATCAGCAACAGAAATTATGAGGTCTTTTTATTTCAGATAGAAATCATTGGAGGCAAAAACAGTAATCAAATGGATTGTACGTTCAAATGCAAAATGATGATCATTCTATCAGTATCATTCAGTATTTAATATTCATCATAATCATTGCTGTAAAACCAATGACAACATAAAAATTCTTAGTGAACTTCACTAAGACTCTGAATATTTTCTCTGTGTGGTGTATAAGCTCACATATCTGTTTGGTTATGATTGTGAATTTGACTCCAAAATACCTTCTAAAATCAGGTTCAAGTAATTTCCTGCAGAAATTCAACATTAATTCCAAGAGAAATTTGGAGATTTTTGTGGTAAATTTTCAGATAGTGCGTGAAGAAAATGAATAGTTTCCTTTAATAAATTCACAAGCCTCTCCTAATAGGATTAATAAAAACAGTAGTGGGTGAGCTGCCTAGGCCTATCCCAGAAGTCTTCAGAYGAGTGAGACACATTGATTCTGCATGCATGGAGTAGTGCGAGGTAGAATCCTTAAATGAGTTATGCATCTCTAATCATAGGAGAAGACCCAAAGGAGATATATTTTACAAAAAAAAAGAAAGTAAAGAAACTTATGCCAACACCTTCAGTTATTYTGGGGCAGACAGACTAGACTATAGTAAATCATAAGGAGATTGTTTTACTATATCATGGAGAATTTTTATAATATGGTGCACATATCTTAGCTATCTTCTTCATATGATAGACCTACTTCASTGTCACTCATCTCTAGAGTTCTATTTTAAGGATTTTGATAAAAGTAACATATATTTTCCCTCTTTTTTTCTGAAGCCTGGCTGTACAGATGCTGGTGCAAATTTCCTACCAAAAGAACATCTGAAGAGAAGCCTGTTGTTCAAGCAGAGATTTAAGTTGTGGTGTTTGCACATGTACCAACAAAATTAGCTCAGTCATTAGTACAGTCATTTGCTTTGCACTGAATAAAACAGTTCATAGCATTTTTTGTCCTCTTCATTTTTCTTCTGTAGTTTTCTTCCAACATCATTTAAATCTATGCATATATTTTCAGTCAGAATAAAGATTCAYCAAAAGTTCTTCGTTGTGGTTTCCATACCTCTCTCACACTTTTCTTTCTTGTTTTTCATAGATTAATATGTTTGGATAGATTCATGTAACTTATTAGATGGACAATCTTTTCCTCCCAAYGCAAGCACACACAAAGAAACAAGGAGGATAAAAGAGAATTTTCATGATATACACAGACAAATGTATCAGTTATATTGTTCTAAAGAGGTAAGCAACTAAGCTGCTGATAGTAAATGTAAAACAATSATCTAAACTGAGAATTGTTACCACTTTTAGTCTTTTGGTGTGGACAATAGAAATTCCAGAAGAAAAAGATATGACAACTCCAAAGGGAATATTTCATAATAAAGCTTAGAAAGAAAGTTTTAAAACCTCAAACTCTCTATTAATTATGAGATAGTATCTGCTAATAAAGTGCTAGCACTGGAAGATATAAGCAACAAATTACAAATAAGCTTTCCATCAAAGTAATATTAGATATAACTTGGCCTAAATGCAATTCTGAAACGTGYTATTATAGAAAAATAAAATTGATATTAAAGAACTCTCCATTTAATCTATAAAAGAATTAGGATTTTTTTAAGGAATAAATACTGTATAGTAATTCGACTCCTCTATTCTATATCAGAAAGGTGAATTTTGTATTCATAATATACATAGATTGTATTTACATAAAATACAAATATATTTGGCAAGCAGGGAATTGGCTACTACTTTTGAACAAGATTGAAAAAAATCACTGTTTTATGTAATGCTCTAGTGTTTTGAGCTTTGAACATAAATTAGTGGTGTACTAAGGCTGAAAATACCAAGAAGGACAGCAGAACAAAGCTTTGAGACAATAACTCTAGCCACATGCTATGAAGAATTGTATTTTTTTCATATTAATTGCTTTTAACCGTTGTCCACATTAAGACTCTGTTGTTTCATGAGGATGCATCAAGGGGCATCTGCCCCCAAGCTTAGAACAATCAATGAACTGAAGTAGAGATTTGATTAGCTAGTCCCCATCTTCATTTTATTGTAGCCTATTGCCATTTAAAATATGTATGCAAAACACTTGGTCTTGCAATGATATGATAGAAACAAGCCATTTCAGCAAGCATGATTAGAATCTGAAAAAATAAAAAAGAATAWCTTACAGGTAAAGTGTGATGGAGATCAGGTAAGAGGTACTTACTAAAAGAAAACTTTATCTTCTTCAGCTTTACCTTATAAAAAAGTAAGTCATTTGGTCTAAACTAATCACATAGGCTCCCTTTGTTGTCAGCAGTGAAACATAAGCACCTCTAAAAGGTGATTCATCCCATTTTTCTTAAATGACAGTTGTTAAATGGGATGAATCAGCTTTTGGATGTGTCTGTCTCTTTCCTTTAACAGCAAAGGAATCTTGGGCAATTAGCTTGGGCTAGTTATTTAAACGGTAAAGGTGAAGTGACATGGATCTCAGCTTACCAAAATGAAAAAAAAAATCTACTTATTTCTGGCATACCCAGAAGATAACAGCTATCTGAATAACTTGGAGTTATGGACTTATCAGAAGCAGTTGTGGTCTGCTTCTGATCTCCACAGAATAAGCTTTAAAACTTCCCCTGATTTAATGAAATGAGCATCTCATAGTGAGTTTTAGATCCATGAGAAGTTAAGAGTCAGATTCTCAGAACTACTCTGTRATACTCACAAAGGCATTGAAAAGCCTTTCTGAGCACTGCTCAATACACTGCACCTGCTAGATTTTCATTAGGCACAGACCTTTGGCACCAGATTCTCAGGAGGATTTTGCAGGCCCTGGAGAAGTCAGTAGCTAGAAAGAAGAAAAAGAAACGATCCGAGGGTCATGGCTAATCTAAATTAAGGTAGCTTCTAGGGTACTATGGTATCTGCCTAGCCCTGGGTCAGGGAGGAGGGGTAGCTCTAACTAATAGCCAGTCGATGGGAAAAATGGGAACCATTATGATCATTGCAGCTCTGTAAGTCAAGTTACAAATATGCAAAAATAACTCAAAATATAAATGAAGAATAAGGTCACTATGACAAAAATTGTAAGTTGATTTTCAATTAGTAACATCAATAGAGATTTGGGGAGGACCTGATTTCCCTTCTCACAGAGAATAAAAGAAATATCAAATATTTTCCTTTGAAAAAAAGACCATTACAGTAAGAAAAATCTTCTGTATCAGGACATCCTTTGTTAAGTGAGACTGTGAAAAATGATGGGTTATGTGATTTAGTTTACTGGTGCTTGTAAAGTTACTTAAGGTACTGCGATACTATAGAAATGTTATACTTGTACTTCATAAATTATATTGGTACTTCATAATTTACATTTGCAAATAGTATCGTAGTACCTTAAGTAACTTTACAAGCACCAGTAAACTAAATCACATAACCCATCCATTAGTTTGGAAGATATCATTACTATTTCACGAAATAGCAAAGTCTGATTATTTTTTCTAAGGAAATCCAATACTGGYTATGGCTAGAACAAACTAGCTGTGATTTCAATTCTGTATTTATTAATAAAACTATTTTTTTACAAARGCAAAAGTAATTTTAACTCTTCTTCTGCCTCTATGTATGCTTTTCATATTAAACGTTCATCAAAAAGTAAAAGAATGGTATTCTGCTAGGTTAGMATTCATTTATAATTTTTCCTAACCAGTTTTTTTACCTTATTTAGTTTTTTATTCTACTGCTGCTGAGGCCCTATAAATCTACATTTCCTGTCCTATTGTGAAAATGACTTTCATTATGATTTTTCCTTCATTAATTTGATTGATTTTTTTTTGATTTAGGATGTCAGAATAGAGAAAAAGAGGATGTCGTAAGAATGAGGTCTATTGTCTTATGGAATAGGCCACCAGCTGTCAAGGATTCCTTACTAGAGCTTAAAACTTGATGAGAACTAACTTTACCATGATCTGATGTTTTGGGGCTCCCCAAACATTCAACATTTTGATGTGCCAAATGTTTATGTGAATTTTGAGTTCCTCGAGGACTTACTGCTGCAAGTGTTGCCCTTGTAGGCAATATTTGCTTTTTAAATTTTACCAAATGGCAGAAGGATTAGTGAGGAAATTTCCATCTGGATTACAAGGAGGAAAAATGGTAATGGTATAGGAAGTGAAAAAGTACTGAAATATTCACTTCTGGAGGAGACAGTCCTTTGCCATTTGTGATGTGGCAAAGGACTCAGCTCATTCTAGATGWCATCTCCAGGCAYATGGAGGAAAAGAAGGTGATCAGGAGTAGCCAGCATGGATTCACCAAGGGGAAATCCTGGTTAACCAAYCTGATAGCCTTCTGTGATGGAATGACTGGCTGGATAGATGAGGGCAGAGCAGTGRACGTTGTGTACCTTGACTTCAGCAAGGCTTCTGACACKGTCTCCCATAACATCCTCCTAGAGAAGCTCAGGGAGTGCAGGTTAGATGAGTGGACAGTGAGGTGGACTGAGAACTGGCTGAAAGGCAGAGCTCAGAGGGTTGTCATCAGTGGCGTGAAGTCTAGTTGGAGGTCTGTAGCTAATGGAGTCCCCAGGGCTCAGTACTGGGTCCCATCCTGTYCAACTTCTTCCTCAATGACCTGGATGATGAAGGGGGGGGGGGGAGTGCCTCCTCAGCAAGTCTGCTGATGCTACCMAGCTGGGAGGAGTGGCTGACACACCTGAGGGCTGTGCTGCCATTCAGAGAGACCTGGACAGGCTGGAAAGCAAGGTAGAGAGGAACCTCTTGAGGTTCAACAAGGGCAAGTGCAGAGTCCTGCACCTAGGGARAAATAATCCTCGGCACCAGTACAAGCTGAGGGATGACCTTCTGGAGAGCAGYTCTGCAGAGAAGGACCTGGGAGTGCTGCTGGATGACAAGTTGACCACGAGCCATCAATGTGCCCTTGTGGCCAAGAAGACCAATGGTCTCCTGGGGTGCATTGGAAAGAGTGTTGCCAGCAGGTGGAGGGAGGTGATGCTGCCCCTCTACTCAGCCCTGGGGAGGCCTCATCTCGAGTAGTGTGTCCAGTTCTGGGCTCCCCAGTACAAGAGAGACATGGAGCTACTGGAGAGAGGCCAGCGTAGGGCTACGAGGAGGATCAGAGGGCTGCAGCACCTGCCCTATGAGGAACGGCTGCGAGAGCTGGGCCTCTTCAGCCTGGGGAAAGAGAAGAGTGAGGGGGGATCTTATCAATGGGTACAAGTACCTGAAGGGAGGGTGTCAGGGGGACAGGGACAAACTCTTTTTGGTTGTCCCATGTGACAGGACAAGAGGCAATGGGCAGACACTGAAGCACAGGAAGTTCTGCCTGAACGTGAGGGGGAATTTCTTCCCCATGAGAGTGAGGGAGCACTGGACCAGGTTGCCCGGAGAGGTTGTGGAGTCTCCTTCTCTGGAGATCTTCAAAGCCCTCCTGGATGCAACCCTGTTTAACATGCTCTAGGTGACCCTGCTGAGCAGGGAGGTTGGACTAGATGATCTCCAGAAGTTCCTTCCAACCTTACCGATTCTATGATTCTGTGATTCTATGTCTGCTTGTTCAAGTCAGTCCCATAAACTCTGCAATGAGCTGTTACAACAGCATAGCRATTGGAAAGTGCATTACAGGAGACTAACCGGTTGGCTGACATATATTACTTGTTCTAGTCTTATGAATAATAAAATTTCATTAAGAGTGAGGTTTAGAGCCTTTACATATAAAAGTGCCTTAACCGAATGAAGTATTTTTGAATCCAAAATAGTGTGGGCGATTACAGAGGAATCATCTCAAACATCTCGAGAACTACAGTTACAAAGTTCACAAAGCAGAAGGAGGGAAAACTAATGCTCTTCAGATGCCAATCAGAGCTTGTCCATAGCTAAGAAACAGAAAATTTCCCTTAGTGAAAATTAAATTTATCTATTTCCTACTGTAGAAACTGAATTTTACCCTTGAATTTAATGCACTAATTTACCAGTAATGARTCATTACCACAATACTTTTAGGTCAAAAGGTTAAAAACAAAACAAATAGCTCTTTTTTTGAGATAGTATTTTTTCAAAGCATTCTTCAGGCATTTCTAGAGAGGTTATATTGGTCTACCCTTTTATGGCAGCTCTCACATTCCTAAATTTTATTTTGCCTTATTTGGAATCCATCACTGCAATCAAAATCAGTAATTGTCCATTTACTGAAGGAGATAGTCAAAATACTCGACAAATGACCATTTACCAGAATAATGGGATATATGGAATATTTATTACTTCCTACCTTGATATAGATGAAGGTCCAGATACAGCATTTTGAAACTTGATAGCTGGACTATTTTGTGTGTATTTCATACAACACTGTCAGGTCCACCTGTACTGTTGAAATCCTGTTCTCTGAATTCCATTCTTATGACACTTCTGTTTTAGTAGATGATAATTGGTATTCCTGATTGTCTTACAGTATTTCTCAAGATTGTCCCTTTCAATCCTTACACTAAACACATTTTAAAAGGAGAAGAGAATTCCAATTAGTCTGAACACCAGAATGATGGCTTTTGGATTCAGTGTTGACTTTCTCATTGGCCTTCTTTAAATAACTTATTTCTGCTTCAGTTTCTGTACATAACATTACAATRAGATATAATTAGTTCATTTTCTCAAATTTTATAAAGATGCAAAATGATGATGCTCATATGYGTGACAATTAATACAGGAAGAACTTGTAACAGTCATACCGGGAGAGTAACCAAGGAAGACAGACTTTTTCTTGTGTGGTATGCAGTTATTAGAGTGGCAGCATAGTAATTACCTTATTCTATCACCTGGTTTTGAAAAAGTTTCAAATTTCCCCTTGGGAAAATCTGTACATTATGTATTTCCTCTTACAAGCCTTTTCATATCGATGAGCTTCACATATAGGTTCTGACACACCACCGAAGACACTGGGACAGAGAGGCAGTTGACCAAGAAAAAATGCTGATCATTTTTGATGAGGTATTAACCTTTGATACAAGTATGTTCACATCCAAAAAGCACCCCTAAACTTATTACAGAAAAGCTCATAAAGTTGCAGAATAGTTTAGATTGCAAGTGTAGCCCAGTAAATATGATTTTTGCTATTTTTCCTATATGATTTTCCTATGTAAAAGAGCATGTAAACTGGGCTTGGCATGGCCTGACCTGGGTCAGCTTGTTTTAGCAATCGCCTAGAGGAGAAGTGCTCTTTGCCATAACAGTTTTGGCTTTACTCTGAGGTACCCAATAAGACAAGGGTTGGACCGACCCAGGGAGCCATCACCCAGCAAACTGCAGCTCTTTAGGGSAGTTGACACTGGGGGAGGTGACTGTGTCACCTTCAGGCTTTACATGGGTTCCAGAGAGAGGGAAGCAGAACATGTTAGGAAAACACAAAAGACTGAGGAGGAAGGACCCGAGAACTGAGGAGGAAGAAACCCCCACCATGAAAATTTTACTGCTCCCAGCAAGTTGTAAGCACCCTGACTTCTCCCCTCCCCACTTCTTCTTGATGAAGACTGAAACCACCAGCCTTAGGACCCAGAGGAAAACTGAAAGGGTCAACATCATACCACTAAAAAAAGGGAGATATTGGCAGTATTAGATATTTTCTTACATAACAATTTCAATGAATGTTTTCAATACTAAAACAGTTAGTATTGTTGTAACTGGACAAGTGACAACTATCTGTTGTCTTTTGATTAGATTATTAATGTTTTAATTAAACTGACAAATAAATTCTTAAATCCATATATTTGCTATGTTTTCTTTTGTCCGTAACAAGATTTGGAATGTATCAGAAAGAATGTGAAGAGGTCCTATGGTCAAAGAGTCCACTCAGAGCCCTGCTTAGCTCAGTCAAGTTGTGAATATCTCTAAGGATGCTGAATCCAGCTTCCACACCTCACTGGGCAGCCTGTTCCATGCAGAACTACCATGACTTTGACATTTTTTTCCTGGTATACAATTAGAAATTTTCTTGATACTACTTGTTGTCTGTTGCCTCTTGTTCTGTTTACCATGCACCTCACAGAAGAGCCTAGACTCCTCCTTTCTAGTAGCACACTGTGCAATTGGAGATAGTGTGTAATATCATCCTTAACCTTCTTCAGACTGAACAAACTTAGCACTCTCAACATGTCCTCACACGTCATGTGTTCTAGCCTCTGTAATCAATCTCATGGGCCAGTTTCTTTCTTGTATTGGGAAACCRATACTGGACRCGGTACTCCAGATGCAGTCTCATAACRTATTAGATAGAGGTGAAGGATCAGTTCCTTCAATGTGCTGGCTATGCTCTAGCTAATGCAGTCCAGAACACAGTTGGCCTTTTTTGCTGCAAGAGWGTGCTTCTGAYACATGTTCAGTTGGTTGTTCATCAGGAACATCAGGATGCTCTTTTAACTGGTCAGGGCTGAATTGTACTGTTGCATGGGGTTATTCCATCCCAGGTGCTGGACTTCAGCTTTGCTTTTGTTGACCTTCACGAGATTTTTGTCCTCCAGCCTGCCATGGCTAAATGCCAGTCCATTCCTCCTGATGGGGACCACTTAAAATGGACCTTTGCCCCCACGTCTTCTSCTTCATCTACAAAACTGCTGAGGGTGCAACCTATCCCATCATGAGGGTCATTAATAAAGACGTTAAACCTCACCAACCTCAGAGTCAGTGCCTGAGGAATGACACTGTATCAACTCCAGATAAGGAGTATCTGATAAGATGATGAAAGAGATACACCTCTTATGAAGTGGCTGCTGCCAGGGACAACTTGATCAGCAAGAAAACAATTAGGCCTTGTTCTTTGGAATGCAAAAGGAAGAAGCAGGCAGTGAAAGTCACATTGAATGTATAAATAGAAGTATTTCTCAAGCTTAGAACAGGATTTTTATGAAGCTATTTATCTGATTACTGTCTATCAAATAGTGATATTGTTAAACTTCATTTAATCTATGTCTTGCCATATCACAACTAGAAGAATATGAGTTTATAGAACCCTGTGCTAAAGTTTAATGTAAAGAATGTGATTTATTTTGTGGGTTTTGATAAACGATCAGTGTTTGCAATGCCATTATTTTAGGTGCTGCAAAAATGCAAAGGGCACACTTCTTGTTCTTGCTAAAGCAGCCATCAATAACTGGCAAATATTTTGAACTGTATTTAACATTAGTTTCTTTCCTATCTAATCAGATTATTTGTTCTGTGGCCAAGTATCTCACTCTACTGTTTCCAAAGAAATACATCCATGTACCAGAAGGAGCAGGAAACCAGTTTGATGATCATTTCAATAGAATAGTTCTGAGCTTTTGAGTTTATACTTGGTGAAAAGTGACAATATGACAAATGAATCTAGACATCCTTATGTTTTTTCAGTTCTGGATTATTTATGGATTTGCTTGTCTCTTCCTATGGGTCACATCAGTTGTAAATATATTCTAATTTGCCATACGCTTCAACCAGAATCACAACTGCTTTGATGGACTCTAAGCGTGTAAAGGTAGTTCTTAAGACCTGGCTGCTAATTCTAGCTGCCCTTTCTTTACAAAGATCTAGAACTATTCAGAGAGATTCACCTTAAATCTTGGACCATGTCAATCTAGAATGAGGCTCACAGAGTTGGAACCGTGACCTGTGTTTAACAAACATAAGAATAAATTTGGTAATTATCTGGACAGCAAGATTATCTGAGACTAAACCAAACCTTGTAATGTGATATATAAGTAATGTCCTTTCCAGTAAAGTACGTGTAAATCATAGCTCTGGCGCTAAGGAAATACGTGATTTCCTTTGGTTCAAGGCTCATTCACTACGACAAAGTGTTTCATCCACTGGGATAGATTTTTTAGAATCATAGGAGAATGACTGGACATCTAGCTCATTCTAATTTATGAAATATAGAGTTGGTTAATTGCACTTAATTGGCAATAATGTTAAATTACAAATCTCTATATCCAGCACAACCTGAATTTTTGATAAACACAGATTATTTGCAATTATTCAAACACTGAAAGTTTCAGCCTTCATGTACACTGTKAGAAATATAAAGGGTAGCTCAGGAGTGCTTCTTTTCTCTGGAAACCCAAATTTCTTCTAAAAAACAGCTACCTTATTTAAATGTGATTCATCAGCGTTTATGTGGGAGCTCTTTTTCTATTGCAAAGGCATTGTTTTACATTTGAGGACATAACCTTTAATTACCAAAATTAATAAGGGTAACAAAAATCTAACATTTATTAGCTGGGTTGTATTTTTCAAATGTATGTCTAAAAGTTCTCCTATGAACAAAAGGGGACCAGTGCAATAAATGTTACCTAGTTCTCCATTTCAAGTTTATTACTTCAATAATTCTAGGTTATGCAAAATGACAATGTATTAAATCAAGCAAAGAGTTTTTCTTTTTTTTTTATTTGTTTGTTACTGAGATTTTTGCATTTAACAATTTAAGGAAGTGGCAATTTATTTCATTTATAAAGTACTGTCTTTGTATATATCCAAAAGTGACTTTAAATTATTTTATTATTAAAATGATTTTGTAGAGCCCTAACACACTTCACGCTGCCTGCTCTTGCACATAGGCTTTGAYGTTTCTTTCAAATCCTTCAGAGTTGTATTTAGACAACTATACTAGAAATAATCTTTCAKCAATTAAARTGCTCATACTTCCTTATTAGCTCAGCTAGCCCCCCTCTCCCAAGAGTAACGCAGCTATAAAGGGAGGTTCCACACCATAAAGGAGTTAGAGCCTTCATGTCATGTCAGACAAACTACTTAACTCGCCTATAAAATACCGAGGGAAGGGTCCCTGGAGTGAGTCAAGAGGAAAAGAGGGCAGGAAACAAAAATACTGCTGCGTAAGTCAGGAAAGTCACTAGTCAGCCTGGAAATAATGGAAAAGGAATGGCTTGAAACTATGAGAGTCTGTTGATTACATCTTGAATCTCTTTCACTCTTTATCTTCTGTTGAGTACTTTGAGGTTTGATATGGGTGGCAGAAAACATAACATTGTCATCCAATGAAAATATTAAGGTCTACCAAAATTTCAGAATTTACTGTCTATTAATAATACTGAAATGGCCCATTCACACTGCTGTTAATTTCATTTTTATTATAATTATTATTATATTGTAGAAGCAACTGAGGCCTCAGCTGAGATAAAGGTCCCATTACTCTTGACATGCTATATTTGCTGCCTTAATTCTTAACCCAAATGGGAACGATAGAGAAAAATGTGCATGGTTTATCTAACCTATGAGAACTGAGATAGGGGGAGATTAAGGCCTTTGTCATGGGATATACTGGAAATCAGTGTGGAAGCTGGGGTGGACAGTGCGAGTCCTGACTCTGATGACTCCRAAGAACCCTAACCATCTTGTCACCTCCACTGAAATGCACTTCTATATCYGGTTTATGCTTTTGTCTGCATTCATGTGACTTGTTTGGAATCACTGGTAACACAATCCAATAATTTTGTTGAACAGTTCCCTTAATCTTTTTCCTGTATCATGTCATGCAGACTACTGCAGAGAAYGAAGCCAACCTCTCCTCAGCTGCTAAGACATCACCTGTGCACTAAATTGGGAGATTAATGTATACATATATGTGTATGGATATGCATGTGTATATATTATATATATATGTATATATATCCACCTATGTGTGTGTGTGTGTATGTGTGTAAGGGGGGGAAATAATAGTCTTTTCATACAAAAATGGGTTTGATTTTAAGAAAGGCCTTTGAAAATTCAGTATATACTAGTTAAGAAAGAATTGCTTGACTTTATTAAGAGATATTTTTCTGGAAAAGAAAAGTGAATGTGAGCAGCTAAATCCCCAATATTTTCTGATGGCATTAAGGAATTTTGGAAATAACTGATCACAGGCTAATTGTTGTGCCTAGATCATCCCTAAGGGCTCAGCTCKGCTTTCCATTTTTTCTCACAGAATTTCCACTGACTCCAAAGTGAGTGCATCAAAGGGCAGAACTGGGACCTACACGTACAATATACACGCCAATGTTTCAGGTTTGACAAAGTTCATGTGCTTAGTATAATTACAGCAAATAGCCTTTTGAGTCAAGGTTAAGAAATTCATCACTTCAGATGTTGACTGCTGAGGACATTTACTATCACCTGTCACTGATTTGCAAAGACAGCTCCTGGRTGACAATGGATATTTTGCTTTAGACAACATTTGAATGCGCAGGAAGTATTTCATATGGTGGGATTGTTATTCTTTCCATTCTTTGTATCATTCTTTTTATCTAGGTAATAAAAAGATAGCCAGTCATCTATCTACTTAAATACAAGACAGTGCAGCAACACCAACATAAATTCTTCACATTACTTAATCTTTTTTATATTATCTTTAATCTGATAATTAATACCAGCTGTGGTGATGGATGTTGTGTGATGATCCCTATATTTCTAAGTTACACTGAGGCCAGTAACTCATTCATCAAAAGGCAAATCATYAGAGCTTTGAGCTGCTATTAGCCCTGTTAAGGCTGAAAGGAAAGGATATAATGTTGTATCAGTCTGAGAAAAATGCAATTCTGATTTATACCAATATGAAGCCCTCTGCATGGTCCTTATTTTTAATACCTGTCTTTGAATGAAAATTGCTAATGGGAAGCAGTGCCCCAAAAGCCACACTAGTTCCCTGAACCAGTTTGCTACTGGCAAATCGGTACCTGTCTGGACATCTGTCATTCAATTTCAGATTATGTCCTCAGTGCTAAATATATGAAACAGAAGGGTCTTTCAAGTTTGGTCTGGCTTCAGTGTATTTTAATAACAGTTAGCTTCCATTTTCCTCTTACATACTTTCTATAAGGGTAGTATTTCCTGTCCAATTTGCCAGACCTCATCCCTCCTTGTCAACTGAAAATCTCCCTCTTCTATTATTCCAAATCATTAAATAGATTTTGGAGGTTTCATCCTATTGACAGTAATACTTTAAACAGGTTCAGATTTTGAAATAATATGAAYGCATTTAAAAATTTGCATTCCAGTTCTAATTATGACCTTTGGTCAGTAGTATAAACTTCAGAAATTCATTTAATTTCTAAGTCACATTTCTGTTTTTAGAAAATGAAGATATCAATAATCATCCAGTGAGTAAAGTTTATGAAGTACAGTGTAAYTGCAAAGCATGAAGGAGTTAGAACTGGGATCAGCAGTGTTTAGGTCATTATCATCTACCATCTATAGGCTGTTCAGTGGAGGATAGTAACAAACCCAGTCTATGATGCAGCTTTTTAAAATAGATGTAGCTCACATTTTCAGTCTTTATTCTTACTTGTGAATAACATTCAGTTCTCTGAAAGTCTTTAAAAATTGAAAGATATGATATTGTAGAAGACATAGAAGAAGCAGATGAGCAATTATACAGGATACCTGCAAAATACTTTCCAAACGTTTTATAGGTATTGGCAGTAAACTGTTAAATATAAGATGGAATACAGTGATCCAATCCCATGTGCAGATGTGAGTTTCCAATGTTTTCTCTTTCAGAAGTCATTAGTGGGTATCTTTGTTTTGTTTTGGGCTTTTTTTTGGTCATCTTATTTGCTTGGATTTTAATGTTAGGTGACAAAAGTAGGAAGTGAAAGCAAGTGTCACCACTTTGGCTTTTTGAAGACATTTATCCAGTGATTTCCTACAGGTACTGCTGATACCTCATTTTTAAAATTCTCAAAATATTTGAGAGGCAAATATGAACCAATTTCCCTGTCTCTGTTGGAATTCATCACCAAAACTAAACAGTGGAGGGGACTAGGTAGAAAGGACAGAAAGGAGAGGAGTGAGTTGACTTCCAGAAGAGGCAGGAAAATCAATCTAAGCTTTCTTTTCATCAACTTTTAAGATATTGTTTTCAGAATTCTTCCTGCCACAAATGATTTATCACAAATCTATAAAAATACTTCTGGAAATCACAGCTTTCACTTTTTGAAAGGATACATTAATATACAAATTAAAAATCTAACATTTATCTCAATAATATTGTTCCTTCAACTTCAACTTCAAATTTCAAACAGTTCCTTCATTCTCTTTTCCATAGAATTAGTGAATCATGATGCAGTCCTTTTAAGTTTTTAAGACTTTTAAGAAAGTCTTTCYGCAAATGTACTCTATAAATCTTTAGTTGCTAAATGGGATTTTCTCCTAATTTCTCCTAAAAAGGACTTAAACTGGAAGCATAATTAGTAAATTGTGAAGTCTTTTATCTCCTCCCTCTTTGTCACTTGCAGATTTTTCACTTCTGGGAATATAATGCTGCTTAGTCAAAGGTGAGCATTCTATTCCAAAAAATATTAATTAGCAGTGGATTTTGCCACAGCTACATTCAATTCATAGAGATAATGCAGAAAATGTAAATTCAAGTTTCTTAATATCCAAGTCTTTCTTGAAGGCCATGTGAAAAGTAATCTGTGGCCCAAGTTCCATAGCTGAAGGATAGAAGATGCTATAACAGTGTCAGATTCCAGGATTGGTAAAATGATATACTGTATACCAATAAGATATAGACTTAATGTGGAGAGGGACAGTTAGTTTCCAGTTCACTAGTTTTTGAATTTGTAGTTGCAATCACCAGTTCTCTGTGAAGAAGAGCCTTTCAATGGCATTTTTTGTCAGCTAACTAAAGTCAGTGTTTTATTCAATGACCAGTCCCATTGGCCCTCTCTTGTGTGTATTTATGAGGCAAAATAATATAGAATATTGGTTAAGTTCAAAAAATAGTGCTGTATCATTAGTAACGATCCATGGTCATGGTAATCACTTTGTTAATGTATCACTGTCATTCTTTTATTGTTACGAATAAAATGAGAGAGCCTTTTGATCGGCATAGTTATCACTGTTGCAAAAGAAGTTTAGAAACGAACAGGACTGTTCTCCTGATATTTGCAATATGGAAACTGTTCAAGCAATGGTTACACAGTTCCACTCTTAGTCATAACACCTTCATATTGGTAGATAGAGATAAGGAACATCTTTTTAGGCAGTTTTATAAAAGGTATTGAAATTACTGTAGGAAGTATGACTACATGCTGGGAATAAAATCTAATTCACCTTTCCAAAATAAACTAAACTTTCAAATAGTATAAAACTTTTATTGATTGATATGATAAACTTCTTGGATTAGCAAACAAATGACAGATACTGGAGAGTCACCCTTATAGTAAGAAGGCCTTTTCTGGTTCTCTATTATCATTTATCTACTTTAGTTTAATCTATATATTCATTTCAATATTCTTTAATTACCTTTTTTTCCCTTGGTCAACACCACGGTTTTATGACTCTTATGTCACACATTACAGAATCCTAATGACGTCAAACACTGATTTTTAAGTTTCCTGAGAAACATAATCTGACCTGGCAAATGTCTCTGCAAGATTATTAATATTAAAATATTTCCATTTCATACATGTCTAGCACTATATTAGCACTTTTAAGATTATTTGCTTTAATTAACTCATTAAAAGGAATGACATTATTTCTTTCAAGTTAAAGATAGGCCAGAGGAATGTTATATCGAAGGTTCTACATTTGTTTTTACTATACCAAATGCTTTTATGCATGGAAACTAACACTTTTAGTGAGACTTCTCAAAAGCCCAGATAGTTTTTGTTTGGATACCAAGATTGCTAGATCTAATGAAAAAAAAATCAACACAGGAGAAAATTATATTGCCTCCATTATCTCTCAGCATTCTTTAAATATATTAAAGATGAAGTAATTAAGGAGAACTGTTTAGCAATACATGTTAATTTCCAAAGACTTTTACCAAAATCTTTCACAGAAGTCTGTGAAAGAAGCTAAATGGTCCTTAGAAGAGACATTATACTTTTTGCTAAAACCTGACCAAGTAACAGAATCTGCATAAGGCTATATGGTCTGTAATACTGAAAAAATCTAAAAGCAGTATGATTCAAGATTACCGTGGGTCTCTTGGCCTTTTTAATGCTTATATTAGCAAACTGGAAAAGAACCTGGATGTGAGCTAGACACAGTTCCAAATAAAACAATGATCTTTAGATAATTGAGATCAGAGAGGACTACAAAAAACTTGGGCTTATGCTAAGTTAGATGAAAGGTTTACAGAGTGGCAGCTGAAGTAGGTGTTAGTACAAACAAATTAAATTGTTTTGGAAGGATAAAAAATGTGGACTACTACTTTACCTCACAGGGGTTCTTGACTGACTGTGGCAACTCCGGAAAGGGAGCCAGGTATCATGCAGAGAGCTCAAGTAAATCCTTTTAAAAATCAACTGCTAAGCTATCAGCATTTGTAAGGATTGATGTTTAGCACAAGAAGTGCCCTAATGCTTTTACATAAATCAATAGCATGGCCTCAGTCAGAATACTGTATGCAGGCAGCCCACCACAGATGCAGGAAAAGTAGGACCTGGTCCCAATTCTGAGCAGGGAAAGAAAGAAGAATTAAACTACTAGGCCATGAAAGTAAAAAAAAAACAAAATTATTTTTTGCTGTTGTTGAAATATGTTCTCTCCACCATGCCTCCTTCCCCCTACTAATCTCAATCAGTAAATCCTTAAAGCTGAAAATGTAAGATTCAGAAAGCATTTTGACAGTTACGTGACTCTCAGTCAGTTGAGAAACAGTAATTTTGGACAAGATATTAAATACCATGCTTTCTTCCTTAAACCAATCTCATGTAACAATTTCTATGTTCCTGTAACCTTTAGATTGCCCTCATGTCTGACTGAGGAAACAACAGGAGGAAAACAAATATATCATGGAAAAAATGGCCTTAATTCTAATGTCTTTTAAATCTGATTGGAGTATTTTGAGAAAATGGCTTTTCTAAATCTAACTACTTCATACTAATGTGATAGTTACTGGAGTCATTGAACTTTCAATGAAATATAGGTCTTCTGCTAGTTTCATTAGTGATTTGCTGAGGAACTTGAAACTGTAGGGTCTGCAGTTGCAGGGCAACCTTAGTCTGCAAAATTGATCAGGTGAAGAACTTCAAGAGATCTGAAGATTTCTGGCTTTGTACTATTAATTCCTAAGGGCAGCCTTATAATGAAAAACTACAGCATTTTCAGTGTCTGGGAGTTTTCAGATTACCCAAGACAGGGGCTTTCAAGGTTACTGCTTGGTGTTCTCAGGATTATGAAACTTGATGTCAATCAAGTGATGTCAAATTTATTTTCCAGGTCCACAGGAAAGAATATAGAAAATATTGGAAAACTAATGGTCTACGCTATTGCAGTCAAACAATTGCAGTACCTGTCTGAAGAAACTTGGCTATAACAAACAGCCAAAGCTCTTCCAAGCTACCTTGAATTCACAATCAGTTTCACAAACCAATCTTCAAGTTTTATATGTCTCCCAAAATTTCAAGGTATTCAAATCCTTGTCAAGTCAATACATCTAGGGAGAAACAAGCTGTCTAGATCCCTGAGCAGTGCATCAGGGGTCAATTTACTTTCAAATTTTCTAAATTAAACTTTTTGATTAGTTCTTTTAACATTCCTTGTCATAGGACATTTTAAAAATCTAAAATTTTCACAGCAAAAGGAAAATGAATTTACTCCATGAATGAATGGACTCAAATGCTTGCCTTTCTTTTCTTTTCTTTTGTTCTTTTTTTTTTAATGAAATTTGGTAAACTTGTTCCAAGAAAATATTGATTCTGATGAAGTGGCATTTTCAACTCAGGCCAGTTTTTCCTTTTGTATTTGAAAATATTTAGATCTACTCAGTATTTCATCTACTGAAGTGATGTCTTGCTCTTGGCTATTTTTAATTCTTTCCTTTGATATAAAGGTAGTGCATACTTTCATCTCTTTGTGGGTAACATCATACATCTTAAATGAGGATACAACAAAGCCTCAGCCATGATTAAAAAGTGTCCCATATCATCAATCTTTCTTGTGTTCATGTGATTTCCAAAATATAGTAATCATATATAGAAACTTCAACTGTACCAGTGAATCATGGTACATATAATAGCATTTTGATTCACTATTGAAATTTAAATTACATGTGAGGCAAGAATTAGCTCTCAGATTGTATAAATTAGTACAGATCCAACAGTGTTAATGTACTCCAAATCCTGTTTAATTACACTGTCTGAGATACTAGGAGGAGTTCAGAAGCCTTTAAAGCTCTACAAACTTTTATTCCTTAATGTTTTCCAATGCTTGAACGTTTCCTGTCAGAAACTGGTAGATTTTGCATCCCACTTATATTAAGAAAAGATGTGTCAGTATTACCTTATCTGAATCACAGTTGGCCTTACAGATACCTAAAGGATAATACTGTCTCCTAGTGTAGAATTGATTTGAATAATTATGTTCATATTTTATAATCTCATAGAATTTCTAATTAAAAAGAAGCTCATACATAATAAAAAAGAGGAGGGAATTGGCAAGGAGGAGGGCAAAACTGTATTCACACACCACTGAAGCCAATAATTTCCCTTTTCTTGATTTTAGTGGGATCTAATAATCAGTACAAAAGGCATAATTTAGATGTAAGAAATATGTAGTTCACAATATTAAAATGATTTTTTGAATGCAGTATGTGACTGCCTTTCTCTAAAGGACTAAAAATAAGTCACCCTGAAGGGGCAGTCAGATAAAATAAGGAATATTCAGAACATATATTTTGCTTTAAGTTTTTTTGAGTTACTTGTTGTTGTTTGTGCAGGGACAGTGACATCAATAAAGAACGTTTGTGTAATTGAGATGTGTTTTGAATTTGAGAGTTCGTTTAAACTAAACTGAATTTCCAGATCTTCTGACATTCACCTTTTGTTCCTTGCAAAACGCTGCCTTGTTTGCTTAGGTGAATTGAGAGTATTATATCTAGTGGAGCTACCCCTAATCCTGTTAATTTAAGGAATGTCTGCTCCAAGTCACAAAAGTAATTGTGATTTACARGGTTAGCTGACTAATTGGCTTGGTTCAGACAGGAATGTCGATCCTCATTTTGATTTTAAAGATGTTTAGTGATATACTAAGATACTTACTTCAGACCCACAGAGTTTTTCATTTATTCAGCTAAATCTCCAAAGTGGCATATTGTCTGTCTTCATTTCAGTCTATTTGCATTTGGATTATGTAACATGTGGAGCAGACATTATGTGTGGATTCATTACCATTTCCTGCAGGTGCTTCTTTTTCTCTCCCTTATGCTCATCGTCCCACTCATTCTTTGGTGTTGCCTGTTTTCTCCTTTCAGAACAGAGTTATCAGAAGGCTTCACTTCCGAGTTTCCACATGTAATAGGGCACAGTTGTTTCCATGCTATTGCCAAAATGACAGCAATTTAACCCAGGAGATACGGACATTTTCCACTGGCTGGAGTGACTAATAGCCAGTGCTGCTACTGTCGCCAATGAGAACTGTCTGTATACCTCGAGCAGGTATATAAACTTTAAAACTCCCAGTGCAGGACTTCAGAGTGCCTCTAAAACTTGCCTGCTGTTCCCCCAGAGGCTTTCCAGCAGAGCTGACTCCATCCAGTCAGATCCCAACCTACATTGCTACTTGGGATTAYTCATCTGCAAGTGCAGAACTTCACATTCATCTTTGGTAAGTCTCATACAACTCTTGCCAGCCAGTATWCCAGCCAGTCAAGGTCCTGCTCTCCCTTCAGAGGTATCTACCTCCTCTCTTGGTTTTGTGTCACTGTGAACTTGGTGAGAGTGCATTCAATCCCACCACCTAGGTTGCTTATTGAATATTGCATAGTATTGGTCCCAGCATTGATCTCCAAGAACTCCACTCGAGCTTTTAACCATCATGCTTTGAGCTTGGTAGTTTAGCCAGTTTTCTACACCTTCAGTAGTCCAGCTACCTGGTCCAGTATCATATTATATCCAAACTTTGCTAATTTAATGTACAGAAAACGGCCAGTTAATTTAAGACATCATAGATTTATTCATTAAAATATTCTGGAAATGCCTCACTAGATGGTCACAGAAAACCTGAAATCAAACTCAACGGTTAAAAGTCTAATTGTGCTTATATATAAAAAAAGTAGGAGTTGATGAGCACAAGTTATATTTATATACGCCAACACCAAATGGACTTTATCTTATTTTCAGATCCTTTCTTACTGAGAGGTACATCTCTGGTTCCTCTGGGACAGTTAGAATATTTCTTGTCTGAAATATTATTTTATCATCTTTGTTATCTGTCCTTATTATCAAAGTAAATAAAGACATTCTAAGATTGACTGGACATCCAGTCCTCTTCAAATCATTAAGTTCTTCCTCTTTAATCACAGCTTAGAAAAAAAAAAATATTTTTTGACGTTTTGGTGAACTCTGGAAAATCAGCCAAGTAACTGCAGTCACTGAAATGGGGGTAGTCACTGATTCACATTTATTTTAGTGAAATCCTAATCCAAACCTAATCCACAATAATTGTTCAGCAAGAATTTTAACTAAATTATTCACTGCTAGACATTATTGTCTTTCAGAGAAATGAGGCTTAACTCATTTTCTGCAAGTGTTTTTCTTTTACAAAGCACATTGTYATTTTACTGAAGAGGATTCACTTTGCCCTCAGCTACAGAGACCCTAATATTTCACATTTATTTATATTTTCCCTTCTTCTCTTAGCAGACCACACTATCTTAAAGCAGGATATGGAGCATCCCATAACTTGACACTACACCATGTAAAACAGTACTCTCTGTGGGAAGGGCAAATGGGGAAATAAAATAATTCTTCACACATGGAGAAAATAAATTACTTTGAGCTAAACAGGTGCATTTCAAAACAGTGACCATTCTCATTTTCTCAGAACTGGTCACATCTAAATTTGAACTTTTTATGATCTGAAATGTCAACAGATGATCAATGGTTGGGTATGAAACTATCACTGACGGTACAGGTCAGGAAAAAACATATCATCTTCTGATGAAGACTTAGGTTAACTAAGAGACTCGGTAAACTGCCAGACTGAAGCAAGGCTGGCRGTACCATGTATGAATTCTGAATTTTTAATTAAGGGAGAAATGTCCTTTTTCTGGAGTTGTAAAATACAGAGCTTAAGAAAGAGTCACTTTAGTATAGGCATATTTAGGATATAGGGAGGGAAATAAATTTTGACGTTTTTTAACAGAGGAACTGYATTTTCATATAAGAACAAAATAGTGACCTTGTTCTGCTTTGGAGAAGCAAAGTAATGAAATCCAAATACTGTGAAATAGAGAAGAAAATTTTGAAATGGACTGAATTACAAACTAACTGAAAGTTTTATGCTCGGTTTTTAAAAGATGAATATTATTAATATATATGACTTTTCTTCTAAAATACGACATTCACAGAATCATAGAATCAGTGAGGTTGGAAGGGACCTTTGGAGATCACCTAGTCCAACCCCCTGCATTTAGTCTAACCCCCTGCCTTTACAATATTATAACTCTAATTTAATTAGTGAACCGCCTATCAGTTACAATATGAACATTAACATGTCAATCTGAATTTTTGGAAAAAGAGTGTGTATTCCTCAGTCAGTAGATCATTTGGTTACTTTCAAGAAGTTTTGGCAGCATCCTGAGTCACCTGCCCTCTAAGTGGTAACTGCTTACAGTGTTTTCTGTAATGAAATTTCCTGAGAAGACCAAAAAGCTTTTAAATGGAAAAGTCTACTGGGCATGCTGAGTAGCTTCCCAAAGAAAAGAGCCATCTCTTTTGCCTCAATTATTCTACCTCATCTAGTCACTTTCTAAAGAAAAACCTCAAAACAAACAAATAAAACAAATGCTGTCCATCACAATAATATGTAAGACTTATATCTACTTTTGGCAAATCATTTGTGTATGATGTTACATATTTTATAATCTACTGACTGCTGTTCTGAAGATCAACCACTATCATGTTTTCATAGCGTAGAAATAATATTTTGTTTGTCATTTGTTTTTATTGCCTTGTTTTAAGTTATATTGAATTTAGGCTTCTATGTCTTGTCTCTTAAATTTAATTGTGTTTGCAGAGTCTCTCTTTGACTCAAGCAGCTGACCAAAATCATATTAGTTCTGGCTGGGAAAAAAAAAGAAAGAAAGTAAAGAAAAGAATAACAAAAGCAAACCTCAGACTTAAGAGTCTTAAAGTAACTCTGTATATTTACAAGGCGTACACACAGTCATGCTTCTCTGAACACAAGAGAATACCACAACTGCCACAGCTGGTTGCAGTTTTCTTGCCTGCAGACCTGATGGTGTTTCAGGTGGATCCTGACTTAGACTTTCTCTTAAATCTGCTTTCAGGCCTGGGTCTCCTTGTTCTCAAGGTCACTGATTCCATGTACGTATATGGTCTTGTGTTCTTCTTTTTTCTGATTCTGACCATTCTTGGTTGCTTCATTTAACCAGTTCCACAGCCTTTCTTATCACATTTAGAATTTCATTTTTGGGTCTCTGTCTATGTTTTGATTTGAAATCCCCTTTTTCTCAGATTTTAACATGAAAAGGTAGTTCTTATATTACCAGTGTATTTAATACAAAACAGTCTGTATAGAAACTCAGTCTTTGGGAAGCTATGGACACTAAGCGTAATTTTCACAACAAATTGAACTATTTGTGCTTTTTCCAAATGGAAAAGCTGCAGAAGAGAGAGCTGCAGGAGGCATCATTATCTGAAATCATGTTGCTGCAACTGGAATTATGGACCTTGCAGCTGCTAAGCACCAGCTGAGATACAAAGCATCAGGGGAGAAAAGTAATATGTTGTGATACATGTAGAGAATAGACAGACTGGATACTTAGATACTTAGGATACAGAAATAATGGCTACTGAATATCTAGCCATGCAGAATAATGTGATTATTTCTTATGAGAGTCTCAAATCTCAGCAGTTTGATGTCAGTAACTGTAGATATAGACCAACTCCAATCAGGGACTCTGAGAACCTGCAGCAGACTCTAGAGTGCATAAATGAAGTAGGTTAAAAATGGGAGAGATTATATTTGCATATACTTACAGATGTCCATGTGTCTGCATCTACTGATATACTATCCAACACTGCTAGTATTTTTATTTGCTAGTGTATTACATATCCTTATTGCCTTTTGGTGCTGCCATTTTAGCCTTTGCGTAGAACCTGCTACTGC
The DNA here is from genome assembly GCF_003343005.1 of Rhea americana. Lineage (NCBI taxonomy): Eukaryota > Metazoa > Chordata > Aves > Rheiformes > Rheidae > Rhea > Rhea americana. The sequence continues at coordinate 1,285,771 of NW_028186956.1, read as the reverse complement.
TGAGCTTTAACTCCTGCTGGACTGTTTGCTCATGGAAAACAGCAACAGAAGATGAAAAGCTAGCAAAACAAATACAGACCGAGTGGCATCAGCTGTTGAGATATTAAAACAAAAAAAAAAAGGTACTCAGTTATAATCAAATTCTTGATTTCTTCCAGCATTTTTGAAGGCATGTTTTATCTATGACTAATTTCAAGCTTGATGCTCATGGGTTTTACAGCTTTCTCTTTATTTTTGGTACTTGATCAACTGAAAACACACAAGAGAATAGTTCACAGGGAGAGTCTAGACTTGAAAGTAAACTATTGTCAAGGTACAATGAAATTCATTGGAATGAAAGAAGATGATGCTCCCACGCTTGCAGTTCAGCTCTGGAAAAGCTGCAAATGTTAAGATAACAGTGAGAAAATAAGGAACATATGGTTTTTGTGTGTATGTGTTTTCTTAATGTCTGATATTTAGTATTACAGATAGATATTGTGTATTGGTAAATGAAACAAAGTTAAGTTAAGAAATTAGAGTCTACATTTCATAACTTGGGTGTAGGAGATGGAAACATGCATATGTATCTAAAAGTATGATGGTGACTTTGTAAATCAGTGACCTCTGTCTCATCTCCACACAGGATTTCTAATAGATTTTTCTGAATTGTTCTTCTGACCCCTTGCCAAGAAAATAATGCTATTATTGTTAGGTCCCAAATGGCTCATAGTCATAGTGAAACTGCTAGTTTAATTACTGTGTCAAAAAGGCACCTCATAAGGTAAAGGTGTGCCTGTGGCACAAGGACTGAAACTATCCTGAGATCCATCCTGACATTTCTGTTCTATTTGCAGGGCAATATTTTTGAACATAACTTCTGAGCAATTTCAGAATTGCAAAGCTATTGGTATCAATGTCCACAACCTGAGAGGATTCCTGGAAAAGCAAAGGTGAAACAGAGGGATCATACATACTCAATCGTCACTAGTTCAGCTACCATAATGTCTGATGACCTCCAGATTCAGCAAAGGGCAGACAGTTTCCAGCATATCTGTATCTGCTTATCTCTGCTCATCCATCCTGAGAGTCATYTGACTCTCACTAATATTGGAAGACAAGATGGGATACAGAGACCCACAGGAAAACAGCTTGGCAGAAAAGGACCTGCAGGCCCAGGCCAATAGCGTCCTGGGGTGCATTGGGAAGAGTGGTGCCAGCAGGTTGAGGGAAGTGGTCCTCCCTCTCTATTCAGCACTGGTGAGGCCTCACCTGGAGTGCTGGGTCCAGTGCTGGGCTCCCCAGGACAAGAGAGACATGAACGTATGGAGCAAATCTAGTGAAGGGTTATGGAGATCAAAGGACTCGAGCACATCTTGTATGAGGAGAGACTGAGAAACCTGGGACTGTTCTGCCTTGAACAAAGAAAGCTCAGAGGGGTCTCATCACTCGTAATGAATGTAAAGAATGAATAAGAGGGGGGAAGGGAACATCAGGGTMAAGGAGAGGGGACACAGAGAAAAGGTATGGCACATACAGAAAATCCTCTTTGATGTGAAGAGATTAGGGGAGTATCTGGAGTTTTAGGCATGAGGAAGGGAGGTGCACAGTGTTACTCTTCTTAAAATGAAGGAGCTAGGCAGTAAGGATAGTAAGTAATCTTTCAGAGTACAACAGAGGAATACGGGATATCTCTGGGGGGGGGGGTTTGATTTCAGCCTCACAAGGGCAATGATGTGGGAGAACCATTTGTGTATCAGAATATGAGCTTACTCGGCCTGCCTGATCTTAGGTGGAGAGGGATCATGTTAAGGAAAGAGAATAAGTTAGGATAGGGGTTTACATGCTTGGCAGGATGAAGGCAGCAGGCTTCATTTACAGATAAAGAGCTACTGGATGCTAGGAAAGTAAAGCATGAGATGTAGGCAACAGACACAGGAACAGCACAGATGGATTAACAGGTGGTGTGGGCACAGGACGAGAAAAAGATGGATAGAATACTGATAGAAGAAAAAATATAACCAGATTCAGTAAAAGTCAGCTGAATTCCAGTTCGGGCTACTGAATTTTGGAAAGCAGAATCAGAAATCCATCTGGGGCATTTGCTGCTGATCCAGGATAGTTGCCAAAATCTGGTTTAACACAAGACAAGAAGTAGTTGAAACAAGACCGAATGGTTTTACTCATCAAAAGTATTGATGAATGCTTAATTTCTGCCTGGACTTCAAATGCCCCATAAAGCTGATCTATGGGGATCTAGGACAGCAGCTTCCCAGAGCTGCCAGGTAATGAAGGACATGAGATTTTAGGACAGACTTCAGGCCAAGAAGCTTAATCATTGCTGCCTTCTCTACTGAGTTAGTAAGTAATAGTGCACAATATGTTTTTCATCTAAACACTTGTCTAACACTTTTAGAAAATGAAGTACATTAACTGTAACGGGTGTTAGTGCAGCAATGCAGTCAAGAAATTCTGAAAATGTTTTAATGTTTTAGAGATTTTTTTTTTTTTTCGCAGAGCTAAAAACCACCAGTTGTTGCAGGCTGGACAAGAAGATAAAAGACAGACTAGAGAGATAATTGTATTTAGATAATTAGCACAGTTTTCAATGTGAAGCTGAAGCTGGCAGCTTGATATGCAGTTGTTTCCTGAGGGGTGAATTTTCTGGCAGCTATGCTATAGGACAAATCCTACTCAGCTGATTCATGTAAGTAGTCCTTTTTAAGTCAATGCTTGTGTAGTTTTTAATTTAAGAAAATTTTCCTCTGAGTCAGGATGTAATTCTGAAAGTAGTGAACATTTCTGGCACTTTGTTTTAATACAGGCGTTCACAGCAGAATTGTATTTTGCTTGCTAGTAGGAATCTCAAGTTTTATTTTGTCTCCTATTTATATCTTACATTTTCTTCTATTCCTATTATAAGTCGAAGTATTCTGTGTTATATAATGGGAAGAAATTCCAGTCAGAGAGAGTTAAAGTAATTTAAATCCCAGTAGGGTATTTTGATATTTTAATTTATCATCAGGATTGCCCCCCCTCCTTTTTTTGGTCTTAAAAGAAGAAATTTGTTGTATACTATTTTGTTTGTTTTTGTTTTAATAACGACCATTTTGTTTAAACACTTGATTTAACTTACAAAACATTTTTATTTGTAGAGGACCATGTCTACTTTATTTCACTAATTCTGTATGATTAATTGACTTCATAGTTACTCTGTTCATTAAAGGTAGTGGCCATTACAATTATCCTGTTCATTTATAGGTAGATATCACTTCTTTCTCTATACTCCTCACAGTTTTGAAGGAAATATGTCATTCATATTATTTCTGAAAATAATTTGGGAGACAATAGAAAACTATTACTAATATTAAATACATTCTCTACTATGTTTTAATCTTGACTCTTACAATATCTTTATTTTTGTTTCATACCAGGAAAAAGGTTATCATTTGGTTTATGATGTAGGTAAATGTAGATTATATTTTTTCTTGTAGAAAATTGATCACCAAAGGAAACTCTATAACTGTCCACTTTTTTTCTATCTAACATTTTCTCAAAACCTGCTCTCATTAAATTGTATGCCACTTTTTATGCTCTGTATTCTGATTTTATTTACTCGTGGTGCAAACCTTTTATCTTCTGGTGTAAAACATTACTKGAGAAAAAAATCCTCTGTGGGATACTATGGTTCATAATGGAGTAGTGGTCTCTGTGTGTGTCGGCTATCCCACACTTCTCAGAGAAAGATGTATCAATGTCTATTACTGCGATGTAGTGTAGTTGAGTGTTTTCAATCACTTTCAGCTTGTGATTCCCTAAAATATTTTTGATGCAGGTGRAATTCCTGTGAAATAAATGTAACTCTATTGGCAGTCAACTTAATCTTCTTAGCTATCTGTTGCAGAAGCCTGRAATGATGTTCAAGGCAGCTGAGGAWCCATAAACCGTAACTTGAAGATCAGAGGTATAACATGATCTTTAAACTAGTTAAATTTACTAATATCAATTTAAATGAACACTACTTACCATATTTCAGCATGGTTTTACCTCCTTACTAACTACTTCGTCTCAGTTTTTCTTTTTCCAGCTTCTACTGCATTCCATGCAGTARACAGTAGTCTACATCCAAGCTTGCTATTAAGGATGGCCTACAGCTATCCATAGGCACAATGATAATTTTACCCCTTGTCTACAAGCTATTTTAAAGTCAAGAATGTAAGTCCTATCCCTCATACAGCATTGCAGCTGCTCAAAAACATTTATATGAAACATTTTCTTCTATTACAAAATGCTAATTGAGTAAAATCAAATATTTCATGGGCAGAAATAGATCTACTTGATATTTCAAAAAGAAAACTAATTAATATTTTGTTTTGATTTTGTCTTCTCAGCTTAAACAAGAGTGTAAAACAATATGTTTCAGCTCTATGGAAATAAAATATTTTGATAATTTGCCATACAAAATGTGAATGAAATGATGTTGTTTCACTGAAGATATTTTACCTTTGCAAAGTAATAAATGAGTTAACGTAGCATACAATATTTCAAATGATAAAGTCTGATGAAAAACATTTCCAAATAATTTGTCATAAATACTTTTCATTTCAATTTGAAATTTCAGAGCTAAAAATCCAGTTTTCCAGGGAAGAAAAGCCAGACAGGTTTTGAGGAACTTGGAGACAATTAATAAATAGRGAAGAGAGGTAAAGAGCATGTAAGCCTCCATTTATTTCTCCAGATTCTTTTYTTTGCTTCTTTTCCCCCTACTAAGAGCCTGTTACATATCATCAGATGCTTCACTGTAGATCCTCTTTCATTATGCTATCACATTTTTCCCTTTTCTATCTTTACATCTTTCTCCATTTTATTTTCTAAATTCTCAAGACCTCTCTTTCTTAGTATCCCAGTTTTTCTGGTGTCTGAAACATCTTTTGAATCAGTTGACTGCTCTGGAATGGACAGGGACAACATAAAACTCTGTAGAAATGCAGTGGATAAAGCTCTAATACTCATTACATTTAAACAAGAGGCACCTAAAACTGAGCCTATTACAAATCTGCACTAAGAAAATTCAGATTTGCTCTATTTTTTATATTTTCTCTAYGATTTTATAGTTACCATCACAATCATCTTACAACAATTACTGCTAAATTACCCAATTGTTTCTTCAGACCTGCTTGAATTATTTAAGGTGAGATGCTGTTAGTAAGCATTATTAAGCATTACATCTCAGCTCAACAACCGGAAAAAAGTTTTCTCCCCTCAGTCCTGGTGATTAGCAGGTTTTCAGCAGCAGCCACTGCTCTTGTTTGTAGTGTCCTCCTGACAAGGTGAGGGCTTTTTTTCACTATAGGGATAGTCATACATAATAGCCATGGTGGACAATCTCCCTAAGATCAGGAGAAGATCCTGTTCTAGGAGGTGGTTCAGGATTAGGTTCCTGCTCCACACATGGTGTCTGTCACTTTCTCCCCCCGAATCAACCAGAAAGCAATGACATTTGCTGAAGTCATTTTTACAGTTCTGTTAGACCAAGCTGAAGTTCTATGGTCCTGTTCACTTGATTGCTGAATTACTCTAGCTCCAGAAACTGCTTTCAAAAGACAAATGAATATCAGATTCTTTCAGAGCTGAGAATACACCATCCTTATAGTTAGTGACAGTCTTCATCTGCAGATGTCTACGATTTGTATTCTGCAGTGCTTTCCTACTGACTAGATCCAGACTAAAAGGGTAGCAACTCCATTACGTGAAAAGATGCATCAATCAAATTTCTGCATATGAAGCTGAGGTACTGTGATGGCTGATGCGCTGTTAAGTCATTTCGGTAGTCAAGTATATGAACAAACAACTTATTTTGCGACATCACAACTCAGCCCTGAAATCTGAATGCATATGACTGGGACTGACTGTATAGCTGGCTTCTACAGCAGGTATACTGCCTGTGCTGTATGTCTGAATTTCCTCTTTCAAAGGGAAAGCTTTTAGCTCTTTCCAGTCATTTAGAGAGGAAACAGCTTTAGATCATATTTACTGCATTCATGGCATCCTATGGCTTACTTTCTACACTTTAGAGCTTTGCTGGCCATGCCTCCATCCACTGCTAGAGCAGTGACTCCTGGATTATGGCATACTTCAGAAAAGTTCCAAGGGAAGTTGAAATTTCCCGTTCTAGAATATATGGTGTTTTAAAATGGTTATGAATAGAGATCTCATCAACATTTATAATGAAAATGTATAGTGAAAAGAATAATTAGTATTTCATATCTATTTCAAATCATTAAAATAAGACTACTGTTTTTCTATTGCATATATACATATATATCTATTATATATATATATGTTGCTGTATAATATAGTGTGTATGTTGACAGGTTTATGTCTATAAGAAAAAATCTATACCACCATCTATAAGACCACTTCTAAGATCTATGTACACCATGTATAAGTAAAAATATCTTTTATGTTATTTTACTTAGGAAATTTTGGGCTTTTGCCATGAAAAAAATAATTGAAAATATTATTATTATATTACATTATATTGTATTATACACAATCCATGTAATAATATTTTGTTTGAAAATAAGAGTGAACAACCAAACACGATCTTCCAATCTCAAATTAGTTTTTTTAGATCAGATAATATGCATTACAAAATCCTCAAATTTTACCAACCTGTATTTCCAATCTTTCAGCACTAGCAGTGTGGAAAAATTCACATTTGGGRATATTATTTACAACAACTTTCTACAAACTCTTATCTTAGTAAATTAATTGCTTTATACGATTTACGASAGGGTTAATGTTTATTCCCTACCACAAAGAAAGAAAACTAGACAAAGTAAAATTGGTGAACATTGAGCCACCTTTCATTATTTATTCTTCAACACTGTCACTATATTGGCAAATTCTTTAATCTCTTTTCAGGTAGTGGCCTGCCCCCCCGGCTCCCCCTACCCAGCCCTGTCCCCACCGCAGCCCAGCCCCGGCCCCACCGCAGCCCAGCCCAGGGCTGCAGTCGCTGCCCTGCGGCGCCGCGGCGGTGCCGGCTCTGGCTCCGGCTCTGGCCCCGGCCCCGCGGGGGTGCCCGAAGCCCCCGGGGCTGAGGATGCCCCAGGCCCTGCGCCCCCACGGCGGGGAAGGGCCCCCCGGCCCCCACAGCGCCCGGGCAGGGACATTCCTGGCATCGAGGATGCACAGAAAAATGAGACAGTTAAAACCATCTACACAGAGCAATTTCCCACGTTGCTTACAAAACTGCACATTCTCTAAGGCCTCTGCATTAYAGCCCTGGGGGAATCCTACAGTCTTTACTGAAATTAGTGGAGACTTTGTCTGAATAACCGGTTGAGATTGTTTAATGACACCAGAGATTTTCAGTGAAAGTTTTATGTCCAGATGAAAAACTTCTCTCCCGCAGGAACCCCCAGTCCAGCAGCCTACACCTGTTCGAGATCTGGAACAGATCTAATTGGCCTCTGCATGATCCAGTTTGAAACTTTCCCCCTTATGCCTAAGCTCCTTAGGTAATTCTGGAAAAATTGTTACTATAACTTCTTTTTTAACAGTGATTTCTCCGTGTGAAAGCTTTATGCAATATAACTATTAGACATCAGCAAACTCCATAAGGAAAGATACTTTTCACTTCTCCAGTGCTCTGAATGACAAGGCTCCTATTTACGGGCCTCTCAGGTCTTACCTCTGAGCAAACGTCAGTCACACATTTCGAAATGTACTAGCAAGTGGATTACATTTTCACAGAAGATACAGGTCAAACTGTATCTTTCTGAAATTAGCATAGCCTGTTCCTGTTGGATGGTGGATTTACTTCTTTTTCCTTAATTATCCTTATTCTTTTTCCTAGMGATAACAGTTGGAAATTCAAAAAAAACCCCAAAACAAAAAAACTCATATTTCTTTACCACAGTCTCTTTGCCAAACATTTTTTCTAATAGGGCTATTTAGTTTAATTTGTGAATTCTTTAATGAAAACTCTGCCCAGTGTAGTTATCATTAGAAGATAAGATGGTAGGCTCTTGTGTCATTTTATAGCACACGCAATAGCTCTCCCTGTATATTTTCCTCTCTCTCCCTCTGCCTCTCGTGCTACATGTATATGATATCTCATTACAGATACCTAGGTATGTATATACATTTCTATAAATAGGTTCTTTGGGTATATATGTGTGCTATATATTTGTTTGTTACAGCTGATAGTTCTGGGCCTCATGGGAATAGTAGCTCTTTCCAGGAGAAGAGATGCCATTAGTGCAAGAGTATAAAAGAAGAGAGTCCAAGGGCTTTTTCAGCATTTACATTTGGTTAATACCCAGACAAATATCCTTACACACAATAATGAGAATTTGTGCTCACTGAGCTAACTTCTGATCTGAAATATGCCAGCAAGTAGTATGGCCAAGTAGAACACACGAGACAGAGATTCAAGAAGCAAATGGCTATTTCAGAAGCAAAACATGTTCATGAGGACCTTACAGATGCTTAGTGGTACTGTCAGGGCCAATARTTGCAGGACAATTTCACCGGGAAGGCCACTAAGATATTCAAAGCATTCAAGTTTTGCATATGGCAGAACGAAGAGCCTTTGGAACCTATTCCAAGTCCTTGGCTTCCCGCAGGGATTTGGACTCTGGATCTGAGAGCTGAGTTTTGGTTAATACTGCAATTCCTGAAATCCTTCAAGTYCCCATTAAACCTAGAAAAGCCACGGTGGCTGTCTGCCTTGGGGAAAGTCAATGTGGGAGCACAGCCTGCCTGGCAGAGCTTTCCCCAGCCTGTGGACTCCAGAGCTCTGCCAGAAATCTAGGCAGGAAGCAGGAGACAGATGTCTTCCATCTGGCTGGTTCAAAGTCTAGCCATCTGGGTAGAAATACCTTCAGTCCCCTTCTTTCATGAAAAAAAAAAAAAAAAAAAGTGTCATCTTAGTACTGAGAAGTTAAATGCTGTTAACAGGAGTTTAAAATGAATGCAGTAATGAGTTCATTAAAGAACATACTCTGCCCTTCTCTCTAGTCCAGCTGTGGTACTTTGACTTATTTATACTGCCAGTTCAGTACTGGGGCTAGTGAAGTGTTGATAGTCATTGTTTCTAACGTGGAGGTCAAATGTGAGATCTCTAGAAATGGGGAAAGTTTCTTCCTGTTGCAGATCCTCTGACTTACATGCAAGGTCCGTGTCTGGCTCTGTGAGGATCTATAACTGGAGACATCYGCCCACACGCTGCTCTTTTGCAAGTCTGCTAGGCCTTTCTCAGGTCTGAAACAGTCTTACGAAATGAATACTTCTCTGTTTTGACACTCTTTACATCAAAATACAGGCAAAGCTCTGATGAAGCTGACTGATGCCCTGCCAGCTTTTGTGTCAAAGTGCTGGGTAACCTCTGGTCCAAGTCCATAGCATCAGGCCAAATCTGAATGCTGTTTTGTGTATCTGTGGGAATGGCAGTCCTGTTGGCTTTGAGTTCCCAATTCCTTAGCTGRAGCCAGAAAATCTTAGGATGCCAACTTTAGCGAGTGCTCCCCCGGCATCCAGAAAGGCTGCACTGTACYGGAAGCTCCTCTGATATCAGACTGGGCAAGCAAACATGGGCAACCACTGTAGCTGTTTTTATTTTAGAGAACAAATATCACACATTGCAATGCTTGTAAACATTCATTCTAGATTCTTCTTTCTCTTGGATATTTGTTGCAGAATGAACATGAGAACAACACAAATAAAATGAAACAGAAAACATTTCCTACAGTATCAGATTTGCCCTCAGAAGGTCAGTGTTTTGAGTAAGTACCTTTGCTCTTTTCGAGGTTTCAAATCCTACCTTATTCTAAGGTGCCCTTCTAAGGTGTCTTTCCATCAAGTAAATCCCTGGCACTGTCACATTCCTGGATCTGTTGCTATATTGTTCCACACAAATCATGTTTTTCCTGCAGCTGGAACTACTTCCAGAAGGAAGTAAATGGCTAGAGTTACTATAGCCTAGGGAAGGTATAATATGTTCCAAAACTTGTCTCTGAAAGGACAGTGTTACCGTGTATATACTGTGCTTTCCTTAATTTCTCCCTGTGCACTCAGAAGATACATGTATTTGATTATTGCCTAAATGTTTCAGTAATAAAGGAGGTTACACTGACTTTTTGCCCTTGAGATATAACATGTCTAAGCTTGTAGACACCGAACATTTAGCAAGTCGATTGAAGCCTTTGTTACTGTTGTTATTTCATAACTGATCCTTCAGACAAGACAATTTTGCAAAGGCAAAGATCTGGAATTTTCCACCTTTACAAGAATCTGCTGGATTGCAAATACCATATGCATTCAGAAGTATGACAGAATTGTCAATATTGAGGACAATTCATAGCAAGGGAGACTTTCTAAAAGCAAAAGGAAATAGCAAGTGCATTTATGTCTTCATGCATAAATGCTCATGCAATCCTCTGTTTATAAACTCTGCTTATGTGCGTGTGGTAAGCCTGCTGGTAGGATGATGAGGAATTGTGCAGGGGCCTGTAAAATATATGCTGAGTGACCTCATTACCTACACTCCCCCACAAAAGCAAGGTGTAAATTCAATTTTAAGACAAGCTAACACTTTTAGTTCTGTTTTAAAGCAATTTCTTACCTGGCAGATGGGTAATTTTGTCTTCACTTACATCTGTTGAGGTGCAAATTAATTTTCACTACACATTGCAAGTTATCCCTTTTTGTAAGGAAAGTTGTAACAGTAAGATATAAATTCATTTCTATGTTAGGATAATCTCTGTTCTGAACACAGAAATATGCTGGATTCTGCAAATACAGAGTTGTTTTAAATTTATGCCATTCTAATAATAAACCTGGAAGAATGAAAATAATTATACTTGTGCAGATGATTTAGTGTTTAATATCTATGACTTTTTCTTAGAAAGAAATTACACATTGTTATGTTATCATAGTATTATATTGACATTAGTTAATATAGTTACTTTTACAGGTTATCAAGCAGCTAGTAGACAATGTGATACTACACACAGCTGACTTAGAATATTCATTTTATAAGTGAGGTTAACATTAGGACTTTTTTGTAAAAGGCAACTTTTGCTGTGAGCTGGATGTTAGTCATGATTAATTGCATRTTTTGACATGTATTTTGTCATAAAAAATTGTTACCAAAAATATCACATTAAAATAAAAGTAGATTAATTTTTTATATCAGGAATATCTACTATTCTGTAAATTTTCCAAGTTGTTTGCTTTTCTCTTTCAAAATGTACCCTGTCTGTTTCTCAATTATACACTTTGGCATTAAAAAAAAGAAACTTCAAAATTTAAACTTGCACTACTTAAAAAAGCTAAAAATATTTTTGCAGTATTCATAATAATAACATAGCTTAATTTCTTTTTATTCAAAATAGCAATGTGAGAATAATTGGTTTTAACTATCTTTTAYTTATCATTGTGTGTCTTTATTTTTTCTTAGTGGTAAGTAGCTGAAATTGTTATTGAAAGAAGATCAAATGGAATAAAATGAAATAAGAAAAGGCATACATTTTTTTGCTCTAAACAACTTGGCTTTAAAATAACTAGAAATTAAAACTGCACAAGTACTTTTGTAAATTAACAGTAATTAGAAATCTTAAATTTGATAATTTTTTTAAAAAAAGATTCATAAGTACTTATTTTCCCATGAACTTTTATATATATATATATATTTGTAACTGTATGAACTATGAAGATATTGAACGTATTAAAATTAATGATTTTAAGTAATTATACTTGCATAACAGAAAATATGTGTGTTCTCAGAGGAAAAATATACACAGCATAGYAGACACAGGCAATCAATAATTTTTTTATAAATGGCAACAGATTTTGGTATCACAGATACCAATGGAAATGAGCCAAAATTTTACTAAAGTCAATAAGAATACATTTTTTATGTCAAAAGAAGTGGTAAGAACACTGGGTCTATCTTACATCTGTTAAAATTTTCTACAGGTAGACATACTGAATCATGTTATTTTAATTCAGTATGTAGAAATAGTTGAAAATTCTAAATTATACTAAAAATGTAATTGCTGAGTCTCAAAGACACTTGACTAATGTGCAAGATATAGCTAATAATTTTTATATGTGTGCAGTTATTACCTATATATCGATAATATATGTAAATAGTCCACAAATCATGTTAAAAATGTACGAGATCTTGGAATAAAAAGGTGCTGGTCATAAAGAATTATGCAATGCTATGACTGTCTTTGATTTATTGCTTTTTGCTGTTGGAAYTTATTTTGAACTGGACCAATCCTGTCAATCATTGTCCTGTTATTTAAAGGCTGTGTAAATAATCAAATCTAAATACATTTGTAGTTACCCACCTTGTCATATATAGCTAGTGAACAATCTATTTCTGGTGAGCAATAAAGTAAAAGGACGTATTTTCAAGGACTTCTATTTGATTTGTATTTGTTGTTGCCCTTGTCTTCAGCACAGCAAAACATTCAAACATATTTCATTGCTTTCCTGAATTGAATCTTTAGAAAATAATTTTCCACTTTTTAATAAGTCTGAGAGAGAAGCTTAGGAAACTTTTTTCCTTTCTGTTCCAAGTCCAYCTGCAAGTATTCTTTATTTGTATTAGCCAAAAGAAGCAATAAATACACATGAAATRTGTACTGGAAGCTCTTAAATTTGGCCAAATCAGAAATACATATCCACACTGAAAGTTGCTTATCAAACCTTCTCCTGGAATTTCAGATATCACAGTGATTTTGTGTTGAGATTTCTAAAAATGGGGCATAAGCATTTTTTACAAAGAAAATTTTCTTTAAGAAAAGTTGAAGAAAAATTTCTTCAAAATTCATCCAGAGCARTAGATTTTGGCTATCATCTAGACTTGAAAAAAGATCAGGATGATGAATGAATGTTTCAGAAAACACAGAGTAACTGAAAACATTTTCAGTTTGTGAGCAAATTCTAAATGCAACCTTCATAACAGCTCTTGGTAGTTCTCAGTCTATCATCTGCGCTATTTACACCCATTTCTGTTACTGTGATTAGAATTGTTATAATCACAATACCTATTTAGCTCATCAATCTAGTTTAGTTCAGTGTGTTTTTGTTTCAATTCTTGTCTCACTTTCAACTATTTTTTTCTTTACATATAATGTTCAAAACCAGTTAATTTAGTTGCAGAATATGTATTACCAAAGTAAATACTTTTGTTATTAAGCCTTCAATTTTCCTTACAGAAAAAAGATGATCTTGTTGGTGAAGCAGAGAGCTCCTGCTGCATGAAATCTRTTTGCTTCACTTCAGCCAGCTTCAGCTGCATAATGGACCGATTCCTTCCCATGCTAGCTGTGCTCGGACGATACAGCATTTAACCAACCAAAGAGCCAAGACCTATAGCAAAGTATAGGTCTTTCACACAGCTGCATCCTCTGTGCCCTGGACATGAGTGCATATCCTCAGACATGTATACAGCTACAAAGTGATGCTGRTGGGCTGAAATTCCTGAAATTGATTGTGTTATAGTGTACCTGTCTTTAAAGAATCAAAYGGGGCATGCAAAATTGCTTGCTATTATGTCAGCTTTTTGTGCTGAAATACTTGTTTGTTTCTGTTAAGATTGTATAGCTGGTCCTACATTGTTATTCCTTCACTGGCTTTTTTTTCATATACTACCATCTTATTAGCTAGACATTCAGACTTACAACTTCTCTGTATACATACAGAGGGGAAAATGCAAGAAAGAATGCTAGTGAAGTACATTCAGGGATCAGTCTGCTCCAGAAGCCTTGAATGTCAGTTGAACCATTAGTGGTAATGATAATGTCAACAATCAAGATGCATAACGCATATTTCTAACATGAGTGTTGAATAAACCTGTATTGCTTATTGTATCCTCTCAATATGGATGAAATGACAAAATGAATATTTTTATAAAATTTTTTTTGAGTTTGCAATTTATGGRCAATCTGTCTTTTCCCTGAATAGAAATAAGTTCTCAATTCAGTAACATGATAAGCAATTTATCCAAACTGAAAAAATGAGGACCCTMCCCCAAATCTGTTTCTCTTTTGTAGCATTTTGTTTTATTTTTTCTAAAAAAGAATGCTGATTTTGTTCACAGAATTATGCCATGGGGGTTTATTATGCATGTGTGCATGCACTTCTCAAAAAGAGTAATTTACAACTTCCAATTTATAGAGAATTTTCACAGAAAACAAAATGCTGCAAAATACAAGTAAGAGAACTTGCCTAATTTCAATACCACTTTAAAATATTTTTAAGTGTCCAGTAGATTCTTGCTCAAGCTTTAGTTGAAGCCACTTCAAGTCAGATATTTTTAACAGTTCCTTCTGTGATTATTTGTAGCAAATTTGCATTTCAAATTAAAGCAAAGTGCTGTGAAGAACCAAAGGAGCCAAATATTACTTGTMTCCATTACAGACAGAGAATGAGTAAAATCATATGCAAGGGCTTGGTACCACCCTTGCAGTACAAGCAGATTAATATTGTGCCAGATAAAAGGTAGCTTCCTTTTAGCTGGAAACAACAGCTCTGATTTAAGAAGCAATAGGGTTAGAGGCATAGGGCTGTTTAACCATTACAATTATTCCATACTATCCCTTCCTGGAGGAGGACCTATACTATTTTCTGTTATGGCTGTCTAGCATGAGCTCAAGATGAAAAAAGAGAAGAATTTTGTTCTTAATTTGAGAAAATATTTTGCATAATCCTGAAGTCTTCATTCATCCTTCAGAAATATAAGAGTTATGCTAAAAATATTAGTATCCATTCCTCTTAGGATTGCAAYGCAGAAGTCTAAAATATCTGAAAGGTTTGATTTCTTCTGTATTTCACAAGCAGACACTTCTGTCAGTTTTATGGTGAGGGAAGTTAGTTAATATGTGATTTTTGCTATTAATTGGACACTTAAACTGACAAACTGCAACTACCTTTTTCTTGAGATGGCTTTTCTTCCCTGACCCGCTCCCTTCTCCATCTCAAAGAGTACACGGAGTGGAATAGCTGTCACTCTTATGCCAAGACGTGGGTGTTGCTGCGGATATGAAAGGTGGCACTTTCTTTTGGAASACAGGAGCAAATAAGACTGCTGCAAGTGATATAGCTCCAACGGATTTCTACTAATGAGCAACATGATGTTTTAAAAAGATCATTTAGCTATTAGAAACTAAAAATCCCACCCCTCAAAATAATAATTAAAAATAAGTATTCCTGAAATGTGGGGATTTAGGAAGGATTTCAAAGTGTTACTGTTGTATAAAACTTCTTCTGTGCATTCATAGAAAGAACCAAACACCAAGTTAAGGCAGTGTTCAAGGGGGATTTAAAGACCAATACAAGGATTTCATAGCCCTGGAACTTCACTGTCCTCCAGAGGAAACTTAGAGCTGATTGTATATGCATGCCACATCTCTCTTTGAGCACCATCCATATGATGTCAAAAATTGTTGACTCTTCCTACACCAGTTGCTTACACAACCTCCTCTTGAAACAAGTYCAATAAGAACGGGATTTTTGATTGTTACTTAGTCTGTGTTTTGCTGGGAGCAAAGTAAAACAAAACAAAGAATTCACAGAAATAGCAATTCTGATATGTATAGTCTCATTGTCTTTTGATTTAAGTAGTATTGCGATGTTATACCTCTTTCTGCTAAAGCAGAGATCTAAATGCAAAATCCTAGACTACAGGGACATAAAATATTTTTCTGGTATGCTACAGGGAGCTCTGTCTGCCAATCAACTAATACATTGATTATCTATATGGCATCCATTTCTTTAGTACGGCAAATTATCAAAAAAAGCAATAATATACATTAGATATTTTATTCTACTATACCTTACATTTACTCTTCTTAACAGAATCTGAGAAATAGGAGTTTGTGATATAATTTGAGAAATACTTGTGACTGATTAGATAAACTTTCACTGAGCAAATCCTGTTGTTGAGGTATAGTAAATCTTGTAACTGGAAACACAGGATCATGTATGAAATCAGTTTCTCCACCATTTCTTCATCAGAGCCAGCCTTAATTCTGTAAGCTATAATCTTGATTCTTTAATATGTCTTTACACGCCTACTAATTATTTATCCAAAAGTAGTGCTTATGTATGATATTTATATTCCAAATGTCCTGACCCCATGAAATTAGTGATATAGACTCTCTTTCATAGTTATATCCACTTCAGCTGACTGTTCCAGACCTCTTTCAAACTGTTATTTAAAGTCCTCCATCTGAACACATATTATTCTATGTTTAATAATTTATAGAATAATCAAAGCTCATTTAAGTCTGTTCTTCTAAAAGATCCTAGCTTATCTCTAGATAAAGACTTTAACCATATGTAAATATTAGAATGTCATTTAAGCTGCAATTTACTTAGTTTCTATTTTGCTTTGAGTCTGAGGGAAAAAAAATCCTTATCTCTGCCTTAATCATCCTTAAATCCTCCTGAGATTCASAGCTTTGCAGGCAAACTCAGATCTAAAGGAGAGAAAATATTTAGAAATACATACATCCTTATAGTGGATGTAAGCAACCTAACCTTGGTGAGGACCCCTGCTAGCACTCACCTCTCTGCCTATGAGATTTTGTTCTGTCATAGAATCACAGAATCAGTAAGGTTGGAAGGGACCTCTGGAGACCATCTAGTCCAACCTCCCTGCTCAAGCWGGGTCACCTASAGCATGTTAGACAGGGTTGCATCCAGGCGGGCCTGGAAGATCTCCAGAGGAGACTCCACAACCTCTCTGGGCAACCTGKTCCAGTGCTCCGTCACTCTCACAGGGAAGAAATTCCCCCTCATGTTCAGGCAGAACTTCCTGTGCTTCAATTTCTGCCCATTGCCTCTTGTCCTGTCACACGGGGCAACTGAAAAGAGTTTGTCCCTGTCCCCCCGACATCCTCCCTTCAGGTACTTATACACATTGATAAGATCCTCCCTCACTCTTCTCTTCCCCAGGCTGAAGAGGCCCAGCTCTCGCAGCCGTTCCTCAYAGGGCAGGTGCTCCAGCCCTYTGATCATCTTCATAGCCCTACAGAAATTGCTAGCCTTGATACCCTTGCAGGCACTAGTGACTTGTGTCCCTGGTTGTTCTCTTCTGTGACACTTTCTTGCCACAGCTCTCAGGAAGGCTTTTAAATAGAGAGTGAATAGGAAATGCACTGTTCCTCTGTTCCTTTCAGAGTCAATTGTTAGGGAAATATCTATTGATGCAGTCTACGTTCATTATTTCTGCTGGTCATTTCTACACACCTTCAAGAGGGAGACTCACAGTTTTATGCTGAGTTACAGTGGCACTTGGAGTGGACTTGATGTAAAACAAGTGGTGCAGTTTGATCTCTCTACATTCAAATCTAATAAATGTATTTCATCTTCAAATTATGTATGTGGTGACTAAAACCGACAGGATGCTGGGAGGTCAGTGGAATACTTCTATGAATCAAAGCTACCCTGAGCTCAGTGGGGATTTATGTTTGCTAGTTCTTGCTGATACTTCACATACTTTCTCAATGGGAATGTCATCCACTGGTCTCACTGCAACTAGTACACATGGGTACATAAAATATGGGAGTGGAGAAAAGACAGAGTGCTACATATTGGCAGGACATCAGGAATTACTCCCAAACAATCCATAACTATATTAATAAAATGGAGAATGAAAACTCATTGATAAAAGCCAGAACAAAGAAAGAGAGTAAGTAAGTGGTTCATTTTTGAAACTCAGAATGCTTTTTTTCCAGGTGCTATTCAGGTCTCACACCTACTTACTCTTTTGTTATTCTTCTATTCTGTCACTCAAGACATAAATAGTATGTAACTAGGAGAGTGTAGTATAAAAAGAAGGAACTGAGGAAAGAGGATGATGGATTTTTGACAAAAATTATTATAAATAGGAAGGGCTYTCTGTGAGATGAAATATTTAATCTGATATGTCAATGAGTCTGAAGCAAGTGGGARCCTAGGTTTCTGAATATTTGTGGTAGTCAAAGGTTTTTTAGGCAAACAGATTATAAAATCTTCTGCGGAGAGGGAATAAGATGTAATTTAAACTTTGAGAATACATAAAACATGGGATCAGTGCATGTGTATTGAGGAGTATRTGGATATTTGGCAGTGGGATTCAAGTATGATAACACTGGAAGATTACAGAAAGAAGATTTTTTTTTTTTTTTAACAAAGAGAAAAGGATTTGGGGAGATTTTTGAACTTATATTTCAACCTGCAAATAAGGAACATGGAAATGTGAGCTGAATTTCAACTTTCGTATATTAATGTATAATCTTAGGTAAGAAGCTTAATCCATTCTCTTGCACTTTTACATCTACAAGAATGAAACTATCCAAGGACCTTTAAAAGTGCTGAAAAAATAATTTCAATATTGCTTATAAGCCACGTGGGTACTTCAAAACCCGGAATAATCAAGCCTGTTTCTTTTGAAACAAAGCAGCCAGGCTCTTATCTCCTGAATTATTATAAATCTAGTGGAGTACTATGTGGGCAAATTAGAACTTCTCAGTTGTAATGAATTTTGTCTGTGCAGAGTTACTAAAAGTTTTGCCAAATAGAGAAGTAGATTGCATTTTTAGAATGGATTACAAGGAGAAAAATAGCTTAAGATAAAAGAATGGGACRTGATAAACTACTTCATAACATCTCAGAGTTGTTAAGAAATGATGCCAGGTCAAGAACAGGCCTAGGAGTATATATCAAATAAAAAGAGCTACCACAGAGTTTAAAAATAGACCTCAGAGGTGGAAAAGAGAACTGTTTAGGGAAGTTATTCTGTGATGCTGCTGAATTTACCACCATTAAGCCGTTGTCATCTTGGGAAAATAAGTGACATGCCTGAGGAGTTTGTTCGAAAATCTTTTCTTCTCTTGTGCTTTGTTCCTGTTCCACAAATGATGTTACTTTTGTAACTACACACTGATTAATCATAAAGCTTCTGTGGGAAAGAGAAGACAGGTTGCTAATAGACTCACTGTACAGGTATTGTTGATGTAAAAAATATACAGCTGAGGCTAACTAAGTATGAGAGAAATACATGWTTCTACCTGGAGGTAGGCTGAAGATGGGAGAGTCAAACTCAGAAGCCTCACACAGAGAGCAAAGGTTCAGCTAACTCTGACTGTCATCTCTGTCTTTTCAAGAACTTCTATTAACTTCTCTTAAACTTAAACTTTAAGGAAAAAAAAAACCAGTATGTTCTTCCACTAAAGAGAACCAGACATCTTCTCTCCTCCTCCACGTACACTGCTTTGTGGTTTCAATTATGTATAAATGACTACTGTGCAAAAGTTAAATAAATTCTGATGAAGGTAAATGCCTGTTCCATTTCTTGCAACATGTTATTCTTGTGGCTATCATTATTCAGTATCTGAGTCATAAATAACATTTTCTTATCAAAACCAAGATGCCTGAGGCAGAATGATTTTTATGACATGTGGTTTAGTAGAAACTGTTTTAAGTAATATCTAGATTCTATTGCACAGACCAAAACTTCAATTAGGAAATCCATCCTGGCTAGGTGATTTCCCATCCAGACAGAAATGTTCAATTTCCTACTTCTTGTGGAGGAAAAGAAAATAACACCCCCCCCCCAAAAAAAAAAAAAAAAGTCTTAGAAAACATTCTCTCTACTTCTCTACCAGCTTAGCCTGAATTGCATGGGAAGGAAAAGTTAGAGAATTATTCAGAGATTCACCAGAGAGGTTGTTTTATTCATGAATATTATTATGCAAATTTCTGGATTAAAGAGAGAATTGCTAATAAATACTTGAGTTGCAGAAAAATGGGAAATCAATAGAGATTACATTCACATGCTGCATTGTTTGATCCCTACTACTGTCCTTTTGGGAATAAATAATTGGATRATTAAACGTGTTCTTATGTAATGACCTTTTGAATGACTCCATAATACATGCATGTGGGACGTTTAAGTGGTATACTAAATATCAGTAAGCGCAAGCTGAAAGGGGTAATTACACTGAAAGCTACTGTAATTGTTAGGGGATCAATTGTCAAACACTTGCAAACTTAAGAAAAGTTAATGGAATATCAGTACACAGGCTCTTGTGACTTTAGTGATTTGCAGATAATTAAGGACCAGGTTAGAGGTAGAGTGAGGAAAATAGAAAGCTATTTAGTTTGGTTTCTTGGAGTGACATTTGAAGGGAGGCAGGGTGTAACTCTTTCCTTTAGAGAGGAATACAGTTAAAAAAAATAATTTCTTCCATTAGGTTATACAAATTAACTGCTAAGAAATGACACCTTTTAAATGGGGTAATGAGGAACTGTTCTCCTCTGCCATTGGTGTAAGAAACCTCTTAGAGCAGTTTTGCCACTGGAGAAGTCATTATAACCATCAGGCAAGAAATCTCTGATAAGTTTCATTCATTAATTCTACATCATATATATATATATTATTTTATCAGGGTTGAGGAGAAGATTTCTTTCTTGTGCAGAATGGAGATCCTAATATGTACACCAGAGGTGCTACTTCACTCTGTGCTCAGTATTTGCTCTCTTTTCTCTGCCTTTTAGCAACAAAACTCTTAGGAATGCATTTTGTAGCTTGTGTTTTATAGTAGGGTTTATATATTAGAAGGAATAATACAATGAAATATTTCTCTTAGTTTGGCAATATATTGCCTTTGCTACTTCATTTCAGAAATACTAGTTATTAGTGGGATATGTATCTTTATAGGCCTTTCTACTACTCTCACCACTATCCTGTCTTTTCCTTAGATCCTGGAAAATGGAAGGGATGCCACAGAAGGAGCTTTGACTGTTTCTCCTTCTTTGCAAAAAGTACATATTTACAAAGAATCAATTCCCTGTAGATTAAGATCTGGATGACAGTGTTGATACAAAAGGAAGATTACATTTGCATGGTTATCGCTGGACATGTCATGTGAGAAATATGAATATGAAGATTCTAAGGAAAAAGCTAATTTTAGACATATATACTTGACCTATATATAGTACTTATAACTGAATAAACTGATGAAGTAAACATGTTACATTGTATGAATAAAAGATTCTCTATTTTTTCCCCTCAAAGACCTCATCTTAACGTTTTGTCTAATGGCCTCACCTTTCTTGTTACTTGACCTTCTTTCTTGAAGTCATGAAAGAGCTCTCTAATACCTAGAGAAGCTGCGTATCTAAGCAATTTTTCTGTTGTTAAATGTTTTACTTCTGACAGAAGTATGAATCTGTTGTCTGATTTGGAAGCTGACCTGTTAAAGAGCAACTGAGATGCATTTGAAATGCTATATGAGAGTCAAGTATTTTGTAGACAGCAGACTCTTTCCTGTTCCATTTTTCTTTCCCTTCCACCAGCAGCATACCTTCGTATCGATCCTGGTGTCTATCCCATTACCTTGCTCTGAGATCTAGGTCTTTTTCTTCCTCTCTCCTGGACAAAGCCATCTCCTGTAAAAAACCCTTGTCCAAAATGTCAGGCTTCCCTTTTGGGGAAGTTCTTTTGCCAGATTATTTACTGGTGATGTGTGTCAGATTCTTCYTACAAACATTTTCAGTTCTGCCTGTTCCTTTCATGGAGTTAGATACGGAGCCCCAATATCTAGCCAGATTCTTGATTCATTTTCATTTTGGAAACCTTCAGTGTTTCCAYGGACAATAAAAAAGTGTGAATACCTGTTAAAAGATGCTGAGACTATGCTATAAAACACAGCGCAGAGATACCACACATCTGAAAGATACTTTTCAGCACCACATTTCTTAGTGGCTTTTTCAGAACTTTTTAACCACAGAGTGAAAATTTATTGTAGGAATTGAGACAGAGATTAAAAGATGGGTAAATTACAGCAGGAGACATAATTTCCTGATGACAGTTTGATTTGTGTTAGTCATCTCTTGAAAACAAGCAAACAAACAAACAGAACAGCTCCACAATTATTGCATGCCTATGCTTAATCCCTAATATTTTGCATTAATAGTACCTGTATATATTTAGACTGAAGACTTACTAAATCACAGAATAAACCATCCCTTATCTCTACTTTTTTTTTTCACTTTCCTATGTCTTTCTCATGATTCTACTTGATTAATGATCCATGAATGCCATATTTTCTTTACCTACAAGTTTTGAAACATTATACAAGCAGCATCCTGGGACTGTAACATTTTAATTACTTCTCCACAAAAGAAGAAAGCTTCCACTATGCTATTTTTTTAACTGATAAACACAAAACTAAAGTTGAGTGTCAAGGGTAGTGCACAATTAAGAATTACTGCACTCATTATTAAAAGTGACCATTCTGTTGAATAAAATGCAAATGCTGAATCTAGAAAAGAAAGTAGAATGAAGAAAATAATGAAAGATAATAGTTAACATGTTTGGTATGAACTGTCCTGGTAAGAAAAGGCTGATAGTAGAAATCCTTTATCTAGAACAATTATCAAATGCATATGCCATTCTTTATATACTTTTCCTCTTTGCAATAGTTATTTATCAGAAGACAGGAGAAAATAGGAAATGGYGAATATGGAATGGAATGTTTCCAAACTAGAGATAAGTGCAGAATAGCTGTTCATTGATATTTGCCTGATTATATCTGACACACTTGCATTAACGCTCGTTCATCTATTTGCTGTGCATTGTGACACAGCAATATTTCATTTACCAGTTAGAGAAAAAAAAACTCTACAGATCTTATTTAAATGAATTTGTGTGAATACTTTGGTATTTTCAAGAACTGTTTTTCTCATCTGTGCTTTGAAAATTTAAGTCATCCAATTAGAGAGTATAAATGTTACCCCATGGCACCACTGGCAATTTTCAGATGCAAAGCAGGAATATCTGAAGATCAACTGCAAGAAGTACATTCACACAAGATATCTTTAAAATGAGCTTAGGCCTAGTTATGAAGATTTTGTAAACCCAGAAAGGGTTAAATTTATTGAAAATATTATATCTTTTGTAAGTCTTTCGTTTTCCTTTTAGCTATGCTATTGAACTAATGGAGCTATGAACGTAATCGTGTTGAACAGTGATAGAATAAGTCGTAGACAAGAAAGGGGAAAGTCAACAGCTTCTGTTTCAGTGGAAATGCTGGACTAAAGTAGAGTTCCATACTCTGTAAGCAAAACAAGGGCAGTCCTTTCACAGAACACAGCACTGACAGCTGGAGTTCCAGCAATTCACTTTTCCATATTCTCTTGCATAAGTCATTGGACTTCCAAAATTATTATGTTAGAGAATTTTTGAGAATCTAGGCGAACTTCTTACTGAGCTTCCAAAATGAAAGATTAGTACTTCTGCAAACCTATGCTGAGGTTGGTTTGATGGTGTTGAACTCTGAAAAAACTGAACTGTGAGTGTGTTTACATGATGATCTTGGAAGAAATGCCCTGAAATAAGTGGGGCACATAYGAAATATCAGGTAGTTATTCAGGCAGAATATCACGCTGCTCTAGAATTAGGCAAGATTGCTTCATTCAGAAATGCTGCCCTTGGGGAAACTGGACTTAAGTTGTTTAAAAGTATAAACTTTCATTTAGCTACTGTTGAATTCTACAGACATTTTCTAAGTGATGAAAGCACTAGCGTCTGAGACCAATTATCATCTTTTGTCAGTAGATAATTTTCTTTCTGAGTTCTGAGTTTCAATGGTGTCAAACCCAAACAATCTAGTACAGTTGCTTCTTTTCTTTTTACTCTAATTGATTTATTGGAGAAAAAAAAAATTGCCACAAGGAAATGATTGTCAGCTAAAAAGCATTGAAGCACGTATTGCTAAACTTGGTAAAACTCAGGGCACATAGCAACAAAATTAATTTTGTTACAACTGTACTTCCATGGCAAATGTCTAAAATTTCAGATTACAGATCAGAGCACTTCTGAGTTACTTTTGGACATTTTGCTGATGTCCTAGAATTCAATCCACTGCTATACTTAAATAAACTTCGTTTTTGACCTRTCATGAAAAATGACCTTTCTCTCTCCTCCTCATCTTCTCAGTTACACTTCTCCTACATAATAATTTCACATTTTTGAGTATGCACAAGAGAATTTCTATATCTTGAGCAGTGAGTTAGGCTTTTAAAGGTCTCCATTTGCAATTAAATAAATTTTCCAAACAGACAATTTAAATTCTCTACTTTGTCAAGTTGATAAATGGTTTCCATGGTGATGAACTCATAGAAGTCTGAGAAGGAAGGATTCAGCTATGGATTAGGATGACAAGTAGGTTTTGGATCCAATGCAGTGACCTTTGAGGAGAAGTTCTTTCTATACTGCTAGTGTTCAAGTTCAGCTTTATAATTGAGAATGAATTTTTGGCTGCTATAGGCTTCTTTGTTTTCTGCACTCCATTGTGGCCATAAAACAAAAGATAATATATTCTGTCAACTGAATGAAATAATGCTGCTAGGTAATAGAGTTTGAAATGTTTACAAACCTATAAATGAAAACTGCTCCATTAATATGAATGAATATAATCAAATTCCTTCATGATAATTGCTTTATGCATAATATTGTACAACAGAGCTTTTTTTAGCACATTAGTTGCAGGTTTTATATACTAGGAAAGGCAGTGACTATTAATAAGTATTATCTTCTGTTATACAAAAGAATGTTCCTTTAATCCTTTCATTAAGTGTTAAAGGCCTCATTCTGTAGCAAGCCAAGTCTGAGCTGTTCTGGTAAWCATGGCAGAGAACAGTGTAATTACATTTGTTAAATCAGAAACATATTTGGGACTACTGATCAAAAAAAGATTGTCATCTCTTTTGCTCTGACCACTGTTTTAAAGGGATGACAAATAATTTCTTGCTGTGTCGCAGGAAAAGTTAATGGCTCCTCCTTTTCTCAGTGGTTCAGCATGTCCTTCCATAAGGTAAGGGTAGCTGAAGTCCTTTGGCTCCAAAACTTATGGACAGATATTGACAAACTAATTGGCTCAATACACTGTGTTGGATGGTTCAGTGTGCAAAAGTGATGATGTTGGCTTTGTTTTTTCTCTCTCTGAAGTGTAAGAGACACAAAATGCCCACCTGGATTTCAGGTCAGCTGTCATTTACACGTCTCTTCTCTTGGATATCGCACCTTTAGCTCATTTGTAGGAAAGGTCTTACAGCTCAGTCCTGAATACTGAGATGGCAAAGAGATGAGTGAGAAGAATTCTGCACTAAAACACTCACTATTGAATGAGAAAAAGAACCAGAATTGTGAGAGAAAACGACACAACTTTTACATGAAATACTTGGGAAAAGTTAGCAATTTTACAAGATATAGCTTTTTGGGAAGTCCTAAATAAAGTGAATATCAATCATATAACTCCTGAATTAGTGCAGGTGAAATAGCACAGTCCTCAGCGAGCATTGCTAATGGAGGAGAAACTTAGTTCCTCTGAATCTAAATGCCTGTATTCCTATTACCAGGTGTGATAATCCTCCTAGCCTCTCTTTAGCACATCAAACCACCAAATACCATGAGTGTGTTCACAGTGGGCTACAGGAGGTTTAAGATCACAAAATGATCTAATGAAAAAACCACATATGCTTATTAATATATTTGCTCCAAATGTTCTCCACATTTTCCAACTCTTATGTACAGTTGTCAGCCTAAGGGTAACAGAATCTGACCATGGTAGTATGCCATGTGGACCAAGAGATAATTGCCATCTGTTTCAAAAATCACCACAAAAGTATAACTGTTCTAAATCGCTATCATCAGGTAAGATTTTTTTTTCCTTTTTGAAGAAAATAATGAAAGAATTCCTTAGCATACACATCTACCATAAACACATTTCTTTTAGTTCAAGTGGTTAAACAATAAACCATAAAAAACATAAAAATTGAATCAGTAAAAGGTGATAGATGATGGACTCATTGTCAGAAATTAAATACATGAAGATTTACCTGGTTTAAATAAGCATGTTAGAAATAAATCTTTGAGTCTGTATACAAGGTGCCATGGAAAACACTTCTTTACTCCACCAATGAAATTCAAAAAAGGAACATCTCTAGACTACCAGAGGTTACTGAAGACTATTCAGCCTTTTGAGGTTTCGATCACTGCTCCAAAAGAAATATGATAATTTGTTCTGATAATTTGAATGTTCATGATAATTTGAAATCACCACGTAGAGCTACACAGATATTTTTAAAACAGTGTTGTAAACTTTTCACTTTAACTTACATGCAACGAATCTAAAAAAGAAGCAGAGAGATACAGAGAGAGTAGTTTTCAACCTGATCAATCTCTGGTGATTTAGCAAGAGATACAAAAATACAGTGCTAGGGAGAAAAGACTCACAACATAGCAAGTGAGCTAAATTTTTTTTGTCTATAATCACTGTCATGAAAAACCTATRCTGAAAGTTACAACTCCAAGAAACTTCACAGTAGAGATAAGACAACAGAATCAATGCCCAGATCTGATTTACATAGGTCAGAAGTAGGATACATGAGGCAAATGGCAAAAATTAAAATAAAGCAGCAATATTAGCAAGATAATTATAACTTTCACTGTATGAACATAAAGTATGGTGCAGTTTTAGAGTATTAGCTCTATATAATCATGAAATTAAAAAATCACCTTTTTGGGGAATGTTGATGTCTTTCAGCTGGTGATCATTTTTGAGGGCCAATCTATTCTATGTTCAGACAAATTCATTTCTAAAGACTTAAAGACAGAAGGATGGTATATTTGGTCGGAGAATTTTGTTCATAACACAAAAAATATGTAGGTTACTTCAACCTATAGTAATAGTTCTTATTCTAATGAAAACTGAGTAGAAAAGGCTCAGTTTAAACTTCCTTTGGAGTCTGAACAGTTACGGCTAAATTTGCTATAGAGAATTGCCTGTGATGAGCTGAAAAAGACTCATAGAAATATAATCATATAGCAGATGTAAGATCTTTTACAAGTGTATGAGGACAGCAGTTGTCTTCAAAGGCTTAACAGCCATCTCCTGTGATCTGCCTCTTTAATCAGTTGGGCTTTAGCGGTCTTCTCTCCCAATAAACTACAGACCTTACTTTTCCTTTGCTTTGAACTAGATTTCTGATGAATCTTTAGCTCCTCCACTTTAAATTGAGAAGAAAACGTTAGCCATGCTTGGGATTTCCTGGAAGAACCAGCTTGTTACTTGGTAATTTTTTTATGTTCTTGGAGGACCATCTTGTACCATGTACTGAAGATTCATGTATGTTCTCCTCATAAAATTTTAAGGCCAATATAGACCACTATATTCCAGGCTGTAGAACCAAACTAGAAAATATTTCAGGTTTCTAAACCGTATGGCTACAGCATACATTTTAGCAGCAGTTCTATTTAAATTTTATATCACCTGAAGTCTTTCAACGTATCTCTACACAATTTTTTTTTAAGTAATTAATTGTACCGGTGGCACATCTTCCTAGTTTCAACCACAAGATCACCTTTTATCTTGTTTCTGGGTACTAATTTTAAGTCACTTCCTTACTTATCTTCCTGTAGGACTGAGTCACAATTATTATTATTTCTTTTTTGCACCTGCTAACATTGAGCTTCTCAAGACAATGATAAAGTATGTTGGCCAAACCTTTTTTCTCATTGCTTTCATTAAAACCTCCACCCAGCCCTTCAAGGTTTTCTTTGAAGTGTCATCTCTTGAACTATGTACCATGGTTCTACGATAGTATATTTCAGTGAATTCCCTTAATGAGCTAGTCTCCTTTCTCCTGTTTGACAGGCAACAATATTGCTTCCATATCCCTAGATTATGCTCGCCCTGTTAGTTGCAGCTTTTCACTCTTCATTTCATTATCTGTTTTAACCATTAAATCATTCTCAGTACCACTGCAATCCAGGATACAGCTCTTCTCATAAGTATGACCATGCCACCTGAACCTGCACCTGGCTATATTAAAACCTGAATTATTCAAAGGAATCCACAGTTAGACTAACTGCTTGTCTTATCATTGTTTAACATTCCAAATTTTTATGCCATTTGCCAATTTCTACAAGAATTTGGAAAGCCTGTTATTTTCTTTCTATATATTGTTAAAGATATTAATGCATCAATCCAAGACTAGATCTCTCTCAGACACTGTGGAAGAAAAATCCTTTGTGGATGAGTATTTCTCATTTACAATAACTTTATAACCTACCAGTGAACTAGTTCTTAATCTGTTTTGATCCAGTTCTTAATCCAATACTTAATTTTGTATATACATTTCTCTTAATCTTACTTGCATAGATAATGATATTTAAATTTAGTTGTCAGTTTTCAAAGTACATGGTGCTTAAAATACAGTGTACTTGCTTATTCCATTTTAGTTATAATAAAAATACTCACTTGTCATTTTGAACAAAGAGATTCATTATATTTTTCATCTGTTTAACTCTTTGAATTCTTGTGGTGATATTCTCACATGAACTGGAAGTTATTTGCATACACTAGGGATTTCTTTTTCTTTCTTTTTTTCTTACTCAAAGACTTGAGTTTATTTTGTCTTTTGGTTTTAACACTGTCATTCTCTAAAGTTTGCAAAATGACCTAGCTAATTCAGAAGGCATCGTCATTCCTGAAGGGCCTGATATTGTATGTCTGATACAAAACAACGAATAAAGACAAAACAAAGTTTTTCTAAGCATGAAAATCAAAGATTTTACTTGCCTATTAGCATCTAAAAAAGTCCAAGTACTTCCCTGACTGGTTTAAAATGCAAAACACTTATGGCTTCCAATTTCCTGCCTGTTGCATGCACGTTTCAATGGTTTGGAGGTAGCAATAAAAAATGGAACTTTTTTTTTTGGCAAGAGGATACAGTTTTGTAATGTGTCAAATTTTCACATACATCTTTCTGTCATATACCTTGACTAAATCAGTCATTCTGGTTTGAAAAGAAGGGCACTACATATATCAACATTTCTGTATACAATATGACAAGATGAAAAAAAAATTAGTTAACATTACTGTAAAACAGAAGTTCTCTCTTCTTAGCCTAGGGGAAGAAGCAGTCTTTTTCCCTTCGATGGTTTCTCTGCTGGATGATTTCAGAGTGCCTTTACTGGTCAGAAACAAGAGTTCTGTCTACCCCTGCTATATTAGTAGGTGTGTGGATGAAGCTGTACGTCAAAGTCAGGATGGGAACAGAGAGATTGGCCAGGCTTTTTTTTTTTTTTTTTTTTTTTTTTTTTTTTTTTTCCCCACAAAGACATACCTGTTTTTCCAGGAGGAAAGGTACTGGGGATAAAGATAGAATTGTTTTGAAGAGAGTTATAATTACAGGTTAAGTGGGGCAATGAACATTGTATAATGTACAAATTATGGGATAAGAAAGATGTCATTACAGGGATTTTAGTTTTTATAGAATCATTCTGGAAATTTATCCCCTGTTTACACTTAACTTAAAAATGCTATGCCATACATTCACCAAAGTATTAAAAGGCAGCAAATATAGAAATGCAAAGAGTTTATCTAGGAAAACAGATAGAGTGAATTATTTTTCTCCCTGTCGTGTGAAACATCACTTGACCATSCAACAGTGAAGTGATTGTGTAAGTTAAAAAAGAAGCTATACATAAATCAGAAGAATTCTTTGTCACATTGTAAATGCATATCGTGTTGTCTTGCCTTTCAAAAGAGATGTGAAACTTTCCATTGCCATTTCACTTAAAATATGGTGACATGGGGTTATTTAGCTCCAAAAATATTTCATCAGCAAGAAAGGTTTTCGAGACAGAGGGACAGATAACCCAATTGAATTCATTCACATTTACTACTTGCTTTGTTGCACACATAAATCACAGATCAAAGAAAAAATGAAGTTCAGGCCAACTTCTCTGAGCTTTAAGCACACAGTCCTCTGCCTATCACCTTTCAAGCAATCAAAAAAGGTAACGTTTAGCCATCATTTCTTTGTGCCAGAATTAATTCTTTCCAAACACCCATATGTCCTGATGTTTTTAAAAAAGAAAATATATTTATTACAGCACATTTCTGTACTTAAAGAGAAGGAACTGTTATTCCTTTTGAAAGTGTAGCCTCACTTTCTTTTAAAGGTATTATTTTTATCAGGACATGCTAGCAACAAAGAAGTAAATTGTAAACATTTATCATCTAAGCATTGCATTTATTGATTTTCTCATATACAGTACTTGGGTACGTAGTGATATATGTTAGTACCAATGAAAAAAGAAAGGTTATAACACTTCACTGACTCTGGATCATCCCCTAAGAGAGCAAGAAAACTTGGTAATAAAGTGCTGAAGTTGGACRTTATCCATTTATTGTGTTTTAAATGTACTCTTTGAACCTTAAATAATACTAAGGGACAATTTCATCTCCTGGTATAATCCCACTGAAGTGAGTGGAATTGCACCAACAATTCAATTTGTCTCTCTGTGCTTGTGTATTTTTACCTATACTTGTCATAGTTTGTTGTTAGACTTCCTTCAGTAACGATAAAGTATATTTGCATCATATCCAAATCATATGGCATATCAACAGAAAACATCTCAAAGGCCATATAAATAAGAATTCGTTCATATTCATTCAGTCATCAGAGAAAGTGATCTCTATCCATTTGAATTCTTAGGGTTAGATGTTTTGACTTACAGTGGGAAGATGCAAAATTTCCAGTCATTCTGTCAGTAAGCTMCCTTTCCTTGATCTCTGTAAAGATCAGGCAACATTATGACCAGGAGGTTTCCCCTGTAAAGGCAGGGAAGTGTCACAAATAGCAGGGCAGGGAAGAGATAGACAGGCTATCATAGGTTATGATTTCATATGTAGAATTACATTGTCCTAACAGAAACAGCATGGATTTTTTGGGTCTGTTCTTCATGGCTTGTAATGTTCCAAGCAGCATGTCACCACTCCRGAAGAATTCTCTAATATTCCTTCTTAGGAACTGTTGCTTCACACTTTCTCTATTATGTCCAATATACACTACGTTCCCCTTCAGAATTAAACACAACAGACAAGGACACACTATAAATACTCTCAGAAAGCACTTGACTGAAAGCTAATTTATCTCTCTTTTGGAACTGAATATGTGTATATGTATGTATCAAAAACGGCTGTGATGGGAGTGTTTAGAAGGCAGACAAACTGGGCCAGTTTTAAACTTTAAAATTCACCAAATTCATTCATTAATTCAGCACACTTCTTGCAAATAATTAATTCTTACTGTTATTAATCTTCTTTATTACATATACATTCCTATTGGTCTTAACACTTATGGTCTATTTAGCTATGAGCATATACTATCTGGGAGATGATGTCGTATAATTAGCCATGGCCCTGAGCTCCCAATTTTACTAATTTTTGCCTGACTTTTTCATGTTACTCCCTGCTCCTGTGGTAAAGGGAGTCTCCTCTGCTCCTGATACTGCTTATATTTTCTTTTCTTTTGCCAGTTATCCTTTTGTATATTTGGCAGGATGGCCTGCCTATTTGCAGTCTTGTGTACCTATCTTTTCACATGGCAACTTCTTGTTACTTGGACATCTACTGGGTTCAACTATACAAATCTTTATTTGTCCCATTGATAGTCACGTTGCTCATATTAGTGTACGAAATACATTGTGCTCAGCTATGCCATCCCAGTGCTGCAATATATTTATATACTGTTGTTAGTTGAACCATTTTAATATGCTTATATTCAGGTTCAAGACAATCTAATATTAATTATATCCTGACTAGTATGCTTTTGTAGGCATCACAGGCCTCTGTTTGGCTAAATCTCAGTGAAGATAAGCTACCTCATGCCTACCATGGGATGAATACATACATATGGACAGTTACAATGTGATGCTAGTGACCTGCAAACCTGTACCCTGGCTTGCTTTACTTCCKTGTAATAATACAATGAATGTTACTTGCAAAAAAATCCCATACTCTAACTTCATATCTGTCATTTTCTGGGTAAGTAACATCAGTAGCAGAGTTTAATTGCCCAGTCATATCTCACTTTTACTTTACAACAACTTCAAACCAAACCAAACCAAGCGTTGGGTTTTCTGGCATGCTGTTTGTCAGTGTCATTCCATATGAACCTTTCTGAGACAGCTCTTGTAACGAATGCCAAGAACTGGTGAAAAGATTGTAACAGAAAGTAGAGTTAAAGCATCTGCATTTTCTGGCACTTTATTCTATGGTATGCAATGCTAACTGATATGAAAGTGAAGACAGAGCTCATAAATGTAGGTTAGCGGAGTACATGCAATTTGTTGTTACTGAGGTAAACTGACATTTTTCAGTGGTTGTCATCCTGTCATCCAGTTATATTTTSCCTCTCTCTATCAGGTATCGTGTACTTTGTCACCTCCAGAATGCCTCAGGCTGTAAGTGAGATTACAGGACGGTGTGTTTAGTTCCAATTCACGTTTGTCATCAAAAGAATGAGCATTTGGATAAAATATTGCTACCCTTCCAAGTGCCATGGGAAGGCTTTGCTTTACTGGTGATAGTAAGCGTCTGGCACCTCCTATTAACTTCAGCTGATCACAGGTTATTCAGATCCAAGCTTTTGCTGTAGTTCATCACTGTTAAATTAATTTCATAAATATATATTTCTATATGCTCTTACTCTTCTTGCTTTACATCCAAAACAAAGAAAAGACATCCAACTTCTCACCTCAGGGAAATCATTGATGTTCCATAGGAGATTAACATCAGTCAAAAATCTGACCATAAAAATCATTTTTACTGCAATTTCAACTATAATTACAGGTTCATCTGGAAGGATCCTTAGACACTGTGCCATTTCACAAGTATTGCACAGCTGCCTTCTATTTAAACTGATCGTACATTTTTCATAGGCACACATGTTTGCTCATGTGTGCACTCACAAAATTCTAAAGAACATCTTTGAAACCCAGTAGTATAATTTCCTGATGAAGCCTGCAGAATTTGAGTGGTGAGCCAAGAGAGAAATTAAGTTAGAGCATATCAGCATAGACTGAGAGGGTAGTAGGCTGAATAATCCTTCGAACTTTGTTCTAGCAAGCTAATTTGATATCTCTACTGAAATCATATAAAATCTTCCAGTTACATGTCAAACAGATTATTATTAAGTTTTCACTTTATTCTAAAAACAAAGGGATGCAAGGCCACATTGAATTAGCTGTTAGCATCTTTGGAAAACTTCCCTTCCCATGGATAACAGAAGGCGAAGGAACATTTGATATTTCTGCCATCAACTTTCACAGGACTCTGGAGACCTCTACWCTTTTCCATCTTCACTTGAGGAACAAAATAACAAGCCAAAACCAACAACATAGAAAGAAAAACCATTATTAATAGCGAATATATCTTCTGGGTTTCCAGTGTGTCTTATCATTCATGTTTGTCTTCCAGATTGTAAACCTTGTAGGGAATGGATTATTTTGATATCAGTATGCTGTGCAAGGTCAAACATAGTCAATATTGAGTAAGTGAGCACACAGTGGTCAGTCACAACCATAAAAATTTATATATATACATAAATATGATATACATATATATGAACAATGTCTATGAATTCAAAACTTGTGCACTTTATTT
Source organism: Rhea americana (assembly GCF_003343005.1). Classification (NCBI taxonomy): domain Eukaryota; kingdom Metazoa; phylum Chordata; class Aves; order Rheiformes; family Rheidae; genus Rhea; species Rhea americana. Next base: position 1,252,259 of record NW_028186956.1, on the reverse strand, counting down.
CGGCAGTGGTTTGACCCTAAGATTATGCTTTGTGGAGGCACTTCTTGTTTTTTAAATGAATAATTCTAAAAATGAATAAGTATTAATCYTCCAATCCACTTTGTGACAGCATTAATCTTGAAAAGTCTAGTTGTTTTTAGTGAGCAGTACAATTTTAAGGTTTAATTTCAGGGACGCTTACAATGACATAACTTTATCCACCTACAATTTTGCAAAGAGTATTTAGCAGCAGTAACAAAAATATCCTTTATTATTATCTTCTGAATATTGCATATTTTACATTGTTGGCCACAGCTTTAAAAGTACTGTACAGTTTCCCTGGAGAATGCAGTATCCTTGGGAGATTTTTTAATATGTCATTGTGTGATACATTACAGCAAAACATGTAGGTGAGATGGAAAACTGATAATGTTAAAGCATGATCATCTAACATCGACTATTATGTGTTAATAATAGATAGTAGACATCTCCTGAGATCATTCTGCAGTGAAGGAAAGGAAAATCAGTGTAACAATGAACTATCGGGTAYGTCTGTTCTGTTTTGCTGTTCCAAGGTGTGATCACTGTGCTATTTACTACCGAGAAAGCAACAGGAAAACATTATAAGACTTTGTTTCCTGTTCATCACTTAGCCATATTTTAGTTATTTGATTCGAATTTATGTATGTATAGATGAAGAAAATTTCAGGTTACATTTTCCTTGCAAAACTTCGTCATCTTCACTCTAGTTCTTAAAAACAAATCACAGGTAAATTACTTTTCTTGATATTTTACAGGATAATGCCTATGTGTCAGATGTATGTCTTCTGCAGTCCCTATGAATATTTCATTCATGTTCAGGCAGATACAAATTCATTCAAAACTACATTTTTAAGCTTCTTGACAGCAAATATTTCTCAGATTTTGTCTGCCAGATTTTATCTGAACATGGCATATCCCCTCAAAACTCACAAAAGGTAGAGGCTATCCTCATGAAGCAATTGAGCAATCTTTTTCAGCCCATGACTAAAGAACAGAATAATCTTTTCTGCTTTCAAACTGGTTTCAAGTACTCTAAACCACAGCTGGATCTATCCTCCTAATGTTCATCTCAAGAGTACTTAGTGTGGGAATGAATAGATTTTACAGAAGAAAGGGAGAACATAGACCTAGTGGGTGAAAACGGATATCAGAATCTTTGTTAGGGAATAGATAATCCTTGTCCATGGCTAATTAGCAGCAAACATGCAGAAAGTGAGGAGATTTCRTTTGGAAAAGGGTAGGCATATCAGGTGCAGGTCATGAGTTGTGCAAGTCATGTCAGACTAAAGGCATCTTTGAGCACTAGCGGTGTTAATGAAGGCTCAGAGCTCTCATTCTCCTCAGCTTGTTTGCTGGGGGCACTAATGAAGATAAAGCTTGTCTTGCAATAGGTTGTAGAGCTCTTACCATGGTACATAGCCTGTGCCTGCCCCAGTTTGTGCAGCATGTGCCAATACTAAATTCTCAGTATGTCTGTGAAGCCCAGCTGCCCGCAGCTGGAGCAGCCTTCTCTGAATACCATAAGGTGTTGCTGGCAAATTCAGTAAGGCAATGCAGAAATTTGTGTCTGGACCATAAATTGAATTGAATGCTTTTGGATTTACATGTTAGAAAGTAACTTCTTTCATTATCTGAGCAGAAAAAGTAGATAGTCTTAGGAACATGTTCTAGAAATTTGAATGCCTTTTGTTGTTAAATCTATTTTCAGCAGAGGAAGCAACGTCACTGTCAGAAAGGTAGAATTTTAATGTAATTTACTCTGGGAATTACAATTCCCATAATCCTAAAGGCCTGCTAGTCATTATGAGCTCATATGGTAAACACCGAAAGTTTTGATGGATATGAAAATTAAGAAATAGAGAAAAGCTGGGCTGTCTCTCAGAAAGAAAAAAAAAGATGAAGTAGTTCTAATCCTTGCTCAAGTTTTAAAAAATGATAGCCAAGAACTGCTCCAGCAGTGGGGTAGACTGTTTGGGGTCACACAATGGTAGAATGCTTGGTAGAAAATGTACACAATGGTACAATGCTTGGTAGAAAATGGTTGACATTGATCTAGAGGACATTTTTGACAGATGAATTTCATATCTTACTTGACCCTGCCATTTTTTTGTGGTACGTGATAATTCACCACTACTGGCTGTATAGAGTTCTATAGCACCAACTATGCCAAGTTAAAGCAGGACATTTTGGGCAGAAATATTTCCTTCTACCAATAATAAGAAAGATAGCAGTATGAATCAAAAGTGCTACTGAAATATTTTTGGATTTGTTACCAAATATACACAAAAATACATATATTACACATATGTAATATGATATGCATTTGTGGGAGCATGAGGAAGAGGTTAATTCCCGAGATCTTAAGGATGCTTAATAGAAGGAGAGTTTGTCTCTTTTGCTACAGAGATGTGCAAATCCTCACAGTAAAAACCYGGATTCCTTGGGGAAGTGACTTTTTTTGTAGTTGTTCTTCACTAGACATGATAAGAGGCAGGAAGAGAGCATCTGGAGAAGTCAGCCTGAATTTATTTTGAACATTTTCTCATCAAAATCAGTTGAAGTCTACCCATCTTGAGCCTGCCTGTCTCTGCTGTTTTACTTCACCTACTTTTGAACTATCTCAGCRTGCTCTAGACTTTCTGGAGAAGATACTAGCCTATATTATTTTACTGTGGTCACATTTCCCACTCACAGAAAGCTCTTTTATAAAGGAATTGGATTAAAAARTGGAGAGACAGACAGAGACAGAGAAATTTTGCCCAAGAAGCTAATAATAGATAATACTTTAATGGGTGTTCTTGATGTCCTGTAGCCTGGCCAGAGTTTGAACATGACATTCAGTTATGACATTAACATTTGGAATTGTACATTAGAAACTGTATGATGTTAATATTTTTAAACTTAGTATGTAAACACATATTTCAGAATTTTTGATAAGGAGCAATTAAAACACAGAGCAGAATGCTGAAAAGCCGTGATGGTCAGCCACAAATCACTGAATGGGCAGAGAAATTTTCTACCCATAATAAGGTTTGGTGATAGAGGACACAGATGTAGTGGCTCCCAGCATACACTAATTTGAAACCTTTTTATATTTTCTGGTTTGTTGCTTTTTGCAGCATCCTTCTGCTTCACAGAATGCRTACTATGCAAGTACAGACATATAAATTTCAGTGCACTATTTTATGCTTTTTGGCCCACAATTTAAAGCACAGATTTAGGACCGTTTTTTCTGAAGAGTAGGAATGCACAAATATATTTTTAGCTTTGGCTGCTRCTTTTGCTGTTTTACACCTACCTTTGTGTACTGCTATACACAAAAATCGGATTTGATTTGCACCATTCAATGTCTTTCACTGTGGAAATGAATTACTCTATTAGTCCAAGAAATCACTTAAATATTGTAAAGGCAAAACATTTCTCAGAGTAATGTAACTGATCAAAAATATTAGGTAGGTTCTTCTGAGATACTATCCATTCTATAGTTACTAGTTATGTAGACTAAAAGAGCATATCTGCAGCTCCTGCAAAATAATACGACTCCGCTGAGTTGAGTCAAGTAATTGCATCTATTCCCACCATCTCAATATTTAATCTAAGATTGAAGTTATCTTTGATAAAATGAATATAAATGTTCTATAGAAGCCCACAAATATCTTAAATATTCTAAAAATACCAAATGAAACAAACCTTGAATCTCATGGCTGAATATAAGGGTAACAGCCCAAAACATCTCATGGTGTTCAGATCCCAACATGGAGGAAGAATAGCTGGCTAGTATTTCTAAGGAAACTGTAAGCTAGTGACAATCTTGTTATTATAAGCCTGCTAGTAACAAATTTCCACGTCAGACTGTTATTGTTTCAGTCTTGCACTTACAAAACTGTGTGTCAATAGGCTGGTTGTAAGGATTTCTTCATCTGTGTTTCTGACTGGAGTAAGAATGCTGCAATCGTCATAACAAAAATAGAGAAAAGAAAAATACATCCCTCACAAGGGTAAAGTTTTAAGTCCCTGTACAGCACAATTAACTTTGAAAAGATGCATAAAGAGACTCTACGCAGCAATTTACTGAGTTCTGGTATGGCAATACTCCTGTTAGAGGTTAATGAACAGCCTCAGTAGACTTTTTAAAACTGCACCAATAAAGCCCTGAAAAAAACACATTATCTTATAATTTATAAATATTTTCTTTGATGTCTTCCACTTGAGAAGCACTTTGTGTTCAGCACAAGGTATTTTTTTCTCTTACCATTAAGCTTACCATTAAGTGCTATGTTCTTCATGCTACATGAATTGTGGAGAGTAGAAAAGCTATTTGCTGACAGCTGATCCTACACTGACYATCTTTTTGCAATGAACGGGGAAGACAGAATAAATAAACTAAAGTCTAAGTTTCAATCCATTACTAGAAAAATCTAGTCATGACTCTTTAGTCAAACAAGGACCTTCGGGATTTACTTAGTTCAATTGGGCAAATGACCTGAGTTAGAACTAATCTTCTTTTGGTACTATTTGATCTGGATCAGACCTCCAAGGTATTTAGCTTTGTAACTACATGAAAATTTATGCTAGTAYAAGGGAAAGAAAAGTGAGGAGATGAGAACAAGTACCCAAATGGAAAAATAAGCCAGGTCTGTTACCCTGGGTGTTTCACAGCTCTGTGACATGGAATTTTATATAGAAATTGCCTATATATATGGCAGCCTTGTCTGAGAAGCAAGAGACTTCTGAAAACTACACACAAAATTTCAGATGTTGGCAGAGGCAAATTTCTGATTTGGGTGTTGTGAGATGCTTSTTAGAGAAAACTGAAGATTTACACCATAGACTTTAATTTTACTATATCCTCCCTACAGTTTCTTTACCATTTCCCCTTGTTTTGAATTAAACACTTATTTTTAGGATTTTTTTTCTCTTCCTTCATCCATTTAAAGTTTCTCACAGAGAACTAGGCTTATAGTTTATTGAAACTATATCCAAYTCCATGAACATTATTTCTATTCTGAAACAAGCTAAGTCTCAGCAACTAYACCATGTCTGAAATGAGGTTTATCAGGTTTTTGACAGCTTCAGAACTCTCCACCTGAATGGTTCACTGACTGTAGGTGTGAGTGGGGTGAGGCTTTGGTGCCTAATTGCTAGGAGATAGGTTTAAACATAAAGTAACTCTCTCAAGATGACATCCATGTGGAATGAATTAAAGTTACTGGACAAGGAACATATTTGCTCTCAGTAAGGATTATTGCAAGCCAATAAAATATATTTTTTAAATGTGAGAAAACATTTGATTTTTTTCCTGGAGCCTAGCTGGTTGAAATCTTTGTCTTGTTGCTGTTCAGAAGAAGACTGTGCATCACAAAGGGAGGAGCTGTGTTCAGCAACACAGCAGCAACTACAGTACTTAAAAGGATAAGGACAGAAGCTCTCAGTAACAGTATATTGTGTCACTGTCCAATTAAGAAAAGCAAAATAAAGTTCCTTAAATAGCTTTCAATTAACACTTATTATGTGCCATAGTATATTTAGCTTCTTAAAGGGCCATTAATTGTTAATATACTGCAATTAGCCCTTAAGTATGTGATTAATATTCTGCTAAATGCTTATTTAATGTTATTTGGCATTCATTACCAATGAATAGATATTTAATTGAAGGCTGCTTCCTCCTTAGCAGAATGGCTGTTCTCCCTTTGCCCCTTCCATGATTGCTTTCTGCTATTTGTTTTTCTTCAGACCATTGCCTTTAAGGTTGTAGAATCACTCTTCTCCTTGTAGCTCACTCAACTAAGCAGAAAAWAATCAGTTTTTTAGTCCATAATACCTATGCAGAAAAGTGTACAGGGTTTRTAGATACATCAAAGCGTACTAAATTTTGTTCAATAGAATATATCTTAACCCCCAAAGAACAGAATTTGATGAAATAGAGTAAAAATTTCATAGCCCTTTCTTTTCTGCTCCCTCCTCCTTTGTTTCCTTCCCTTCTTCTACAGCATCACCAACTGCAACAGATGTGGGCAGGGCAAACAAGGGAGAAAAAGTATGAAATATAGCAAATATGTAAGGTAATATGATTGCTCTAAGTAGACAACTTTAAAATTACTTTCTGACAAGATGAATCTGTTTCTGCTGCGTAATACACAAAGCTGATGCAGAATGGAGAAACTATGAGAGCTATGAATCATACCACTCATGAGGTCAGCACCTGATGGTTGGCATTCACATTCACAGTTGTCTTCTTTCGGTTTAAGATTAGATAGTATAAAAGGAAATTATCAAATCAATTGTTGCATGCCCACCTTGAGAGATACATAAAGGGGCCCCAGTGTTCAACAGCAGCAAAAACTTATACCTTGAAAAACTGACCACTTCTAAAATGTTTCTTGTTGTGTAAGCTAAACGACTAATCTAATCATTAAGCACAAAATAGTTTTGAAGGACTATTAACTGTACTCATGTTACTAGGTAATCAACAAGTAAGCAAATTCACTAACATTTACTGCAAATTGTTGAATAAATTTTGAATATACTTATTTCTCTTTAGATTTATTTGTTCAAGTCAAAAAGAATAATAATAATAAAGAACTATGTGTAGAATAAGATTAGATAAAAATGTTCCAAAAATAATTAATTTGTTTTTTCAGCCAACTCTAGTAGCTGAAGATGTCTGTAGGTTACATACTATCAACAGGAAAATGTATAATGTATTTATTAAAAATGTGATTAGATACATATATTTTTAAACTCGGTGAAAGCAAAGGGGTTGTTTTCCAACTCCAGTTCTTATGTACTAGAATATTTCATTTCATTGCGTGAAGGAAAATGTCTACAAGAGAATGAAACTGTCTTATCAGTGGCATTTTAAGAACTTTATGGAGCACTTTTGGTTTTGAATTTATAATATTTTTAATTAAAAAAAAATCTTAATTAGAACTCTACATTTGTCAAAATGTGCTACTTTGAGAGGGCTCCGGAGGAACTCTTTTCATGAGTGTCTCTGTTTTCTAGCTGTTGTCAGTGAATCTGATACTTCAGGATTTTTAACTTCAGTAGGCTCAACTGTTCAACTAACGAAATCTCAGAAACATTTTTGATTATCTTTGAAGACTCATGGGATGCTAGAAGACAATCCTAATGCCAGTCTTTAATGAGGCCAACAAGGAAGGGAGGGAAAGAAAAGTCAAAAGAATTAACCAAGTCGGGTTATTTTTGATTTGTTAAAGAATCTTGAACAAATAATTCAGCTAAGTAATTGTTAGATAACAAGGAACTGAGTAGTGCCCACTGATATTTTCCTTTCACTTTGGGATAGCAAAATTAATGATGAAAGCAGGAGATACTATACATCATAATTTTTTGTAATCATAGGACATTCTTAGAATAAATCTAGGGAAATATTGTTTTGATAAAGGTACTATTGGATGAGAATAAATTACACTTAAAATTGTACCTATCAGTGGCTCAGTGTCAAAATGGAAGAAAGTATTGAATATGATTGATGCCCTTATTTTAAAGCTTTTCCAGTAACCTCACTGATGATCTGGATGATTATTGAACATATTTATTAACCTTTTAGAGCCATGTGATTATGGAATGGACTGGAATTTTTGAATAGCAAGATTTGAGTTCAAAATCTTCTCAGTAAAATGAAGTCTGAAAAACTAGAATGATATTCAATACATGCAAAGTTTTACAGTTAGGCAGGAATAATTAGTTATATAAACACAGGATGAAAAACAACAGGATAGCTAAACAAGATGGATATTGGATCCCAAACTGAATACATATCCAACCTTTGAAAAAGGCAAACTGTTTATTTGGATACACAGCAGGTGTTTTGCATGCTGCAGTTTTGATACAATCCTCCCACTCCGTTCAGGTTTGCTGAGGAATTAGGAAGAATACTGAGGCGAGCTTTGGGCATTCAACTTTGAAAAAGATGAGGATCACAAAGAAATCATTTTGAGGCAGCAAGAAGACGATCAGCGGTCTACAAACACTGATTGTAAGGAATGAGTGAAAGCATGCTTGAAAGAATCAGGATTGTTTAGCCTAAAGAAGAAAATGTAAAGGGTTGGGCAGTTTCTGTAAAGGGAAGGGGCTCTCTAGATCTGATGACTACAGCTCTCTTAGTAAGCCTGTGAGATAGACTTGCTTGCTACCAAAGAAATACTCTTTTGAGGAGAAATCTTTCCAGTCCTAAGGGTAGTGAATGGTAACGGAAGAGATCACCTTGAGAGATCATGGAGTCTCTAACACTGAATGTTGTTCAGAGTAGGTCAGCTAGAAATGAGTTTACTGGCACTACCAATAGGGACATTTACAAGATAATCCCTCATAGCCCCTTACACTTTTATCTATTAAAGATTTTACACTTTGATGATGGATTCAGGGAACTCTAGTAACTTTTTAAAGTTAGGACCTCTGAACTCTATCTTTTTTTTCTCCCTGTATAATCAGTAATACTAATAGCACTTAGAGTTCAGTGCGCTGCAGAAGAGTTTAAAYTAACAGTCTTGGCCAAGAGGTCCAGACTACAGGCATCTGTCTGTTTCCTGTCACACACACACAAAAAAAGAAGAAAAACAATGAAAAAAAATTATAGTAAAAGGACATTCTTGTTTGAATGAATTCCTGACTGTTAATTAGTACTTAAGTATACACATTCACTTGTTGAAAAAAAAAAAAAGAAGTCAAATCAACCTTGTAGAGAAAACCTCTCAAAGGGAGAGTCTACAGTCAGTTAGATGAAATTCCAAACCCATCTCATTCAGATTCACCAACCACTTGTACTAATCATGTGAATACAAGATCAGGAAAGCTTATAGACTGAGCTGCAAAGCTCTTAAGGCTTGCCCATGTATAGTGGGGCTGTATCAACTCAAGGGGGCTGGTGCCCCATYCAACTGTTCTGTTGGTGCTTTGTGCTTTGAACTCCTTAAGCACGATATGGAAGTTTTGACCTCGGGCTTCAGATTAATTTAGTCWCTAATGCTATTAATATGCTATTAATAGAAAACACATTGGCTTGGGGCTCAGCACGGCCAGAACTACACTTTGCCTTGCTGTATAGCAGTAGCCAGTTTGCTTGCAGTAAGATTGGTTCTGCAGCGTTTTAAACAGGTCACTCTCTTCATGCTTCTGATTAATATCTGCTTCCAAAAGCTTGACCTAGATACCTTAGTTTAAACATTTTTATCTAGAAATGCTTCTCACTCTAATCTGTCACTCATGATCAATTTGTTGTTAATTGTGACTATASCTCACTGGTAAACAGAAGACACGGCTATACACATTCAGTTGATTTGTACCTGTCTACTGTGGTTTAGTGGCMTGATTAAAAAACATTTCACACTGAGTTGCCAACATCAAAAGAGCAATATTATTCAGCGACTGACTTTTACCTTAGGCTTAATGTTCAACTCATTCCTGTGAAACTTGTCTGGAAAGGGGAATATTAACCTTAACAAACACAAGTAATTATATTTTAGCAATTCATAGTATTATATTGGTATTTATTTGTCTCTTGACTTCTTTAATAACTTCCTACACCTTTACTTGGTATTTCTATATTAAGGTGATATCTGACATTTCAATGCCTCCGAGTATTCAAAAAATGCCCCAAAAGGTACTGATTTCAGTGGTTAGACATTTCAAATTAGGACTTCCAAATGGCTGCATAAGCTTGAATGTTCTCATGTCATTACTTTATAGCTTTCTCTGACCCTTCTTCTATTTTTATTATATGCTTAGGTGGCCAAATTCAGCACAGGAATGCAGCCTGCACTTAATTATAGCGGTCCTGAATTGGGATCTCAGCATCCTTTGACCTATCATTGTCATGAATGTTGCTTATTATCTTTTCAGGCTTTTTTCACCTTCGGAATTTTAGTATTTACCGCAGAATCCTTTAAAATGCATCTGTCCTACATAACTGTATCCAGATACAACTAAATTTCCTGGGAAATTTAAGCAAACTGGGAGGGAAAGAAGTATTTGAAGGATATATCAGTCACAAATCCTGACTTTATAATTTTAACTATTTTAAAATAAATTAAAAAAATAAAAGAAATGCTATTTTTTAGAAAAAAGTAGATTTTATTTTGAAAATAGTCAAAGAAAAGGAGTGTTTGCTTCTGTTTGCTTGCTTTCTTTTTCCCTTCAAGGAAAGCAAACCAACTTCTGAGAAGACATTTATGTATAGTAGATAAACTCATTCTGCATAAATCCTCAAAATACATATAACTTTGCGACAAAATGAAAACTCCATGTTTTCAATATAATTCCTATCTGATCCCTCTGTGACTTGCTCGCATAGCAGAGACGTTATAGTTGCACTGAAAGAYAGGAAAGAAAAAGAGAGTTGCATATCATACACCTTAGCTGAATATTAARCTCTCCAGATTCCCACATAATAGAGTATTGGGAGAGGAGAAAAGAGTACACATCAGACAGAAGAATATATTTTTGAGCAATATGTTATTGGTGAGACATGTAGTATTTTACTGTACATCAGTTGGGCTGTCATGTTTTCCCCATTCAAAGAGCTAAACAAGCTGTTCCATCCTAAGTGACTTAGTTTCTACTAATGTAGACAATAAATAATAATAATTTAAAAWGGTGTTCATTCATTCATGTAGATTTTCTCCCAGTTCTGGCTTTCATGAAGCCAGCAGATAACTTAGACAGACTTCTCATTTTTAAAAGGGTGGTCCTCAAAACCAGCGCTCACAGTGTACTTAAAGTCAGATTTCTCACTTTAAATATGCGTTTAAACAACTGAGTGAACCAAAGCCAGAATTCTTAGCGTCTGGTAGGATCTGGTCTGTCAGAGGACACCTTGGCTCAGAAAAGCTTTGATATAGCATACAGATTCAACACCTTCTGTTGGCTCTGATTTTTTGCTTCAGTTCTCTGCTTCCCCTGTGCATTTCTGACCAGGACTTTTCCACTGGTGTTTGCTTTATGTCCTTCTGATTCAGAATCAGCAGTCTACACCTTCCAGCAATCCCAAGGACATGTGAACACCTCCACATTTCAAACTCTGTTCAACTGCTGTAGCCCATCTTCAAAGCCAGGTGTTTCACACTAAAGCAGTTAGAATGGACAATGGCCAGGAGGCAATAAACAACATTAGAGCAAAATCAAAGGCAAAACCCCAAAATCTGCCTAATGCACTTCTCCCCCCCGCCCAAGTACATTAATTTCAGTGGCACAGTATGAGAATCTTCTGCAAATAGCTCCCAACAYGACATTTGTAACTGGAGATCAATAACAGTAACTATGAGAAAGAAAATGTATGTRTCCTTTCTGAACCTGAGAAAGAGCAAGGAGTTGGGCACAATTCACATRCTCGTTCATTTAACATTCCTACTTCCCATACTTTTGTCTGGCTGCCTGTGTAAACTCTCTGTATTTCATGACGTGTATAAAAGGCAAGGTTAAGCAGGGATGACCATTTGGCCTTCATTTTATTGTAGATTGTTCCTAGGATGTTTGCCTTTGTTCAGTTGTTTGCTTTTGGTTAAGAGCTGATCCTCTGTGGTTCACCCAGATGTGCCCTAGAGTCTTCTGTCCTTCCAACTTATCACTTGACAGCAATGATTGCATAGTGTAATTAAAAGTCAATGCTAGCTTTTGGGATATATGCTATAATAAAAGAACCATCTGAAATTAGGACTTAAATAATGAAGGGTTCAGGGACATGTAGGCTGGTATTTGTTATGCATTTTAATAGAAGAACTTTGCAGCTAATTGGAGGCTAACTAAACCCTTTGGACACATTTCAAGTCACGTYGGTGTTTTTTTCTCCCCAAGGAATCTGATAGGCCATGCAGCTYAGTACTGCCTTTTTCTATCTTAATTACCACATTGAGTTGTGCTAATGTAGGTTTACTTTAGAGGCATGTGTTATGATTATAACCCAGGCAAGAGTTTCTACTACAGGCATCAGAATCTAATTTAAACACCTCTCTAGCAGGAAACAGGAAGAAAGAAGAAAACTAAAGATCAATTTGCTTCTGAAACTAACATATTTCAACTCATGCATGCATATCCAGAGAAAGTAGATCACATGATTTATTGTGACCCACACCTGAGAGWAAATGAACAAGCTCTTAGGTGTTTTGCATTTGAGGCAGTTTTCAGTCTGCGTTTATACAATACTACACATTAGGCCACAAGAATCTACTTGCCATGAGCACGTGCTTTGCAGTGGCACAGAAGAGTGTCATCAGTTTTAAATGTGTTARGTCTGTGAATGGAAATCTATATTATGCAATGTGGTTTCAGTTGCAAGCATGTGGCTGGCAGGGGAAAAAATCATTATGACAATCTTATTTATCTACTGCTTGTAAAATTTCTGCAAAGCTCAGCCAATGATCCCAGTAGACTGACCTTCATAACTCAGGCTGTAGTTAAGGAGAAAGAGCAGCAGCACTTTAAAATGAGAATGAAATCTAGATCTGTTGAGTTTCATAAATGTCAATACAAAATGCTGACCTGCGCAAAAATTATAAACAGGAAAAGAGCTTGTATACTTTACTGTGGTTTGCACATGCATGCATGCCTTTTTAAGGAATTTGCATCAGAGTTGAGTTTAAAAGAGAGCGAACCTGAATTTGATCTTGGTTTTTGGGATGTTGACATCTAAAAAGTTAATTAAAAATATTATAATTATTTTTTCTTCTCCAGTTTTCCTTGAGTCCAGAAGCAATATTTAAACTGAAGTGGTTTGTGTGAGCATATGAAAAGAGAAATCCAAGTTTTAGGGTACTTCTGTAGTCTGAGGAGATGTCAAAACATTTCTGGCCAAACATTTTAGGAATTCTACCAGCAGCAAAGATGCAGTCTTATCTTAATTTCTCAATATCCCCGCCTTTTTCTCCCTCTCTGCTGCYTACAAAAACAAATTAAGTGTCTTTAAATTGTGCATATGCACCAAATATTTTCATTCATATGATCTTTTTTTATTTACCTGAGCTATATTCCAGGCTAAGTGATAGGCATGAGTAAGAAACTTTTATCTGTGGAAGAGTCTAYGTACTGCTACAAGTACTGCTTCCAGCACTGTCATGCAATGTTAAGTAATTTAAATAAAACTCAGAAAGTTCAACTCCTCTTCATAGTAGATTCCACATACCATGGTCCACATCCAACCCCACTGAAGCTGAAAGAGGTTGGAGGACCCATATAGCTTGGGTCTTGAGAGATGTCTCCCCTCGTGTCTTATGTTTTAGCTACTTTACTTTCCATCAAGGTCATGAGATAAGAAGAGGCTCACCTCTCCTTGGCCTTCTGGGGGAAAAGTCTGAGATCCCAGCCCCTAGTTTCTGTGTGCTCAGCCCTCTGTGTGATTTTTCTGATCATTCTCACTGAAGAAAGAGGGCTGCTGTTTCTTTCCAGTGATTTGCCAGGGTTTGTTATTAAGAAGATGACAGATGCTCTAATCACATCTGATGCTTAGGCAATGTCCAGAGAATGGCATTAAATAAAATTAATTCACCTGAGCAGTGAATGACAGAACAAGCGATCAGTAGCAGGAAATAGCCTTGGAGATGAAGATGGGTAAGACAGGAAGAGGCTTTTAGTGTTAATAAGGAGAAGAATTCAGGTTCTCTCCTTGGTCAATGCTGCCACAGGCTTTCTTGCTGATAAGGCATCCTTGGTCTTGAAAAGTCATCAAGGTAAGTAACCCTGAGTTACTTTTCCTCATCATTCCCTTCTCTCTCCCTCATCCTCCTTCTCCACTAGTCAACATTACAGCTATTTTTCCAGTTCTGCCAACAAAACTCACTCTTTTGTTTCACATCTCACAGTTGCTCTAAGTCCAGCACTGAGTATTTCCAGTGCTGACACACTCCTTCTGCTAYTGGTTTTCAAATATACTCCTGCCAGGAAAAAAGTAACCAACCCAAGCATAAAACAGAGATAAATTTACTGGAGAAGCAATAGCAAATCAACCTACAGGTGATATTTGGAAAAAATACTGGCAGATACTTTTGACTGAATTCAAGCAATTTCAACTAGTACCAGCCCACGACATTCCTTTTAGTTTGTAGTCTGAACTCATCTACTTTTCACGGATTGAACCTGGTAAAGTCTAGATATTATAAGSAATATTAGCTGTGTTCAACAGTCCTAGTATGCAGGAATAAAATGATTTATATTATACATATGCTTTATATGTAATATGAAAGCTTAGATCCTTTTTTGCAATTTAAGTTCACTACTAAATTAATTGATGATCCTACTGATCAGTTGTTTTTATACTGCTCAGTTGTTTTTATGTATCATTGGTCTTTCTTATCTTTATAAATATTTTTCTGATGCCCATTTTTCTTGTGTTCTGTGCAACAGAAAGACTTTTTTCTGCTTCTCGCTTTTTCAGTCCATTTGCATGTCCTTTGCTAAGCCAGCTAACCACAGCTCTGTTCAGGCGTGGTTGTCGTTATCATTACCCTTTATTCTCCTTACTTTATTCTCCTTACTCTTATGCTTCAACCCTCATAAATTGATAGATACGTAATTCTGCAATAGTTCATGCTTCCTCTATTTGCATTTGTCTACCTGTTTCATTTTGTACCTTGATTGGACAATATATTTAATCAATTTTTTTTCTTATTCTGTAATTCCATTTTGATTTTAGCAAAATGTAGCTATAGAAGATTTTAGATTCATCCTTTAAGGAGTTTAATAATTAGAAATGTTTTTATCACTTGATGTCAGTTTAGGTCTTTTGCTGATTAAATAATCATGTTTTCCTGAGTGCAGCTCTGTTCTATCTCTGAAGACTAGTTTACTTTTTAACATTACCATGTTACCATGTTTCATAACATTTCAGTATCCATTAGCCTTTACSTTCTACTGACAGCTGATGCCTACATCTAAGTCCTGAAATACACTTGGAAGATCATGAAAAACAAAGGTAATGAGAATGGCAGGTATGGCACCACACTGTGAACGTATGTAAGCAGTGCACAGGGGTCAACCTGGCAGTCGTTATTTAGATTCCATTCAGCAAATCCTTTTTTCAGTTAAACCTTTTCCATCTCATACCCACAGTTTTCTGATACTTGCACTTCTATTCTTTTCACTGACACAGAACTGAAACAGGGTGCTTTTCTCCTTTTTATTCCCCTTTGGGAGACTCCCTTCTTTTTTAAGTGTTTTATTTGATCTGAGCTGAGTTTAGATGGAAAAAAAAATATAGTTTTATTTCTTTATTTCTTTATGAATTTATTTAATAGAAGTGTTAGCTGATAAGTAACAACTCCACATTTTAACTATTCTGGTCAAAACATAACTGGGGCTAAATCACATCTATCTTATTAAGAATAGAAATTCATAATATAAATAAAATGTAATATAATGCAAATACACAAATAATAAATTATAAATAACATAGATATAAAATATGAYGGCATATATTGTGTTATTTTTTTCTGTATCATAGCCATTCTTACAAGTGCTTGATGTATTTGTGTACTCTGTGCTCTGRGGTTACTTCCATTTTCATAATGCAATCTGCACAATTATGTCTGACTTACAGTGTTAGATCTCTCAAACTGGAATCAAAGGGAATCTTTAAACAACCTTTCCTAGATATTTTTTTTTTCTTCTAGAAAGGATCAAAAGGACAAAACCCAGTTCCTCTACCCTAGCAGGTGGTCCAAAAAAAAAAAAAAAAAAAAAAAATCAGAATGCATCCCACGCTCTCTTTCTCTTCATTGCTCTCCCTTTTTGTGAAAGCAACTGGCTCTGTTCCAGTCACTTTGAACACAAAAAGAGGAAGAAAGAGTAGAGCTATCATATTTGGTGCTCCTTGCCCATTTTCTACCTCCCATTTACTTAATCTTTGAGAATTGGGTGAACAGTCAGTTTTTGACCCCTGTTCAGATATACAAGCTGAATTTTGCTTTTTGCACAGCTAAATAATGGCTCTGACAACCTAATTATTGCTGAACTTCTAAGCAGTTCTCAAAATATCGTTGCTGCTTGATTTGATGTCATTTTTCATATCTGATATATAAAATGTTGGATGCTGTTTTAAAAGAAAATTTAAGTGAATGATATTTAAGAAGTAGAAGAATCTTCAGTAAAATACATGATATCACTTCCATTTTATGTCAGAGCAAGATCAAAAGATCCAACATAACAAATATCTCCTTGCAGAATATTCCAGGGCACAGTGGTATGTCACTTTGAAATGAGATGATAGCTACAGCAATGCTTATCAAACCAATACAATTCAACCTCAAGCTGACATACAGAGCATTATGTAAAGACAGTAAACACAGCATGTTCATGGAACAGGTCACCGTACAGCTTCATATGCAAGAAGTATGATCTGAAAAAAAAAATAATTCTGTGCTTGATCAGAAGTGAGTGACAAGAGCAAGAGAAAGAAGAAGACGAGAGGTGTAATATGCTTTATGTATCTGAGAAGAACAATAAATCAGACTAGTTCTATCAGACAATCCATCACAGAGACCTTTTTGTATGGCATGAACTGAATGGTCACGCTTCCATACAAGAAGAACGGTCACAACTTGGAAATGCTATTTCTGCAGAGAAGAGAAAAAGTAAACATTCAGAGAAAATGAAAGGACAACATCAAGAGCTTGATAGTATCAACTCTTGAGATACGAATCAGTGGCACGACACGGCTAGAAAAGGTCCTGTAGTTAGAAACTAAAAACCCTCAGCTTTCTAGGCATCACCAATGCTTTCTTCTCTTCTCAGCCTCTGTTCTGGAGAGCCCCGTGACAAGGAAGATTTATGCTGTGTATGGTACTGCTCATGCTACTTGCGAGTATGCAAGTCAGGCCAGACGGCTATGAGTCAAGGACTAGAGGCAAAATTATACCATCCGCTTCAAAAAGTCAAAGCTCTAAATGTAGAAAATGTGTGGAAGAAGGACCTTGAGAGCCAAGTGCTACAACTTCACCTTTTTTGCAAGTTCAACTGGCAAACTTTTGAGAGGATGCATAGTTATTCATGTTCTCAAAGCATGCTGGCAAAGCAAGCCCTGTAGTGTGGACAGCAGGGCAAGCTAAGCAGACTTTACAGCTCTGCATAATTTACTTCAAGGATTATGTATAGCATATATAAAAAAGTGACAGAGACAGCATTGAACCTTGAGGATTAAGGAGCAGCACAGCAAAATACATCAGCATGAATATTAACCCACTCTCTCAAAGTGTCAGTTAGTTTGCTGATGATTCCCTAGCCAGTAATATTAAATAGTATACTAACATTTGGAGAAAGTAGTATGATAGTCTATGTCACATTATTATACTGAAGTGATTGTTTCATTAGTATAATGTGATGTTATTCTTCAGCAAGACAACCAGAACAAATATATGCTCATAAATACAGGGACAATTCCCAAGACAAAATTCCCAATGGAAATTCAATAAATGCTCCTTAAGATGAGCAGGGAGCTATAACTCCTTGAGACTAATTCTGTCAAGATCATTCACTGCTATGTGGATGGGTGCTCCAAATTTATAGACGTACAAGTAAGTTTGGAGTTAGATTTTCAGAATAATCTTTGCTCAGTCCTGCTTCCATTTGGTGCATTTATTTGTTTATGTATTGTTCAAAAAAATGTGTGTCATTTTTGGCATGTTGGGGTTAATGCAAAGGTTGCACTGAAAAATGACATGGTCTAGCAATTTGTTAAATAGATATAGATAGCTGCCAAGTTTAGAAAATTTGGATGTAGTGCCTCTGGGAGAATATTCACCAAAATGAGATAACAAATACCATTCTGTACTCTCCAAACTGCTACACTGAATACAAATCACTAAAAATTACTARCGGTACCCTATTTTTTAATGACTGACAATTAAATCCATTGGATCAAGATGAGAAGTTGACTTCCTTCAGATTTTGTATCTCATTAGTACACCTATCACAAGCTTAAAATAACAGCACATACCTCTCTGAGGATTAAAAGAAAGAGAGAGAGAGAGAGGGAGAGAGGGTGAGAGAAAGAGGAAAAGAGAGAGAGACTGTCACTTAGAATTATTTAATAATAATTAGCATTTATAATAATAAAAATATCTCTGCACATAGGACTTAATGTTGTTTCTGGTGCTTAGAAAACAGGCATTCCATTTTACAGAAAAGGAAACTGATAAAATCCCCAAGTTAAAAGATTTAACTTTAAGGCTCCATAGTAGAAGAGTGGAGAAGAGCAGAAATGAGTTCTCTTTTTTGAGAAAGACCATTGCCAAATGATGGAGCTATGCAACAGTGCACTGAAAGCTGTTAACAGAGAACATGGGAAGGACAAAGACATTGCTAACTCCATCAGGCACTTGTGGCAATGAAAAAAAAAATCAGAATTCAACTATTTGAACTATTTTGGTGCTTTCTGACCTCAACTCACAGACACATAACTGAGGATGTAAAAGGAGTACCAGCTTCCTTTTACAGCCTTTAGTTTCTAAACAGAATGTGACTGCCATGAGATAACAATTTACTTACAAAAAGAACATTTAAAAATGATTTTTCTTTATTTTCTGTASAAGCAGGAGAGACAGACAAGAAAGAGAATTTTGCAATGTGCCATATATTTTTTCTCTTACTAAAATAACACTATTAAATGTCTTTGGGGCACAGACTAATTTTTTTTATTATGTGTATACATCTTTGGATTCTGACCATTAACTGAACTACTGAGTACTAACAAACACTAACATAGCCCAAACATTAGATGATAATTCACAGTAATATCACCAGTAATCAAATAAAGAACAAAGTCTGAAAAAAGAAGTTCTCARTTATTTGATTAATTCTCTTCCATATCCCTTCTCTGGGGGTAAATTACAGTTGTAGCAGTGTATTAAGACTTAATATTTCTTCCTGAAAGCTGAATCATTTAAGCATATACGTCCTGTTTTGTTTCATATTAGAGTAGATAAGCTCCGAATGGTCATTTTAAGCTTTGCAAGGGAATTATTAAGGTTTGTGACCACCTAGAGCTCCTGTTGGAGTTGTGTCTACACAGCTGAACTCCCRAACTGCACTGTACAGTGCTACACTACACTGAACAGTGCTCAACAAAGGCAGCACGTCTGAACTCATTAAAACTGATTTCAAGCAGTCATCATTAGTGCTTATGAGAGTCCTAAAATATTATTCTTACAAGACTTTGTTTCCCATTGATATGTATGATGAGAACCCTAATAAAATGAAAGCATTTCCTCAAAGTTATAATGTTACTTTCACAGTCTGTCACTTAGTATTGCCTTCAAAAGCCAAGGACACATTTTACAATTCTCTAGTTACTTAATTTATTGTTTATAATGTACAGAAGCTCATTTAATCCCTGGATACATGAGATTTTAAGTGCTTTGATCAAG
>NW_028186956.1:1208270-1232591 GCF_003343005.1 Rhea americana | reverse complement strand
CCTTTTCCCTTCCCTTTTCCTTTTCCTTTTCCTTTTCCTTTTCCTTTTCCTTTTCCTTTTCCTTTTCCTTTTCCTTTTCCTTTTTTTTAATGATTTCTTTAAGAGTTAAAACTTCTACCAGTGTTAAAAGCTAAATCTCACATCATGGAGAAATAAACAATAGAGCTTAGTTTTTACAGATAATGCACAAATAAATGTTGTTAAGCAGCTCTTATGAGGCATATGATACAGCTCTTGGAGGAGACCCAACCATCATTGATTTCTTCCGTTATCTTTGTGGGACACAGCATTAATCCATTTACAAATCCAACTTTTCAGTTGTCAGGTTCCTTTCAAATGTGAGGGTAAACAGCAACAGAAAGGACATCAAACAGTAATGAAGTGTAGGCCACATTTACCTAGTGCAGATCCCTGATGATAAWCAAATACGCACTGGCCTGCCACTTTGAGACTAGGAGGAGCTATTTGCATAGCACTTAGCAGAATTAAAAGCGCTGTTGACTTGTTCCCCAAAACAACAGCAGCTTTTCAGATCTACAACAGAGACATACCATTTTGCGTCCTTGAAACCATTTTATGTAACTGAGGACATGGAGAGAAGGCAAGTGAGAATATGGCACAGGCTCCAAGTAAGGATGACAGAATAATTATTAAAAATCTATTATATTCACAGAAAGGACTGTTCTAATTTGGATATGGTTTGGTGGGGAGACTACTAGTGGTGAAACCAAAACATTTTTCCCAGTATGAGAAGAGAGTTGAACACATTGAATTAGATTTTTTTTCTTTTTTTCTTTTTAGTTAATTAGATTATATCAGAGAGCAAAAATATTAAATAGGGTCTAAATGAAGATGTGCCCTCCCTAATCCCCTCCCCATTCTCCTAGATGTGTGAATAACACTGTACCCCATGGCTCCTGAGTCTTCTGGACTTGTAACTGCTTAACTAGAACTTTGGCTACCTGTTCACCTGCAAAAGAGGTGGATTTCTACAATGAGATAAGGCACACAACATGAAAATAAAAGTTTCACCACAGACATGGCACAACTGGAGTTCTAGGATTGCTTGTTTGTCTCTTGGGAAAGATAGGAATATTCTTTTTTTTTTTTTTTTTTTT
This sequence comes from Rhea americana, assembly GCF_003343005.1. NCBI lineage: Eukaryota > Metazoa > Chordata > Aves > Rheiformes > Rheidae > Rhea > Rhea americana. The sequence goes on along the minus strand of NW_028186956.1, from coordinate 1,231,473 downwards.
CCTGTAATTATTTCTCACATTTGTAATGTTCTGTTAAAACAAAGAAACTAACAACGTATCACTTTCACTTTGTAAAGTTAAGGCCTTTCTAGTCACACTTCTATGAGGCAGAAAACAGCAAGCCTACTTCAGTYTGTCTGTACTGGTCTGAGACCAGGGAGCTCAGTTTTAGTAATACCTTAGAAGAAAATATTTTAGGGGAAAGTGGCCCTGAGTAGATAGAAACTGCAGATATCCTCTGATGTGCCCACCCAGTGTGTGATGCCAGAACATTAGAGCTGCTTAGACTAGATTTCCAGCTGATATATGTTGTTTCCAGGTTGCCACCAAATCCACGTTTTCTTTAGGACAGCAAAAATTTACAGGAAGATGAATGAGTCTCCTGGAAGTCTTATTTCTGTCAGTGTATCAGATGTAAATGTGCACGTGTATGTGTTTTTCTGCCTGTGCCTGCCCATATCATTTCCATTCTACCCGTGCGTGCTATATGTATTTACTGAAGTACATCTAATTTCACTGCAGATGCAGCAGTATGTCTGTGCAAGCAGAAAAGAACCCTGAGAATTTGGACAGTACTTGTGTCAATACCAGCAGCAACTGTGTAGTCTAATGTTTATGCTTTTAAGCTTATTCATTTTTAAGCGCATGTTCTTTTACGAATGGTTCATAATTAATAGAAAATTAATCAACGGGTATAGTTTTGCACTTCCAAAATGTATATGCATACATATACATGTAGAGAGAGAGAAAGAGAGAGAGAGAGAGAAGGAGCGGGAGAGAAAAAAAAAAGAGAGAGACTTCCACTGTCTATCTTCTTTATCTACTGGCTATCTAATAGATTAGATAACATATGTAGACTTAGAAAGGAAAGGATAAGCTGTAGGAAAGGTAGCTGTGTTCTACACCTGGATTGTATCTCTAGTGGGCCCTGTTTTTTCAGGTAATAAAAACAGACAGTAGCATACGCACATAGATTTCCTCTCTACACAGTATCATTATTGTATTTCAGGTGTTAAAATGTGCTTCCCCCTGCCTGCCCAGCATTATTTAGGATGCTCACTAAAGACAGGAAAGGCCACCTGCTGCATGCAACTGCTCCACAGCACCCCCACTGAGACCCTGAACACTTCCAGCAAAAATCCCTCTATACTTAAATGCCACTTGGGCTYGACTGCTGAGTCTGCTGCTGCAGTGCCTCCACATCTCTCAATAAATGTGTCTGAGTGCATTAAAATCCCTTGACCYCAGACTGTGTCAGAAGATAGCGTCTTCCTATGCTGGGTAGAGGATGATTACTATGCAGTGCTCGTCAGTTATCAGCTTACAGAATAAACCCTCCAAGATCTCCCCCTCTGTTTTGGGAGAGGTAGCTTATGGAAGTCAGGCCCTACAGCTTGCTCTAGGGAGCCCTTAGCTTGTATTATATGTCTCTGCATCTTCTCAGGTACAAATGAAGAGGAGTTTGCAACAAAATCAACTAGACATTTGATTCTGTGTAGAGATAATAGGTAAGASAGAGGTGGGGGAAGGGAAAAATTGGGGAAGGGGAGGTAGACCTATTGATTTAAGTATTCAGACACAAGGTAAACAACACGTGGGCAATGTATTTTCATAGGACCCTATCTGCTTTATTTAGTGATCTTCCTCAGAGATACGGTTGTAAAGGCAGGAATAAGGCCACATGAAAATAGCATGAATGAAAYGACAGATTGTTTTGCAAGGTACAGGTACTCTAGAAAAACTCGTGAAGGTTTTATGACATACTGAGAGGTAGGKCACTGCATGCTGCAAGGGAATGGTCAGTCAGTGACAAAAAAGAAATTCAGTCACAGGTTAGGCTGAAATGAAGTGGGAATGCTATCAAGATTTCCCTAATACTGTCAGTAAAATACTCAAAAGAATCACACAGTAGCACACAAGAAAAGAATAAATTATTTAGTGGTTCTAGGAAATACTCTAATTTTCTGTGTACTTCAACCAGCTGAATCTTCCATGGAACCCAGTTCAGCTGGCCTAGAAGCAAAGCTAAAAAGCATCAATTGCTTTCCATCTTTGCAGACCATATATTCAGAAGCCTTGCTCTGGGATGTCACAGAATCTTGTGCAAAACTCTAGCCAGGGGTTTTACTACTTTTATAAGCATAACAAAATAGCAAACCTGTCCTCTTACAAAAAATGAAAACCCATTTAAGTTTGTGAAAAAGCCTGTGAAATATTCTCCTTTCTTCATCTGGAGTGAAATGAGCTTGGCAGCATGTGTAGCTCTGAATAGTAATATACATGTAAATCAGCAGCAGCCCCATGACCTGAAAATCCTTCTCTGTGTCATTATCTACATTATCTGAAGAGGTCTGTCTTCAGTCAAAAGATGAGGGAGAAAATACATATCGATACAAGTGTAGATGTATTCTTGGCAGTACAAATGTTCACCAGAAAATAGGCATCTGACTCCAGGAGAATGTGGCTTAGAGATCCACAGCCAGCACAATATCTCTTCAGGGCTGCTCACTCCTACCCTCTCTTTCTCAAGTAATGATTTTAAACAGAATATTGTGATGTAAAATAAAATAGTCTCACCTCCCACAAGAATACACTCTTCTGTTTCCACGTATAAAGGCTGTTGCTATTGAAGAATTTGTTCTTTTTTACAGCACATGCCTCGCTATTTGTTGCCTTACTCTATCTTTTTCTATTTATCAAAACATGGTCAGGTTTTGAGGCTGGGGTAATTAAAGTTTCAAAAGAGAGRGGACATGTTTTTCTCTGAGGTTTATGAGCTGGAGTAGACTATACGCCATGTTAGTTTCTTCCAGAGTATGCACTATCTTAAGGAGGAAGTACTGTTTACCTGTTGAGAGAAATTCCTTTTCCATTTCCATCTTTCAGTAGGGAATATTTTTATGATGTTATTTTTTCTTTATGCTGTGGTTCTGCAGTTAGGAACCCTTTTACTGTAGAACATCACTGACACATTATTCACCACAAGGGGTATTCACAACTGTCTAATTTAGGCATCTAAGTTAGGCAACTTTAATTTCTCTGAATTGCCTTCTGGTTGTGTTAATCTCCTTTCACAGGCCACAAAAAGGAACTCTGAGTCTTACTTTTGGTCCTCTGAMTACTGTCTACTTTAACTGTCCCAAGTAAGTGGATTGAATGTCCGTATTCCCCCAGAGCAGTTAACTAACATCACTCACTACTTGGGCAGCCAGTGAGTGCATCCTCAGTAAAGTGAAGCAATGTTCAAACAGAAACCTATTATCCGCTTACCTCTTGTAGCTCTTTGTATAATCATCACAGCCTACCTTACAGTCACTGCCTTCAGTTTTTTGATGACAGTAGATGTTCCCACTGCTTTTTGCTTCTGAAGGTTGGTTTCTAATACTCAGCATGCATCAGCACAGAGCTAAACGTCAAGGAGTCTTTGCCTTGGGGTTTGCATGGTGCACATCAGCCTGAAGGTTTGAGTTTGCCTCTCCCCTGTCACATGAAGAAACAGCAGTGGTGCTATCTAAGACCCTTTCATAAACAAATTAAGTTTTATTTATGCACCTATTTTAAATCACAGCCCACTCTTTCAGTTTATGTTAAAGCCAACACTTTTTCTGATCTCATTTAATTCTGGGAGAACCATGGTGTCCTCTCTTCTTCCCCTTATTATGTAGTACATATTCTGGGCTATGCTGGGCAGAAACAGCTGAYGTCTGTGCACTGGTTATATTCATGCAGCTATTTCTATATACAAGTTCATTTGTCAATTTATGGTTAGTTATTTAATTTCTGGAATGAGGGTTTCCAGAATCCCCAGCTATGGGCAGCTCACCTGTCAGGCTACACAAACATCGGATTGATTATTCAGTACTTCCAGATCGTAAAGAACAATTCAGATCCCAGATACCAAGAAGATGGTGTTTCAGGAAATACGGCAGAAGAACTGAAGTAAGATGGTCTTCTGACTTTTGAAATACCTTTTGCACATAAAATATGACGTTTTATTTTTTATTTCCGATATCATTTTAATTCCAGTTTCTATTAGATTAGWAATTTTAGTTTCCTGACAGCTGTAATTTTCAGTTCAGCCTGTCACTTACCAAAACCTAAAAAAATCCAGAATGACACCTAAAATCTGGATTAGCATGGAAGAGAGATAATGTTTGGATGAGTTCTGGTGCACTATTGTTGGTCTTCACAGCAAAAGAATGAAACATAAGATCAAAAAATACTGTTGGATTCCYCTAGTCTAGATTCACCCTTCACTTCTGTGACTGATAGTGTCCAAGGGTCCACTGAACTCCTACTATACACATCATAAGCCTTAGCAAGCTWCCCAATGCTCTATTTAAAACTTGCTTAGAAGAGAAGAAATGCTAAAACAAAAACTTGCCTCAGGAAGAGAAGTTGAAGAAATTACCAGTCTCTTAGGTCCCTTCAATTGCAACCCCTCTCCCCAAGTTAAACTCTTAGGTCATGATAGCAGTGGAGACAGACCCCAACAGAAGAATCTACTTGGTCTAACCAACAGTCTTACCCAGGTGAAAAATTCCCTGGGGTCTCTATGAAATCCTAGCATAGGATTTTCATATTCATTCTCAGAGTATGAAGAAGATGCTTCAGAAAGTGTTTTACTGTTAAGAGTACMCTATACGCAGCCAATATCTAGTGCTTTGAAGAACGGAAGTAAGTTGACAAAAGGCAAAGTGTCATCAGCTTCCTAGTCCTCACAAGTTACTAGTGGAAGCCTCAAAGCATGAGGTTAATACAAAAATARTAACAGTATTAAAACACTGTCCTTTCAAACTATTCTGCATAGACAAACAGACTAACTTTTCAAAGATTTGCACAATAAACTTAATTCCCTATTCCAAGAATTGTTCTTTTAGTTATAGAAATCTCTTTCATGGACATAAGTGCCACAGCAATTTATTTTCTCGCCCTCGTTGAAAAATTTGGGAAGGCATTCTACACATTCATTCCTTAGATGTGAAACAATTTTCTTTCCTAACCTAAATCTATTCCCAGCAAAATCAGCCTCTTGTCAATATTATGTTTTAAGCTAAACAGTTCTACCTCCCTAGGACTAATGAGGCTGAAAAATTTGTGTATACATATGTCTAGACCAAAAGATACCAAGCTCTTCTAATCTTTCCTGATAGAGTATGAGCTCCATTCCCTTAATTGTCCTAGGATGCAACCATGAAATTATATGTCCCTTGTTTGTGAGATTTGTGTTTTATGACCTCTAATAAAAATTCCCAGATAACAATTATTTTGATGATAGGAATGACTAATAATTCTTAGCATTTTYCAAAGAGTATTTCACATCCAAATRCAAGGTTAAAATGCTCCCAAAATGAGTGTCCTTTTAAAGTAGGTATACTTCTTTGCCTCTCACTCTAAGACAAATCAAATTAAACTTTCTGGCAATTTTACCAGAAATTTAGCTTTTGGAAGCACAATCAAATGAGATCAGATTGGAAACCAGTTTGTAAGTTATTAAAAATATCTGCAATTTTTAATCTCGTAATAGAATAATTATAAATATGTCATTTACCTGTCTGAGAACTTCCACCATCCYTGTCAGGTCTGAGAAGTATTCACAGTTGCAGAGACTATACAATTATATGAATATTAATCATTTCTTAAAGTCTAGCTTGACTGTAATTAAGAGGTGATCAGATCACTGGGAAAATTAGGATAAGTGCAGACAGTGTAAATGTTCTAGGTGAGGGGTATTAGAATTTTTTTTTTTTTTTGATTCATTAAGCTAATTACCTTAAGCTTCTGAGATATTTGATGTTTACAAAATTTTTAAAATAAATCTTTTCGCTTTAGCAAATGTGTTTTTGATATTAAGCCTTCCAGTTCATTAAGCACTGGATGGTCTGGTGATATAAGGTATTGTAAGTGAAGTTTTAAAAGGAAAGAACTTCAAAGGGAAATTATGCTAGAACTAAAATATCTGCTCCCTTATTATGCGGTTGTCACCAGGAGAAAATAACTGAAGGTAGATTTTTCTTCATAATTTTACATTTAAGAGTTTGAGGTCACCAAATGCAGCTTAAGATGTCCATTGACAGGTGTAAGTACTTTACAAGTGAACTAATTTTAGAATACTTCAGGACAAATCAGATTTATAATAAAATTTTGGATTTCTTCAGGCAAAATCAGAGTTCTGCCTTTCCCTTTTATACACATATGCATGCACTCTCTCACACACACACAGACACACACACACACACACACACACACACACACACACAAACATATATTATATATACAGGGGGAGAGAGAGAGAGAGATCATATACATATATACATGGACATAAGACATAATTATATATATAATCTCAGTGAGATATATTTTAAAGGTACATTATACAGACACAGATACATATGCTCAGAGAAAAAGAAAAGAGGGCAACAAAGAATCTGCTCAGATGTTGTTGGTAATTCAATCAATATGTATATGTTATTATTAAGAATATTAAAAAGTTATTAACTTTTATTAAAAGTTAGCCACAGTAGTTAAAAAAATAAAAACAGTTTTGAAGGAGGGTATTAAGAAAAAAAAGAGGCTCATTTTCTCTCCTGTGTCTGCCTAGCAGGGAGGGGTACTGCAGATGCATTGATGTCTACAATTGCTACCCTTAGGGTTGCAAACTTAATTCCTACGCACCTTTGCAGCAGAATCCAGTGCAGAATGTTATCACCACTACATTACTAGAGAAATGGTACTRTCAACAATTGCCCGTGTGATTAGACACTTATCTTTTGATGTTCAGTTACCTTCTGCTTGTTAACCTTGTCAAGGAGGGGCACGGAGGAGAGCACCAACCAAATGAAACCTGCAGTAATTACTGTAATTCGGAAAGAAATATATTCACTGGAGGCAGGCGGTTCCACCCTCACAATCAACCTTTCTGCAACTCAAGGAAAACACAAACATGGCCTGGCTCAGACAAATTAGGCATGAACAAATGTTGCACATTAAATGAGTTAAAGGACCTTGCTGAAAATTACAAGGGCTGCTTAGGGAAGCAATGAATCCCATTAAGACAGAAATAGGCTTAAAAGAAAGTGGGCTTTGCACAGAGACTTGCATATATATTTAAAGTGTTTGGTTATCTTACCCAAGGCACTTCTGGGCATAATACTGCAAATGCATCAAGCTGATAATAGTATAGTGCTCTTTGGTAGACATTAGTGGAAAAGAGAGATTATCAGCTCAAGGCTGCAAAACTACTACTACTAATAGTAATAATACCTGGCTTTTATATAGCACTTTTCATCAATCTAATTCCAAGTGTCTTACAAAAGGATTTATAAAGCTATGAAACATTTAGATGATTTAGAATGCTAAGAAACATTTAAAATTAGTTTTAAAAAGAAAATTATCTTCAAGGAATCAAAAATCATGTAGTCCTCAACATAAAAGTAATTTTATGTTTTTGTTGGCTTTCCCCAAAGTGAATTTTCACTGCATAGCATATGTAAACATCTATAGCTGAAGGAATTATTCCTACRTTACTATAACTCCTTCTGGTTCATCAATACTGTTAAATGACCCTGTCTGCAAGAAGCAGTCTATTTTAATATGCATTAGATTTTCCTCCCACTACATTTATTGGAGGACTAGTGGAGGTTATTTTACTTAAAACTGTAATGAGAATGAGTTTGCTCCATTTCCCTTTTTCTCAAGCTTTTATATGAGCGCAATTCATGAAGAACAATGCTATGATAGGTATTTTTGGTTTTGGACCTTGGTCCATTCTGAAAGAAAAATTAAAAGCAGGAATGCATTAAAACCTATCAGGCTTCCAGTATTATTTGAAGGTGGAGTCAGCAGGCAAATGGGCAGAATGCCATATGAATATGTAAAATATGCATATTTGTAAATACGTTTTGAAATAAAGGTTAAAGAGAGGACAAGCAGAGCTAGGTCACGAAAGCATTATGAAAGGATGGTAGAAATACAGATCATAAGGTGCCATGTTCAGCATAAATCATGCAGCATGTAATACATAATAAGGGTTATTCGTTGAGAGCTTTGCTGCTGCCTGTAACCTCACTGCAATCAAGACAACAATAAACCCTACAAAGTGGGACCGATTTCCATCAGGGTGAGGGTGTTCTCTCCCCCCTCTTTTCTTTATTTTTAAATGCGTGATGATCACATGATAATTTCGTAGACCTGTTACTGTGAATGACAAATAACCATTTCCAAAAGGACATTATGGCTAACAGCTCTTTAGGGGTCGATTTTGTTCCTCATCATTAAAATCCCCATTCTGTGCTGAATTAGGAAATATAGTCTTGCCACAGTAGCTTGTTGTCCAAAGAATAAATAGAGCATGTGGAATTAGAGGTGAGCAAGTGCTACAGTGACAGTGATCTGCACTATATTGACTGAAAAGGATAGAGACAAGCTACGACTTGGAGACATGGAAGAATCTGGGAAGGGAAGAGGAGGAGTTCAGTGTGGCCAGCTCACACACTGCAAGGGCAACATTAAGGATTATTCCACTTCTGAATTTATCCTACTTTCACCTCTATACCCCCAGTTATATCTACACTGTGTTTTGCTCTGTGCAGAGCTCCTGCTGCATGTACCCTGGGACAGCAGGAAACAGTGTGCTTATATTACCTTAGTGCTGAGCCTCATCTGATAAGCCTGGCCCAGTGCTCTGCTYGCTGTGCCAGAGAGCCGACAGCTGCGGAAAAACAAGATTGCGTCTGCTCAGAGTACCAGCAGAGCCTGAGAAACGACACGCAGCCATGACCCCAGTTTAGGTGATTAAATCCTTCTTTCGGCAGTATCTGTCAAAATAGAGGAAGTGTCTCAGGATTGCCCCACAGCTGGATAGATCTGCGCTTGAGGACACTTGAGGAGTGCAGAGCCTCGAGACAGCAGTGCTGGACTTTGCACGGAGGAAGCCCTCACAGGGAGATCATGCTAAGCTACACAGCTCCTGATGGATTACCTTTTTACTTCTTGCCTCTGAGAGATCATTCTGAGAAATACAAGGAAGGAATAAAACTAACTGACAAAATACCCAAACAAGGAGAAAAGAGCAGTTTAATGTCCTATCAGATCTGAGACTAGCAGGGGACAGTGCGAGCAGGCCTCAGGCAACTGATGATAGCATGTTAGGGGATATTAAAGCAAAATTAGGGGATACGACATCTCGTTAGCTTTTCTTTAAAGACAAACAGCTGAAGAAATGAGAGATCGAACAGTGGATATCACCCACAGAGACTGGTGTTTAAACCATAAGCTTACCAAAAGATGGCGAAAACACAAGGTGTTCTGTGACTGAAACAAACCTGAAGAACCAATCCTGCCATTTAGGCGGCTGATAAGGTCCAGATTTTGATTGAGATCTGGATCAAAATAATCTTTCAATTAATCTATAACAGAGCAATTAGAATTTGCAAAAGGACCAAGGTCCCCCAGTCCAAACTGAAGTTTGCYGAGGTTGAAAAATTCTTTACCACTTTTAAAAGAGCAGAGAATTCAAAATACTGCAAGAAAAGAAGCCTTCAGCAGATGGGTGTGGAGCACTGCAAAAAAAGGCACACATTCTGTGGCATGTAATGGAAACCAAGGCAGCCTTAAGAAGAGGCAAGAGGTGCAACTGATTTAATATTATGCAACTATGATACTCGACATGTAGAAGATGTCTTCTGTATGGGAAGGGGGCTACACGGGTAAACTCTTACAGCAAAGCACCTGAGTTCAGCAGTCTGGGTTAGGTATCTAATCTGTGCTCGTTTTGCAGACTCCTTACACAGTTAATGACAGAACAGAAATATCTGCAAAAGTGATTCATCCCGTCCTATGCCACATGAAGAGTTATACACTTATTTTTGTTTATTCCTATACTGATCTTCATTATAAAATGCATCCCAGAAATGAATCATTCCCAACCTCCATACAAGGAAGAGATCAGTGTTTTTACAATAATTTAGGTCTAGCTTTTCAGACCCAAATGCCTGCATAAGAACTTATGTTTCTGGGTTCTTAGCGAGTGAACAAAATGTACTGTTTTACTAACCTGAATGGTTAATTTCCTATTACCATTCTATAACTGCCGTTAAAATATTAATTTCCTGAAGTAACACCTAAACCCATCAGGGATTAGGCAGAAGATATAGCACTGAAATGGGAACTAAGGAGATGACACAACTATTTTATTAATTCTCCAGACTCCTGTTATTATAACGAACATATAATGAAATTACAGCAGCCTAGGCAGTTAGTTATTGAACTACTCTTCTGTCTTTGCCAGAACAACTCTCGTATGAYAGTGACCCTCTAGGGTTAAATTTTAGGAGAATTTTTAAGTGTCTTTCTTTTTAGACAGAAAGACACGATTCAATCCTACATGTTTCTCTGAAGTTCTAAATTGCTGCAGCACAGGTCTAGTGACAACGTTGAAATACTTATGTGGCAGTGGATTTGTTGCACTATTTAAAATGAAAAATAGGGCTGTCTAATGAAGAAAGAAATGCAGTCAAATGTAGACCTTGTCAATCACAGAGATTAACAAGGGTAAGAACAGTGCCTTCAAAATGCTGTAAGTAATCAAAGAGACAGGATTCTTTTGAACATTTTACTACTCAGGAAAATCTGTTTTCCTCACAGGAAAAAAATATTTCTTTAAAGATTCTTTCACCCTAGAACAGGAATCAGTTCATCTTTTATTCATATTTTCTGTAAAGCTTGTCACGTTTGTATCCAGATCCTAGGAGCATTCTCTCCTCCCTTGAAAGTCAAAAATGCTGGCTGGTGTTTTTCAGCTGACATAGGTCAATAAAACACGGAAAATAGGAAATGCATATTTATATAATAACAAGTAGTAGACCTGATGTGCAAGGTCTCTAATCGTGGTAACTATTTTCCTTATGCTCTTTTTCACTGCTACTCCAGGACTGTTTCATGCATTTGCCTGCATGAAGTCTCTTTACAGTGAGTTAGTACAATGTTGTTGCCAGCTGCTTTAACTCAAAAATAATTTTGTTTGCCTTCTGGTTGACTTCAGACTGCATCAAGAACTTGACTTGCACTTGTTTTCAGTCCTGCTCAGTGAGGAAACAGACCTGTAACCTTTGCTGTCCTTATTTTCTTTCAATGCTCAGGATGAAAACTGCTGGCTACTTGAGAGTCTACTTTTCTTTCTAACTCCATGACCACAGTTGACACCCTTGTCCCAGTGGAACAGTGAAAATGTTCAACAACAGTAATAGAACAACAGATAGACCTTCCCAGCTAAATCAGGAGTGTGGAGCATACTGCGAGAAAAAGTAGGAATGCCTATTCACCTGGCTGAGTGCATTTCTTAATTCAGCAGTTGTCTTGCAGATATATTGTGATACATTAAGGAAAAAACAAACCTGCCTTATGAAAAATTTCCCTGATAGAAGAAATCAGAGGGGAGAAGAAGAGAAAGGAAGACATTTGTTTTTTAGATTAAACTAGATTTATTTAAGAGTGGAGAAAAGGAGCATTGCCACCTTGAAACAGCTGGAGGTGCTCAGATATAAAACTGGGAAAAGCCATGTAAATATCTGTATTTAAATAGATAGACATCAACAAATTAATTTAAAATCTAGTACTTTATATATTTTCCCTGGGACAGAATTCTTTTGTGCTCAAGGTCGACAAAAGCTCTCTATAAAGGAACAAAATCTGATATGTCATTCCTGGTCCTTTCCAAAGATTGAACTCAAGGATGAAAGCAAGCATGGAAGATTTTATTTCAATTAAAAACAAGATTAGAAAGAAAATCAAACTACAACCTCCAGCTCTTTGTGCTAATGATGCAGAGAATTTTCCTTGGRCAGGAAAATCTGAAGCTGTTGTAATGCTCAAGGAAAGAGTATATGCAACATTGTGTTTCCCTCCTCTCCCTTTTTTTGAGAAAATCCATGAGATCATATGCTTTCAAGAAGAAATCTCTGCAAAAAAAGCCAAGTGAAGTAAATGACCTTGTAAACCATAGGGTTTCTTTACTGTCAATGAAATCAATAATGTAGTAGTATGTTTTGCATATGAGAAAAACAGTATTTATTCCTGCAGTCTCTCAAGTCTATAAAATGAGCTTTTGGAACTAAATTGTTGTGCATGAAGAAATTTAACTGGCTGAGAACATTTATTTTTCTACAAATACTTGTAGGTTAATATGTGGAATGGCTTCTACCTTCATATAGTACAGAATTACAATGTATAATTATACTATAAAACTGCGCATAACTAGTAAACAGAGTGATCATTTGCCTTCCTGTTATCAATAACACAAGCACAGAATTAACATTTGGAAATGGGCCTTTTAAAGCTCTGGATCAAGACTGCATGAATCTTTGCGGGCTAGGGAAATTTAAATCTTTGGTGCTCCTGGAAACTTAGAGAACTGCRTATTTTTTTATTTGTTTATGATTTGGCATGAACTTAGTGCTGGATCATGGAATTGCCTTAGTTACTGAGGTTCTTAAGTCTCAATGACTTTCAAAGGGATTTAGATTCTTGGGTGACTTAAATTCTCTGGAAATCCTAGTAAACAAAGGCCTAGTAAACAAATTACCTTTATTTCATAACATGAATTAAACCTTACAAGCCCTTATGTCACATCAGTGTAAACTCACCCACAGCAATCAAATAGGTGCTGCCTGAGGGATGATTTCTAGGAGATCAATAAGCAATAATCAGAATGACCAGTTTGTTGTTTGAAATTGAAGAATAAAACTTGAAGAAAAATTGTGCCTAAGGCTTTTCTTTTTGAGTCTTGAAGAGGATTCATAAGGGACTGTTTGGCTGCTGTTCCATGACAACAATTTACASTATCATCAGTTTCCACATTCAGCTATGTCTTATTCAAACAATCACCAAGATTATTAATATGCAGAGCAAACAGTGAAAGACCCAATATGAATTTCTGTAGAAGTTCTCTGGGAATGAATAAAAATTAAGAGCAAATATTTACTGACTCAATAATTTGGTATCTAATTTATGAGATGTGAAACTGTATCCAGTATGTCTAGGCATCATCAAAATAATTCATGAAAGGACTTCTCAGAGATTTCTGATGATGATAGCATTTGATCCCTYGTTGGATAGATTCTAATCAGCAATTGAAAGGTTAAATGTTCCATGTCATCCTCCTGAGCTATTTATTCACCCATTTTTCAGTCCCAATTATGAGTCATCTGAAAAAGACCTGTTGTCCTTGCCTGGTTAAGATTCATGTCAATAAACTTCAAGTTGCTTCATGACCTTGTTCACTGCTGATCCTATGTCACATCAAAGTTTTGACAGGAGATCAATGTCAAGTACTTTTTAACCTTGCAAACCCAGCTTTATTTGTTTTGTTCAGTCCCTGATTTTCTGCCTATGCCTCCTACTATTTGTGATCAACTCTACAGATCTTTTTGTCTACAATTTTTACATTCTTAAGCATGCTCTGCAACCTATGCATGAGCAGGATCTTCTCACAAGCTAAGGTTTACTGTGAAAAGTTGATTTCACTGGGTTTTGAGGTGTCAAAAACTTGACAAAAATGAAATAAGCAAATGAAATTAGTTAACTAGTTATGATACTGTTTCTTTGGCCCTGGTCAAAAGAAAGAAAATAATCATTGTACCATTTCCCTTTTTAATATTACTTTGGCAGTCTTTTAGAAGWACAGCTGTAAAAAGAGGTGGTGAAGGTCTCATTATTAGAGTCAATGAAAGCAAATTTTGGCATTCTGCAAGGCCCAAGATCGTGTGTATATGTGCCAGTTCATGTAGCCAAAACACATGTATTCCATTAATCTTCAGATTTATTGGTATGGATAGACAGGCAAAGGACATGGATGCTTGACACAGGTTTAAAATGGTAGGYTGTCTCTTTATTTATTACGCATATRTATGTCCATAATGAAATGCGAAGGTATCTAGAGAATGAATAAGATGCCTTGTCTATGGGAAATCTGCTTAGGAGATCCGTTGGTCCTTGCAGAGTGGTGTCTGGCAAAGTGTCAGCAGACCTGGTCTGCAGGATCTGAAGGAAATCACGTAATTCTCCAAAGTTCAGGTCCTGTTTGGGAGTTAATATTTGCTATAGAGGTTTAACTGCTAACATTTCTGTTGAGGGCTAGCAGTTAACATCTCTTTCAGCCCTTGATAAGGGAGCTGGTTCTTAGATATTCTTCTGCACTTGGCCACTAAAAGGGGACATTTAGGTGGTAAGAATATAGGAACCATGCCAAGAAACCCATATGTTCATGAGGAAACCGTGTTTCATAAGGAGAGCATGTTGAGTGCTTCTAGTGAAATGAGAAGAAAAATGTATCCATCAATGCTCCCAGCAAAACTGGCAGTTGAGGGAATTGTTCTTATTCCACAATATTTCAAAATACTATTACAGCTCCCCAACACTTATAAAAAGGATTTCTAGACACTACTGCCAAAAATGATGATGGCAGAGTGAGTGGAAGCAAGCAGAGAGACTGAAACAGTATTTTARCTTTTCCTTAATGGGAAGAGTCTGTTAGGAACTAGACTTCCACTGTAATAAATGGCTGTTGTTTATTACTTGGGTRATTTAAAATAAAAGGTGTCATCGAGAAGACACACTTTTTAGAAAAGGTGCTAAAAATGATCAAATAATTCTTTTTTTTTTAACTTCAATGTCTATAATTCTCTAAAACACCATGCTAGTAAAAGTAATCTAAAGTAAGTCTGTTATGCTCTGACTGTATCCTTTGGGTCCTGGCAGCCAAGATGGGTCTGAATCTTCAAAGTACTAATTATCTGAAGGAGAGACAGTGGGAAAGTTCTTGAGRAAAGGTCTGAGGAAAGGGTGTGGAATCTACTAAAAGTCAGTAGGAGGGAAAGAAAAGAGATTCTTTTTTTTGTATGAGGAGGTTCTTTGGTTTTAGCCCCATGAACAAATACAGGCACTGGAGAATCCAATTTAATAGTAGTTCTGTTCTTGAAACAGAAAGGCTATACCTCCAGTTTTTCTCGAACTCTACGACAGTGCTACTACTCATGCATGATCTCAGCAAAGTCAGTGAAGCTTCACTGAGCTACTTGAGCTGAGAATCTGTCCGGCTTGTTTGTAATGCAGAAGGGAGCAACGAGATTTACAGGTGCTTCTTTTTACTATACAAGTCCTCCATGTGAAGTTAGCTCTAATAAAACTTTTTACAATATCTGAGCTGTTCTTGTCAACTAAAGCTTCTCCCAAAACAGGCAGTATCTTTTACTACTTCCAACAGTCATTTTCCTAAGAAGTCCATTGAATTTCTACATACCTTATGCAAGAAAGACATTAGTTTTCAAGATATTGAAAAAGACATACAACATTTTTATACTGAATTATTTGCACTTGGCAGAATTAAAGAAGTAAATATTCATTTCCAAATAAGTGGAATTTGCATTCCACCTATTGTGGCTTCATATTCCTAGAAAGGTGTATATTTAATGTTCATTTCTTAATCTCAGGCACCCTGTCTTGTGGCTATAAAATCTGGAACTCACATTTTCCCATACTTTTTCTTAAGTATGACATCTTTTTCTTTCTTTGTTTTTTTGTAATGACTTTTTAATGCCATTTTCTAATGCTTTTTCTAGATAATTGAAATTCTGAAATTAGATATTTATTTATCAAATAAGTTCTATATACAAGATTTTCTTCTTAGGTCGTTCTGGTAGACCCATGGTATCACATTGTATAAATAAGCAATAGAGGGGCTTTATTTTTTTTTAAATATTCTTGTGTCTAACCAATATATGTGTCTAACATAATCCTAGTGTATATCTGAACTCACTATAAAGTAGAGACAGTATTTAAAACATGAAGTGCTTGCTCATAGTGTACATTTTATGAAAGAATGCCAAAAAGTTTTATTTTTTTGTCTGTGTGCATTACCCATGCTCTCTTCTTCTACTTTCCTCATTGATCCATGCTATAATGCAAATCAATGATGACTATTTAGGGTGGATTTAGCAGAATTAACCTTAACAGCTACTTTATTTATACACAATTAGTTTAAATGGAGAAGAAAATTAGGTAGGCTAAATATGAGAATATTTTCCAGTCCATTTACTTCTGTGTCTCCTCCCTAGGGTACTTCAATGAAGACAATGTCTATCTCATTATTATAGCTATYGATTTCCTGCATTTTTTTCCTTGACATACCCACTATTGGTGACATTTTGCTGTGTGTGGCTGGAAAAAACCCAGCCAGCTGGGATGTCCCAGAAAGGCTTTAATATTACCTTTATAGTTAAGCATCCAGTAAATACAGAAGACAGAAGAAATATCATTTATTTTGTTGGATGTATGCTTTGAAACTTTCATACTAGTTTATAGCATCTTGGYGAATTTGGCTAGGCATAGGCTTGATCAGTGGATCATTATTCAGATGGGCACCCACCATCAACAGTGAAGGCATAACTTTTATCTTCCTGTAAGGCTTTAGGGAAGATAGTTTTAAATAGTAATAGAAGTTGCTGTAGCTCATCATTGCTCCAAAACTTGGAAATGCATGTGGTTGGAAATGCAGTTCAGTTGGTTAGAGTGTGGTGCTGCTAATGCCAATGTTGTGGGTTCAATCCCTGYATGGGCTACAGTGAGGGTTGGACTAAATGATCTCCGGAGGTCCCTTCCAACCTTACCATTCTATGATACTATAGTAAACCAGCATGCAGTCAATCTTAAATCAATTTTTCAGAAAATCTTGGGTGAGCTTTTCATATGTCATTAATCAGAAAGCTCCTTTTTGTAGTAGGAATCATTAGATGACATGTATTAGTTGTTATATTCCTGTTATTTTTCCATTATCCATGCTAGAAAGTCTAGAAAACCTGAAGTAGAACAGGTTGGGAATTTTTTGAGAGAACACTTCCTCCTCTAAAAGAGGAATCAATTTTAAAAAAGGAAAACTTGTTGTTAGGTGTTTTTATATGAAGAAATTCTTWTCTTTAGGTGTGTATGTGTGTGTGTGTGAGGATAGATAAAAGTCTTTGAAATTCTGAAGTTTTTGGACACTTTCTAGATGAATAGTTACCTTTTTGCARAATAACTCAAAATTTGCTTTGGAAATTTAATCTATGCTAGTAAAGTTACAYTCAAGTTGAAATATAAATTAAAACTTTAATTATTACAAATTGACTTTTTTTCTCTCTCATTGTCAGGTTGCAAAAGGCATTAGTTTTGATCTTAGTTTCAGATTCAGAGCAGAAAATTTTTAGTATCTCAAAAAATTTCTACATTTTATGGAAAAAWTTTCTAACTCTAACTTTTCTCCCTTTAAGCCGTAAAACAGGAATGGACTTTGAGTGAACAGAGGCAGAAAAAATTACCTCACTGTTCTCTAACTCTGATGAAAGCAGATTTCTGACTTAGGGGTTCTATCAATAYAGCCTAAACACCAGCAGATGCATCATCCTGTTTTTGGGGGAGTGAGAGGGGTTAGCAGAGCAGGCTAATCATTTCCATGCCTTTGTTTTGGATCTGTTCATACTTCTACAGGCGTGGAGTTCCACAATTTCCACCGAAGCAAGATACTTGTGCACTCACTATGTTTCTGTGTTTCAGAAAAAGGCTCCGAAAGTTCACGATTATGACAGAACCCTGCTCACAAAGATGATAGTCTCCAGTGAAACGTAGTCTCCAGCGAAATGTATTGCCTTATGTGAGCAGGGTTCAGAAAGACACGATTATTTTACCAATAGAATAATATAGAACTATAAGAAACATAACTGACAGTTGAATAGTACAAATTTCTGAAATGCAAACACTTTTCCATGAAACAAATGACCAACTGTGACTGTTAACAGTTAACAAACCATACAGTTCAGAAAAGAAACCTAAAGCTTTTCAATCAAGGTTTTGATGAAAGCAATAACATTCATTCTAAAGATACCACCTAGATTTTATGACTGCCTGCTAAGACCAATAATCACAGAGTGAAGAACAGGTAACATCCCCTGCATTCAGAAATAGCTGAAACACTGAGAGGCTCAGAGGAAAGAACTTCCATATAAACATTATAAAAGACTTTGTAAGCTCTGCTATTTATATGTACTTCATGGCAAACAAATAAGATGAGCTGAAGAGCTTTCTATTTCATTTCGCTTGATTTAAGTTTTCACTAGAAAAAAACTCCATCTGTTATTAAGAACAATTGACTTAGATGTTACAGAAGAAAACAAGAAGAGATATATATTCTTGAACTATGTTTTCTAGTTATGATCTTTTCCAGTTGAAYAGAGCTGATGTATGAAATAGAAGCAATTAAATAGACTATCAGATAAATTCTCATTACTAACAATTTTTACAATACTGGAYTAGACTTATCAAGGAGAAAACTATTATCTGTTTGTCTGTCTGTCTATCCATCTATCTATCAATCATCTATTGTCATTTTAAGTGTTTAAAACTGCATATTTTTTCAAAACTAAGCATGAGATGGGTGTCTATGCAGATTTTGATACCACAGAAAGTCTATACTAAAATAATAGTATTTACTACGTAAAGTCCAGGACTTAGAGGGAAGAAGGACTGGTTTAAAGCTGTTCAACAACYTCGTGCTTAGAGTGTCTCCTTTTCTCATACACTGAATATAACAACATCTGTGAGAGCAATTGGTTAATCACTCAGTTAAAAACATACCATAACGCATATGCACAGAGCAACTTGGAAGAGTAAAACATAGTTTCAGTTCTATCGATGCTTGCAAAATTTGAATTCCTAAAGTGTCCTTGGGGGAAAAAAAGAGTGAGAATCCTAATTTGATAATAACTGCTATGTCATCTAGCCTCAGTAATATCTGAATCTCTCCGATTTCACCATTGCATTGCATAGGCCACCTTTGCTTGACTCGTGTTTTACTAAGTCTCTGGGGAAGGCAGCTGAACCCAGCTTCTTTCTCTTTGTCCTGCAGTCAGTTACTACTGTAGCCATGTTTCTTTCAGTGGAAACAGATAGACTTGTAAGATCAAGTATTGTAATAGCAAGTAGTTTGATCCAACCACTTTTTGATGTCCACCTCCTGGAGTACAGAAAGGTGAATCACTACCCTTCAATTACACTTCTTACAACAGCTCCTAGAAGAGTGTCTGCTGCTGTTGCTGATTTAATAGCAGTGGCATAACCCAACCTTCAACCTGTTAAGTTACTTCTGAATTTATACAGTAGCTAAAAGGCTACCAAAGTGAGACACAGAGCACTGTTTCTGATGAAACAGTAAGGTGATTGGATCTGTGAGATACTTGCCATGAGATTTCATTTTACCCTCCAGGATTCATCTTTGTAGAAGAAACACAAAGCGGCTTCTCAATGTTTTTCAGAAAAAAATAGAATTAGGCCAGAACTCTTTCTTCCTACTACAGGTTCAGCCGACTACCATGATGTTCTTACCTATTGAGTTTGGTTCAACACACTCAATAGGGTAAGGTATAAAGAAAGTAAATCTGTATTTCATGGAATAGATATCTGAGAGATGAACACAGTGATTTTGTATATTTTTTATATATTTTGGTTTCTATATTTCAAAAGAAAAATATTTTTCCTATGAACTCTTGTCACTGAGGAAACTATAGGAGAGTTTATTCTCACCTAACAAGACCGGAAAGGAAATCACTGCAGATCAGTTTCTACRGTTGGATATTCATTTTGTAATGAATATTAGGAACATAATTTTCAAGGACAAGAGCTACCTACTACCATTCAGTAAATGGCAGTGAGCCCAGAAAGCACTTAAGGTCTAATCCTACACTATTAAAGTCAATGCTGTTACTGACATTAATGTTGCATGATCAAGCATCTTTATACARCTTTCACTGGGCAAGGCTAGCTGTTTGAAAAAACAACATATTTTCTTGCAATCCTTGTATATGTGAACAAATTTTGATAGTAAAGTACTTTTTAGATGTTTTGATTCAATTGTTGATGTATTAAAAGTCCGATAATATTTTTCCAAATGAGAAACCTCCTGTTAATGCCATTACACTTCAAAAGCGCATTGAAAATGAACTATCAAAGTATTTGGGAAAGATGTCAATAAAAATGTTTTTAACGTGACTGTGTATCAAAAAGGAGACTCTTTGAAAATTTAGCAGTTTAGCTATTTTACCATAATGTAGATACAAAAACTAAAAATATCTTAGAGATATTCAAGAGTAAGTGTGGCCAAAGTAATTTTTGAAGAGAAAAATCACATTATTGCTGGTTCTGTAAAAACTGAAACGACTAGATCTACTTTTTACTACTTTTTTTCCACTGTACTCAAGTGAAAAATAGTCACTGCTGTGGAATGCTGGCTATTCTCTGCAAAATTAATGACTTTTCACACGGAAAAGAAGAGTGAAACTAGGTGGTTGTTCTAGGAGGGCACAGATAATATAGCATAGATGCTATTTGCTATATAAAGTTATAGACAATTTTGTCGCCAAGTGAATCTGGTAAAAAAAATAATTTATGGAAATTTTATATAGAACACAAATTTGCTCTTGTGAAAGCACAATGTGTTCTTGTGAAGAGTCCCCAGAACAAGGAAGGAGGTAATAATTAATGATAATGGCTTAAATAAAGCGAGGGGGAGATTTCAGCTCCAGTGCTGTTGCTGAGGATCATTTGCTCTTTTTCATTGTCATTGTTGTTGTTTGCTTGTTTGCTTCTCCTACCCTCACTCTCAGACCCTGAAACACAGGTGTAAGGAGTCTCGGAATGCTATTCTCAGAATGCCACGTTATACTGGCTCCTCATCCTTCTAGGTAATTCTAAAATATGAAGGCTCTTCATTAAAAAAAGCAGTAAGAAAAAAGGACAAGCTGACAAAGTACTTTCCAACAAGCCTTTCTTGTAGTTGCCACGGAGATGCTGCACAAAAATAAATGAGATTTTGATTGAGAAGGTAGATGGCCTGTTCAATTGCAAACAGGAAAAGAAGCTCATTGTATTAGGGGTTAATTTTGACATGGTCATTTATAATGGAAGTCTTTGTACAGAAGGTATTAAAATAAGTTGTAGACATGGCAACAAATACTGTCCATTTTGTAAGTCAGAGAAGAGAATGAAATATGGTTTGGAAATTGTCTTAAAAAATGCTTCAAAACGTGACTAACCTTGCAAAGAAAGGACTGTAAAAAATACTTCTAATCTAAATTGTTTAGCTCCTCAATACTGACATACGCTTTACACCTGTAGTTCTCAGCTTGTGGTTCACGCAGAGCCACACTGTTTTGTCCAGATCGCCCCTATTTTTTTTTTAAATAAAAAAATAGTAACTTTAGCTTTTGCATTAACTTTTCTGCTTTCTTCCACTAATGTATAAGAACAGCAAAGGGATGTGACAAAACAATCTCCTGAGGGACAGGCCAGTGTAGAGCTAGAGTTATTCTCAACTCTATTTTTCTTCAAAGATTTCTCATTATATATTTACATGCGCTTTTATTCACTAGTTATTTTTCCATTGGGCAGTACCCTGTAATGGCTAGATGCCTCTGCCTAGCAGAAGACTATTGTAAAGATCAAGTATGTTAGAATCAGCTTTCATCAGCAATAATGTTACCTACTGACTGTCCATCTTGCTGTCACCTTTCAACTGAAAATCCAGAGTGGTGCCTTGATTAAGTCTTATCTAATGATCCTCTATGTTCTTTTAAACCTCTTTGCTCCTCCTTTCAGGGCAGTTTCTTTGACTTCTGTATTCCAGCACTGATCAGAAATCACAGAAGCCAACAGCTGTTACCAGGCCTGCCTTCTTCATGCCAACATTCCCACTGACTGATGTACTGTAAAATGGATTTATCCATTTTGGCAATCAATGCCAATTGGTCTGGCTTGTGTCTCTTAAAGGGGCAGTTCTGGTCTCATATGTTGTTCCTCATATTTGAAATCTAAAGGTGAATTATAAATTTAGACAGTCATCTAGCATTATTTAAAATAAAATAAAAACTATTTTTGTAATTCATCAAATAATTTCTGTTTTGGACATTTAATGAATGCAGACAATAACCCTGTTAGATATATATCTTAAGAAACCATTACAAAGAAGTAGGCAATTCTGATTTGACTGTCTTCATGTTATTGCAATGCAATAATATTCACATTCTAACCAACAGTATGCATCTCTGATCTATATATCTCATTTTTGCTATGTAACTGGAGGACATTATTTTCACTTTTATTTTCTGTCCTTCGTCTAGGCATAAAATCTAACTGGAAGTTAAGGAGAAAAAAAATCATAGACTTCCTGTTAGCAAAGACGGGTTTAAAAAATGACTCGATTATTCCTTCACGCTACAAACAGTAGAAAATGAATGTTCCTTCAGTTCAGTTGAACATCATGGTGAAAGAGTTCCATTTTTCTTTTCTTACTTGCTACTCTGCAGAGTTAACCCTTTCTTTTCTCCTGGGAAATTAGAAAATACAGCAAAAGATCTGCCTCAATATTCCCTGCTATACTGGGAACCTATAAAACATCATTTACATGATAGCTTAGTATTTCATGCAGTTGAGAGAACTAAAGGAGAGTAAGCAGAGTGGAGACAATATGGGAGTAAGCTTTGACTGGACTTCTGGTCATGCTGACCAATGTGACTTGTTTTCAGGCTGTAATTGAGAAAGAGAAAGCAATTCAGAATATCTCTAAGATAGGTTTACTCTGTTGATCTGGCCTGCACAGCAGCTATTTCTATTTAAATGTTTGCCTCTGTTCTTCTGGCTTTTTTACATCAAAACATATGGTCCCCAGGGCTACCACACTAAAAATACATAGATTTTATAGGATGAATTTTGCTGAGAATGAATCACTGAACATTTTCCCCTGTCTGTCTTGCTGGGGGATAATATTTATAGGAAAATGGTTGTACTTTACTAAATGTGGAACTCTCTCTCTTACATAAAGGGTGTTTGAATGACAGCCTCAACATCTAGGACACAGGTAAGCAAGAGTTAGAAATGAGGTTGTATAGTAAATTTGTTCTGACATGGAACAAGTAGARCTTTGGAAGTCTAGACAGTCACTTAAATTTGACATCACTTGACAGTAACAGTTGCAAAAATATATCATGGTATTATGCCATATAATAATGCAACGGCTTTTCCCAAAAAGTTAATGACATAGAAGACATTCACAGTGTACAGGTGACTACAGATGATACAGAGCACTTAGCACTGTGTTTCATAAATCCATGCACCTTGGTATTATCAC